>NC_058090.1:95519343-95862469 GCF_014858855.1 Bufo gargarizans | reverse complement strand
AGATTAGCCTGGAGTGGGGAAAGTCTTGTGAGAGATAGACCAATTAGTAATGAGTTACAGTAATTGAGACTATAGTAGATCAGGCAAGGAGTGTTTCCACAGTAAAGGTGTGTAGTCTAGAGATTTTTGAGGCGTGGGTGGCCTGAACAGGCTAGAGCAAGCATGTCCAAACTGCGGCCCTCCAGCTGTTGCAAAACTACAACTCCCAGCATGCCCTAATAGCTGTAAGCTACCCAGGCATGCTGGGAGTTGTAGTTTTGCAACAGCTGGAGGGCCGCAGTTTGGACATGCCTGTGCTAGAGATTAACTATAGAGGATAAGGTAATAAGGTAAAGATCAGTGTCAAACAAAAGTGACAGAAGGCGTGCTGCCTATACATGGAGATGTCAGGTTTCGGTAAGTTAAAAGATGGAGGAAACCTCAGTAGTTCAGCTTATGAAAGAAAGATAGTTTGAAATGAAGACATGGGTTTGAGATAGACAATCCCTGGTGTTCTGTAGTAGAGCAGGAGTGTTAACACAAGTATACAGTTGTCAGCATAGAAATGTTAATGAAAAACAAAATCAGCTGACAGTCTATCCAATAGGGGCTGTGTAGAGAAGGGCAGAGAACCAAAAACTGAACCATGAGGAACCCAAACAGCAAGAGGGGGAGGGAAAGTAGAGCCAGCAAATTACACTAAAAGAGCGTCCAGAAAAATAGGAATTAAACCGAGAATAGTGTCCTTAAGGCCAAAAGACTGGAGCATGGTGAGGAGGACATGTGGCCTACAATGTCAAATGCTGCAGAGATCAAGGAGAAATAGTAAAGAGTAGTCACCTTTATATTTACCTGTGAACAGGTCATGGGTCACTGGTGAGGGCAGTTTCTGTAGAATGTAGGGTATGAAAACCAGATTGTAATGGATCAAGGAGAGAGAGGATGAGGGAAGATAAACCAGACACTCCAAGAGTTTAATGATGAAAGGGATATTAGAGGTGGTTCTGTAATTAGTTGAATAGTTGGGTCAGGAAGTTTTTAATAATGGGGTTATGACAATGTTTGAAAAGGAAAGGGGGATTGCAAAAGGGAATGACAGGTTGATCTTAGTAAGGTAATTAGGTGATTAATGACAGCAGGGCGAGAGACTGGAGGTGGTGTGAAGGAATAGGGTCATTAGTGCATGTGGTTGGATAAGAAGAGCAGCCTGGGTCAACTGAATGAGCAAAGGAGTTCAACACCTCGGGAGAGCTGCTGGAGTTAGTGTTTTTGAGGTGTAAGCCAGGATTGCTTTTGCCTGTTTGGAGGTTCTGAGTGTAAGGGGGCGCAACTTCATCCAGGGCACTCCTGATGGCGTTAAGGTATTTCCTGCCCTGAACTGACTGCCAGAGGGAAGAGATTGGAGACATTAACAACTGTAGAGAGTCTAAGTTTCTTCACGTCAATGGCACTTATGTGCGATGAGTAGGCTGAGACAGATGTGGACTTGTGACAGCAAAGGAGAGAAGTTTGTAGTCAGACAGCAAGAGGAGTTACTATATTGGAAATTGAGCAGTCAGAAACCAAGTGTATCAGAAAGGGAGATAGGGCTGTCAATGGGGATGTTAAGGTCACCCAAAATGAGAGTTGGTAGCTCTGAAGACAAGTGTGGCAGCCAGGCAGGAAAGTGATCAAGGAAGCGGGTGGGTGAGTCAGGGGGTTGGCAAAAAAATAAACACTGAGGGAGAGGGGATGAAAGTGAGGGTGAATTGAAAACTGCATTTATTCCACCACCATGTCCTCAGGTGTATGTAAAAAAAAGCCAGTAATTACTCACCGGTAATTCGTTTCCTCATGGTCACGACAGCACCACCAGAGAGATTGACTCCTCCCCCAGGGACAGGAAACCTAGAGCACAAAAAGGAAGCACTTCTGTCTCACACATCAGTGAATTACAGAGATCTAGGAAGCCTTCCAGTTAGTTAACATCTGAAATAATGCATACAACTTAACTAAAGAACATAGCTACACACTTTTTGCCACATCTCGTAAACACCATTTGTGCACAACCAAGATAGAGGGTGGGAAGCTCCGTGGTGCTGTCGTGGCCATGAGGAAACAATTACCGGTGAGTAATGTAACCGCACCACCAGAGAATACCAGAAGAAATTCGGGTGGGACCACAGCCTGAAGCACTTACGTCCAAAGCTAAGGAAGAAAAGGACCCACGTCCAGTCTACAGTGACTGAAAAAAAAAAAAAGTGTGGAGACTACCAAGTAGCCGCCCTACAAAACTGGTCAATGGAGGCACCTCTCCTTTCTGCCCAGGAATATGCCACTGCCCGAGTATAATGGGCCTTCAGATTATCTGGAGGAGACAATCCTGCAGAAACATAAGTCATAGAAATGCCCTGCCTGAGCCATCTAGAGATAGCGTCTCCTCTTTGTCCTTTATTTTGACTAGACACCTGAATAAAGAGTCTGACTTCCTGAAGTCCTTATCCTGTCTATGTACTCCAGAACACATCTACATACATCCAACATATGAAAACGCCTTTCTCCCTCAGAAGAGGGATTAGCACAGGAGGGCAGCACCACCTCCTGGGACATATGAAAAGCGGAGACCACTTTGGGCAGAAATGCTGGATCCTGTTTAAAGATTATTCTGTCTTCTAGGATCTGAGTATAGGGCTCTCTGACAGATAAGGTTGTTAACTCTCCTACCCTACGAGCCGATGTTATTGCGACGAAGAGTTCAGCCTTCTGAACTAGCAGTCTGAGAGGAACATCAGATAAGGGCTCAAAGGGGGCTACATATAAGGACTGAAGAACCACTGAAAGGTCCCAAGATGGCAATCGCATTGGTACGGATAACTGTAGTCTCTTGACTTAAGGAATCTGATGATCTGCAATCTTTTGGCCAAAGCCCCTAAGGCAAAGACCTGAACTTTGAGAGTGGCCACTCAAACCCTTCTCCAGACTTATCTGCAGAAATCCAAAATGTCCGCCAAGCTGGGTTTTCCTGGGTCAAGGAAGCAAGGTTAATCCCAGGGATCCCTCAGCGACATGGCTCTTAGAAAAGAAAACCAAGCCCCTGAGGTCAGAATGGAGCCACTAGGATGACTTTTGCCCTCTTATCTTGATGACCCTGGGGACAAGCGCCAGCGGGGAAAGCTTACACAGTCCCAATCCCATTTTTGAGAAAGTGTCCACCACTAAGGTCTTTCCGCCAGAGATAGGGAGTAGAATCTGCTGACCTGTCCGTTTACTCTCGTGGCAAAAAGATCTACCTGGGGCTTGCCCCATAAGGCAGAGATCTTCTGGAACACTTATGGATTTAACTTACATTCTCCTTGACAAATCTGCTGAGATGATCTGCTTTCAGGTTCAGGTCTTCTCTTAAGTGAACCACTGATATTGAACTTAGTTGAGATTCTGCCAGAAAAACTTTTCCTTGGACTCTGCCACCAGCAGGAAGTCGTCGAAGTACGAGATGAAGATGCCGTCCCCCTCTCTGATGCAGGCAGTCATCTCGGCTTTGATCTTTGTGAAGATCCTTGGAGCGACTGCAATTTTGAATGGCAGGGCACAGAACTGTAGGTGCAACAGATAAGAGCTTACATGAACTGCCAACCTTAAGTACTTTTGAAAGTCTTGGTGATGGGCACATGGAGGTAGGCGTCTCTTAGGTCTAGAGATGCCATATAACAGGCCTTTGTTAATAGATTTATCGTTGACTTTAGGGTCTCCATCTTGAACTGATGGTAAGTAAGAAACAGATTCAGAGGTTTCAGATTTATGATGACTGAAAGTATCATTCGGCTTTTTTACAAGGAAGAGCGTTGAATAGAAACCCTGACCTACTTCCCCTGCTGGAACTGGAACCCATTTTTCCATCAGGGATAAAACTTCCAGCTCGAGAAGACAGACCTGAGGGACCTGACGGACATTTTGTGACTATAACAGGTAAGTGGCAGGCTGATTAGCTCAAGACAGAGACCATCCCTTATGGTCTCTAGGACCCACACACTCCTTAAAATCAACTGCCACTGACAAGAAGTTTCGTAACCTGCCACTTACCCACAAGATTCCATCATTGGGGGCTGGGCTTTTTAGAGGAGGAGAAGGGCTGGTTAAACATAAAGCCGCTACCTTTACGGGAACCCCTCCATCTAAAGCCTGATTGGCTTTTACCTCTATCCTAGCCCCATTCCCTTCTCACGAAAGGACCGATATTGCCTAGAGGACTGTGGAAGAGGAAAACCTCTTATCCCCTGCTTTTTCTAATAAATCTATGAGGACCGAACCAAAAAGTAACTCACCCTCACATGGGATGGAACAATTTATTTTTGGAGCCAAGATCCCCTGACCAGTTCTTTACCCATAGAGCCCGCCTAGCCGAGTTAGTCAAGGCCGCAGCCTTAGCGGACAGCCTCAGGGTATCAGAAGAATCTGCCAAAAAGGCGACTGCCTGCCTAATTGCAGGAAGAGAGGCAAGTAGTTAATCCTTAGGCGTGTCATTCTGGATGTCTGATGAGAGCTGGTCAATCCACAATATCATGGACCTAGCCACTGAGGTACCTGCTATGCTTGGTTTATGAGCTGCCCCAGTGGTCTTCCAGGCTCTCTCTAGGAACCTCTCCGCCTTCTTATCCATGGGTTCCTTAAGAGTCCCCAAATCTTCAAAGGGCAGAGAACCCTTTCTAGAAATGTTGGCAATAGCAACATTAATTTTAGGCAGATGATCCCAGTATCTGGTCTCGGTGTCAAAGGGGTATTTCCTTTTAATGGCCCTAGGAATAAAACTATTTCTTATCCGGGTTCTCCCATTCTCGTTTAATAAGTTGGGACACAGTCCGGTGAATAGGGAAAACTTTCTTTTTCTCAAACATGATGTCTTGGATAGATCTGTTCTCTAACCTCTTCCAGACCCATAGCTGATCTTAATGCCTTGACCAACTGATCGCATCTTCACATTGAAACAACGGTCTGCCTGACATAGTCAGACTCCTCTCCTGCATAAACATAAGAGAAATAGCTGGAGCACCATCATATATACACAAATCTATAAATCGAAGTAAAGGTCAAACAAGCCGCAGACTACACCTGAGTCCGAATGTACGTAGACCTTCTTGCCTCATCTTCTCCCAATGGATCAGACCACATTGACAACTTCCAGCTGTCTAGTCTCTGCAGAGTGAGACATCTTATATTCACCACTTTTCTATCATCCTCCCCCTCCTGGTGACCCCACACATCCTGCTGCTACCCCAATACTGGGCATAAAAAACCACAAATAGAATGAGACCCTTGAGTCCGCCTGTAGTATAATGTGCCCCTGTAATATAGTGCACCCCCAATATTATAACACTCATGTAGTCACTATAGAATAACACACTTTAGTAGCCCCCCCCGTGGCATAATTTGCCCCCGTAGCCCCCCGTAGCATAATGTGCCCCCGTAGCCCCCCCGTAGCATAATGTTCCCCCGTAGCCCCCCCCCGTAGCATAATGTGCCCCCGTAGCATGTAGCGCCCCCGTAGCATAATGTGCCCCCGTAGCCTCCCTGTAGTATAATGTGCCCCTGTAGTGCCCCTGTAGTATAATGTGCCCCTGTAGTATTATGTGCCCCCTCAATATTATACACCCATGTAGTCCCTATAGAATAACGAACCTTAGTTCCCATGGGGTTTAATGCACCACTGTAGCCCCCCGGTAATACATAACGCCCCCCCCGGTAATACATAACGCCCCCCCCGGTAATACATAACGCCCCCCCCCGGTAATACATAACGCCCCCCCGGTAATACATAACGCCCCCCCCCGGTAATACATAACGCCCCCCCCCGGTAATACATAACGCCCCCCCCGGTAATACATAACGCCCCCCCCGGTAATACATAACGCCCCCCCCGGTAATACATAACGCCCCCCCCGTAATACATAACGCGCCCCCCCGGTAATACATAACGCGCCCCCCCCCGGTAATACATAACGCCCCCCCCCCGGTAATACATAACGCCCCCCCCCCCGGTATACATAACGCCCCCCCCGGTAATACATAACGCCCCCCCCGGTAATACATAACGCCCCCCCCCGGTAATACATAAACGCCCCCCCGGTAATACATAACGCCCCCCCCGGTAATACATAACCGCCCCCCCCGGTAATACATAACGCCCCCCCCCGGTAATACATAACGCGCCCCCCCCGGTAATAAATAACCGCCCCCCCCGGTAATACATAACGCCACGCCCCCCCCCGGTAATACATAACGCCCCCCCCCGGTAATACATAACGCCCCCCCCGGTAATACATAACGCCCCCCCCGGTAATACATAACGCCCCCCCGGTAATACATAACGCCCCCCCCGGTAATACATAACGCCCCCCCCCGTTAATACATAACGCCCCCCCCGGTAATACATAACGCCCCCCCCGGTAATACATAAACGCCCCCCCCGGTATACATAACGCCCCCCCCGGTAATACATAACGCCCCCCCGGTAATACATAACGCCCCCCCCCGGTAATACATAACACCCCCCCGGTAATACATAAACACCCCCCCCCGGTAATACATAACGCGCCCCCTGTAATACATAACGCGCCCCCTGTAATACATAACGCGCCCCCTGTAATACATAACGCGCCCCCGTAGTCCCATTGTAGTAATGCGTAAAATTAAAATGCATATTGAAATAAAAGTTCAAAAAAATATGATTCCCTTCAATTTTACATATATAAATAAAAAAATAAACATCCCACAAAAGAAACCCTCAGCTATGTGGATGGGGATATGAAAAGAAAACAGCAATGCAAAGAGACAATTTTTTCAAAGGTTTTTACAAGTAGGAAAGCAAGTTATTCAAGTCTGGTATTGTTGTATCCGTATTGAGTCGCAGAATAAGGAAGTTGTGTTATTTTTAGCGCAGTGAATGCCACAATGTCTAAACCCAAAACGCCTTAGCGTTGTGTTTTTTCTTCTATTTAATTAACAGCCCACACGCCCGCCCTCACCCAAACAGCCCACACGCCCGCCCCCACCCAAACAGCCCACACGCCCGCCCCCACCCAACAGCCCCACGCCCCCCCCCACCAAACAGCCCACACGCCCGCCCTCACCCAAACAGCCCACACGCCCGCCCTCACCCAAACAGCCCACACGCCCGCCCTCACCCAAACAGCCCACACGCCCACCCTCACCCAAACAGCCCACACGCCCACCCTCACCCAACAGCCCACACGCCCACCCTCACCCAAACAGCCCACACGCCCACCCACACCCAAACACTAACCCCAGTGGTACCCCACTAGTGTCAGTGACCCCTCCAATACTGACCCCTGTGGTACCCCACTAGTGTCAGTGACCCCTTCAATACGAACCCGTGGTACCCCACTAGTGATGGTGACCCCTCTCCAATACTGAGCCCTGTGGTACACCACTGCTGACCCCTTAAATAGTAACCCCTGTGGTATCCCACTGGTGACATTGACACCTTCAATACTAACCGCTGTGGTACCCCACTAGTGATCGTACCCCACTGGTGACAGTGACCTTTTCAATATTGACCCCTGAAGTATCCCACTAATGACAGTGACCAAATCTGAGTGTACCGTTAATAACCACCCTCTGTTTTCTATCACTGAGCCAGTTACTTACCCACATAGACATTTTCCCCCAGTCCAAGCATTCTCATTTTATACACTAACCTTTGAGGCACAGTATCAAAAGCTTTGGAGAACATATGACCTCTAGGCTTGAGCAAAGATTTTAGATCATGGAACAAGTAGATTTGTTCAAAACCTTTATTTTTAAAGTGGTTTCTGTACAGCATTACAATGTATTGGCCCAGTGGAGCATCTGAAGTGGGCTTTGGTACTGGCTGGTACCTCGGTGCTAGGCTTCTGGCATTAGTATACAGATGTAGTAGAGCTAACATTGAGACAAGTCTGTTTTCAGTTCTCATGACAAAAGCCATTGAAATCCATCGACAAGTCAGTTAACATCTTCTTGCCATTCTTTACTTAACGCGTGAACCATCAAGTTTAGCTCGGCTGCATCTGTACATACATTTAATAGGTTTGCATATTTTTTACCCTACACCTTTCCTTCTGAACTGTTGTAGTCCCTCCTTCCATCCGTCCCCCAGGTCTATCTGCACTATCTTCCCATCCTGTAACAATTACCCTCCTCACAGTCCCTAGTTTAAACACTCCTCCAACCTTCTAGCCATCTTCTCAGCCAAAACAGCTGCCCCTTCCCCACTGTGGTGTAGACCATCCCTACGATAGAACCTGTAGCCAACAGAAGTCAGCCAAGTTCTCCAGGAACCCAAACCCCTCCTTCCTACACCAGTTCTTGAGCCACTTGTTAACCTCCCTAATCTCCCACTGCCTTTCTGGTGTGGCTTGTGGTACCAGTAGCATTCCAGAAAACACTACCTTTGAGGTCCTTGCACAAAACTTGTAACCAAAATCCCCAAAATCATTTTTAAAGGACCCTCCACCCGTCATTGGTTCCAATATAGACTGACTGCTGGATCTTCACACCGTTCGACAATCCCCCTTATCTGTACCCCTAATAATGGAGTCTCCCACTACCAGCACCTGTCTGGTCTGTCCTGCTCTCCTGGTCCCCTGTTTACTGGAGAGGACATTCCCCTGACTGGCAGAAGGGTCCGGCTGCAGCAGTCCTCTCCCTGGACTGATATACCCCTCATCTGCCAACCTTGCAAACTTATGGTGTTTCAGATCCAAGCAAGCCTGCCACTTCCCTCAATCATGCTTTTTAACTTACTAGGATTGCCATCTTTCGCCAACAAAAAATACCAGCCAAGTTAAGCCCCACCTCAAAGGGTGTGTGGCTGTTGGGGAGTCCTTCAACACAAGATGTTAAGTCACTGTCATAATGTGGCTCCCAGTATTAATGACCCCATTAGCGTTGCCCAGAATTCAAGCCCCCCAGCAATCGTAACCGCCCCCTTAGTGCCCCCCAGCAATCGTAACCACCCCCTTAGTGCCCCCCAGCAATCGTAACCGCCCCCTTAGTGCCCCCCAGCAATCGTAACCGCCCCCTTAGTGCCCCCCAGCAATCGTAACCGCCCGCTTAGTGCCCGAACTTGTTATGATACAAGTTCTCTGATAAAACCCCTGTGAATGTGCGCATCTCATCTATTCTCAGGCTGCCCACCTAGTGCTCTGCTTCCCTCTTCATTTTCCTTCTGAACCAGGGAATCAAAGCCAAAGTAACTGAGAACCATGTACTACTTACCTGCACCGGCTGCAGCAGGGGGTCTCATTCATTTAGATACACGATGTGTGATACCAAACCAGCGATTTTGCTCACATTTCCAACACAGATCTGCCCCCTCAAACAGCTGTCCCAGGACTGCATACGTCAGACAAGAAGTGCACTGGACTGCGCTCTCACTGGAACACCTACTAACGGGGATTACACAAGAGAAACAATACAGTGCAACCATTAGCAACTGACTTACTGTAATCCCCTGCTACGCTCCCTGAATCTCAAGTCACTTAATACAAACACTTGAAATCAAACACATGGAAGCTCACAGTATACTACACCCCTTGCTGACCCCCCCCCCCCAGCAAACTTCACCCCTGCAGACCCCCCCAGCAAACTTCACCCCTGCAGACCCCCCCAGCAAACTTCACCCCTGCAGACCCCCCCAGCAAACTTCACCCCTGCAGACCCCCCCAGCAAACTTCACCCCTGCAGACCCCCCCAGCAAACTTCACCCCTGCAGACCCCCCCAGCAAACTTCACCCCTGCAGACCCCCCCAGCAAACTTCACCCCTGCAGACCCCCCCAGCAAACTTCACCCCTGCAGACCCCCCCAGCAAACTTCACCCCTGCAGACCCCCCCAGCAAACTTCACCCCTGCAGACCCCCCCAGCAAACTTCACCCCTGCAGACCCCCCCAGCAAACTTCACCCCCTGCAGACCCCCCCAGCAAACTTCACCCCTGCAGACCCCCCCAGCAAACTTCACCCCTGCAGACCCCCCCAGCAACTTCACCCCTGCAGACCCCCCCAGCAAACTTCACCCCTGCAGACCCCCCCAGCAAACTTCACCCCTGCAGACCCCCCCAGCAAACTTCACCCCTGCAGACCCCCCAGCAAACTTCACCCCTGCAGACCCCCCCAGCAAACTTCACCCCTGCAGACCCCCCCAGCAAACTTCACCCCTGCAGACCCCCCCCAGCAAACTTCACCCCTGCAGACCCCCCCCAGCAAACTTCACCCCTGCAGACCCCCCCAGCAAACTTCACCCCTGCAGACCCCCCCAGCAAACTTCACCCCTGCAGACCCCCCCCAGCAAACTTCACCCCTGCAGACCCCCCCAGCAAACTTCACCCCTGCAGACCCCCCCAGCAAACTTCAACCCTGCAGACCCCCCCAGCAAACTTCACCCCTGCAGACCCCCCCAGCAAACTTCACCCCTGCAGACCCCCCCAGCAAACTTCACCCCTGCAGACCCCCCCCAGCAAACTTCACCCCTGCAGACCCCCCCAGCAAACTTCACCCCTGCAGACCCCCCCAGCAAACTTCACCCCTGCAGACCCCCCCCAGCAAACTTCACCCCTGCAGACCCCCCCAGCAAACTTCACCCCTGCAGACCCCCCCAGCAAACTTCACCCCTGCAGACCCCCCCAGCAAACTTCACCCCTGCAGACCCCCCCCGCAAACTTCACCCCTGCAGACCCCCCCAGCAAACTTCACCCCTGCAGACCCCCCCAGCAAACTTCACCCCTGCAGACCCCCCCAGCAAACTGCACCCCTGCAGACCCCCAGCAAACTGCACCCCCTGCGGGCCCCCCCAGCAAACTGCACCCCCTGCGGGCCCCCCCAGCAAACTGCACCCCCTGCGGGCCCCCCCAGCAAACTGCACCCCCTGCGGGCCCCCCCAGCAAACTGCACCCCCTGCGGGCCCCCCCAGCAAACTGCACCCCATGCGGGCCCCCCCAGCAAACTGCACCCCATGCGGGCCCCTCCAGCAAACTGCACCCCATGCGGGCCCCTCCATCAAACTGCACCCCATGCGGGCCCCTCCATCAAACTGCACCCCATGCGGGCCCCTCCATCAAACTGCACCCCATGCGGGCCCCTCCATCAAACTGCACCCCATGCGGGCCACCCACAAACTGCACCCCATGCAGGCCACCCACAAACTGCACCCCATGCGGGCCACCCCCATGCGTTCCCCCCACAAACTGCACCCCATGCAGCCCCCATTGTATACAGCACCACTCCATTCCCCTTATAATTTATTACTTCCATGTAACCCCCTATATAACACACCCCTGTAGTCCTTTAGTATAATGGGACCCATACGCTCCCATGTGGTATAATGCTCCCCTGTAGTAGAAGACACCTATGAAGAGATAAGTGTGTGACAAGGACTAATCTTGGTTACGATACAAGTTCTCTGATAAAACCCCAGTAAATGTGTGTATCTCATCTCTTCCTTCTCAGGCTGCCCACCTAGTGCTCTGCTTCACTCTCCATTTTCCTTCAGAACAAGGGAATCAAAAAGAAAAATAACTACAGTCTGTGACAACCATGTGCTACTTACCTGCACTGACTGCAGCAGGGGGTGTCTGCTCTGACCACATAAGAGGACGGCCAGCAGGAAGTCTGGACCTTTATAGAGGAAACTGCAGAGGATTGTGGGAGACACTCCGGTATAAAAGGCCTCAGCTGAGCAGTAATCAGGGAGTCCTGATGGTGTGGAGGAACAGGTTGAGGAGTGTGCTGCAAATAATCAGTGGGTTACAATAAAACTGTTGTTGGTCTTTCTCTCCCCTGAGGTCTGAAACTGGGTTCTGATATGGGGGTCTGACCTAGAGGGCTAATAGTGGTCTGAGATCTCAGGTCTGATATGGGGAGGTCTCGTGTGAGGTTTGATGTGGGGGCCTAATGATTTGATATGTACTGACGCACATTATAAGGGGATAGTTTTTGTGTTGGCTCACATTATAAGGGCTATTTTTTGTACTGGTGCACACTATAAGGGTTATTTTTTGTACTGGTGAGCATGCTTTGTATATTGTATTTGCCAACATCTATAATATATGCAGTTTTAATGCCGCATGGGTCGTGCAAAATGTCATACGGGGGCCCACATGAAGCTGGAGTTGGCCCTGGGTCCAACTCCCTGCACTCTCACGCATATCACCCCATAAGACACACAGGGGTGGACTTGGAATGTAAAGTGGCCCTGGAAAAAAATAAAAAAATTGACAGAAGGCATGGACAACAGAAGTAGGCGGGGCCAGCAATACCATAGTGCAGAAGAAAAAGAAACATCCCAGCAGAACCAAATGCCACAGTGCAGCTCAAAATACCGTGCCACAGTATTAAACTGTATCATCGTTCTTAGGACAGCAGTAGAGGTGAATTTAGGAGGGCACTTCCAGCCATGAGCATAAGTGCCTGATGCTCCTACACTAATAAATGCTGAGAACATCATATCTACATGCACCTGGTTGGTGACCAAGAGGAGGGCCTGGGTGGCCCCTTGAGAATTGGCCTACTGAGAAATTTCCATATAGGATCTATGGCCAGTCCACCCATGAAGATGCATCTGCCTATTCAACCAATTTAGTGGAGGAAAACAAGTTACAAAAAATATATTTTTCATCAGACCTCAGATTAGACCCCCAATGTTTATAAAACCCTCATTCAGACCTCAGGTCAGACCTGCAATGTTTATAAGACCCCCGATCAGACCTCATATCAGACCTCAGATTAGACCTCCAATAAGACCACCAATGTTAATAAGAGCCCCACTCAGACCTCAGATCAGACCCCTAATGTTTATAAGACCCTCATTCAGACCTCAGATCAGACCCCCAATGTTTATAAGACCCCAAATCAGACCTCAGATTAGACCCACAATTAGACCACCAATGTTAATAAAAGCCCCAATCAGATCTCAGATCAGACCCCTAATGTTATTAAGACCCCCGATCAGATCTCAGATCAGACCCCCAATCAGACCTCAGACCAGATTCCCAATGTTAATAAGACCCCCAGACCTCAGATCAGATTAAAATAATAAATAAATCAACTCCACCCATGAAGATGCATCTTCCTATACAACCAATTTAGTGGTTACAAAAAATAGACCCTAGATCACCATAGTAAGCTAAAATGAACTTAAATCTTTGTTGAACTTTACTCAAATTCCTATTTTGTGTGCCTCTATACTAATCCATGTAGGCATAACGAGTAATACCCAAGAATGACAGACATGGAGAGAAGATGGGGCAATAAGGAAGAAGGCAGAGAATTATCTTTGCATAGTTGTACACAACTGGCCATAATGACCATCATTACGTTTGGAGTTAAAAGGGAGAAGCTTGGAATACTAATAATACCATCCAAACTATAAAACACGGGGGCGGCAGCATCATCTTGTGGGGTTGTTTTGCTGCATGAGGGACTGGTGTACTTCACAATATAGATGGCATTATGACGAAAGAAGATTATGTGGAAATACTGAAGCAACATCTCAAGACATCAGCCAGGAAGTAAAAAATTGGGCGGAAATGGGTCTTCCAATTGGACAATGACCCGAAGCATACTGCCAAACTGGTTACAAAGTGACTTAAGGATAACAAACTCAATGTTTTGAAGTGGCCATCACAAAGCCCTGATCTCAATCCTATTGAAAATTTATGGGCAAAGCTGAAAAGGCAGGTCCGAGCAAGGCGACCAACAGACATGGCTCAGTTACACACGTTTTGTCAGGAGGAATGGGCCCAAATTCCGACCAACTATTGTGAGAAGCCTCTGGAAGGATATCCAAAACGTTTGACCCAAGTCATACAGTTTAAGGGCAATAGTCCCAAGTATTAATGAAATGTATGTAAACTTTAATGCTTTAAAACGTTCTCTCTCATTATTATGGCGTTTGGCAAATAATAATAATTATGGTAATCCTAATTGACCAAAAACAGGAAAGGTTTATTCTGATTTTATGTCAGATATTGAGAAAAACATGCATCTGTGTCTTTTTATATGGTGTATGTAAACTTCTGGTTTCAACTGTACATGTAAATATGACTGGCAAATATGAACAGAAGACATGAGAAAATGAGAGGAGAGGTTTGAAAAATCATTGTGTATTGTTGTCCGCTTGTTGGTGACTAGGTGACAAAGATTAAGCCCTGTACCTCCAAAATAGCTGACTGAGGTTAGAACTTCCTGTCCTCAGTTATGTCTAAAGGATAACTCTAGACCTATAATATGACAGAGATGAAGGAACCTTCTGCTGTGACATTGGGACCTATCATAAGATACCACTGATGGGAATGCGTGAACTGGGACCTCCACTGGTGGCCGAAACCAAGGAGCGTAGTGTTTGATGATGCACTGAAGCCTTACAGATGTTCATCAGAGATCTTCATCATTTTTTCTTTTACTAATTAATTTTTTTATGTATAGACTGTGCCTGTGATGAGCTGTGTAGGTGTTTTGTAGTGTCCTTCATGGTGAGGTGGTAAGAGCCAGAGCTCTGCACATTTCTATATATGGTCACATATGGGGAGTATATTCCAGTATAATGCACAGTAATATCCAGTATGTACCGGACCCCTGTGCTGAGCAGCAGATATGGGGCTTGTCTATATACTTCTCCTTATACAAGGTAAGAAATGGGACTTTATCATTTTATATCATAGTTATTATGTCCAGTTATTATGCTGATTTTACTAATAGCATTTCATTTACATAGGAGTATGGTGTATTTTTTTAAATATTTGAGACATTAGATTATGACAGTGTGTGGAATGACTGCAGACTTTATCTATTATAATATATACTAGGGACATAAACTAATAAAATGTCATAAAAATGGTAGTTTAAAAAATATAATATAAATATATTTTGGATAAAGAAATAGAAAGATTTTTGATACATTTAAAAGATTGATATGAGATAGATAAAATAAAATTACTTTTTTATTTTATTTTTGGAGAGAGCTGACTGTTTTTGTATTTTCTTTTTTATATGGATATGAAATAGATCGATAGATAGACAGACAGATAGTTATGACAGGGCGCTATTTGAGATAAATTTGATCTTCGGTAGATAGAGCCAGCACCTTCTCCATGACTGCCTTAACTGAAATCTCCTGTGCTCCTTATTAATTTGAGACCCTTTTTGAACTTTCTCCAGATCCTCCCCATCTAAGTGGGACTCCATACCCAAATCTAGACTGTGTAGTTTGCATACTAATTGTGCAGTACTTTAGAAATCTAGAAGCCATGCCTTCTCCTAATAGAAGACAATATCTTTTGATGCAGCAGACTGGCATTGAGTGCTCTTCAATCTATCATCCACAATGTCAGTGACTAGAGATACCTTCAGAATGTACTGTGTGTGGTGGACATAGTTGTCCTCTAATCTGGGATCTGACCATTGTTATGGACACCTAGAAATTCTACCTTGTAGTTTATTGATCCTGATGTCTCCTGAAGTGGGTTTTAAAGGCAAGACCTCCCACCTTGATTGGTGCTCTCCAAGTCCAAATGGAAGATGAAACATTGCTCTTTTTTACATGTAGGGATCACTAAATAACACGACCAAGATTGGCGATTTTGAATGTAATACGGTTAAGGCCTCATGCACACGACCGTTGTTGTGTTCCGTTCCGCAAAATGTGCTTCCGTTGTTTCGTGATCCGTTTCCGTTTTTTCTTCCTTCATTTTTGGAGGATCTCCAGACATGAAGGAAAGTAAAAAAAATCTAAGTCAAGTTTGCCATGCAAATGATAGGAAAAAAACAGACATGGAAGCGCGGATGACAATCTTGTGTGCCTCCGCTTTTTTTTGCGAACCCGTTGACTTGAATGGGTCTGCGAACTGTTATCCGCCAAAAAAAATAGGACAGGTTATATGTTTTTTGACGGACTGGAACCACGGATCACGGACGCGGATGACAAACGGTGCATTAGCCGAGTTTTCAACGGACCCATTGAAAGTCAATGGGTCCGCAGAAAATCATGAAAAACGGAACAATGGACACGGAATGAAACAACGGTCGTGTGCATATTAAAACGTACGTAATATCTCTTGCCCCTCTACTGTTATCTGCCTCCCACTAACAGGATAATGTGCCATATACTCTATCAGAGTCGCTATTCCATCATTCCATTATCTCTGTACTGGAGATTCACTTTCTATACCACTCCACCTACAGAAAAATATTTAGGATCCCCATATGTGGTCTCTATGGCTGTCTCAATGTAATAAAGCCCTATGTACTGGCTTCATAGCAGCCATTACTGAAGTCTATATACCGCCACTGGTCGCCTACAGTATATAATGGGATCCCTCCCATGAAACATCTAATGCCATAATGGCTACATACGGTGCCGTAGTTGTGGCTCGACGCGTTTCCTGGCTGATATTTAGCACAGTGGCCTCCGTGGCGTGCGGCTACTTTATATGTTTGTGTAGTTTGTATCTTTGGCTGTGTTAGATATCAGCCAGGAAACGCGTCGAGCTTTTTTTTACATAATTTACACTTCTACTTTGTATAATCTCCAACTTTTTCTGATGCTTCTTATTACATATCTGACGTCTTCTCGTACAGGGATCACTGTGGAAATGGTTTTGTATCAGCCCCAGGACATTGTATCTGTGGAGGTTAATAGGACGGCAGTCATCTCTTGTGTGTCCAGGGAAGACTTGCCGGATTAAGAATTTCCTGGTATCGTAGAAAATGGAGAAGCAGTGAAGCCCCAGTACTGGTGAAGTCCTGCTCCAGTGATAATGATCCACACAAATATGTCTGTAAGAATGAGAAGTACACGTCCTGGCTGGAGATACATAATGTACAGAGCACTGACTCTGGAGATTATTACTGTATGCATAAGCACATTCCATATTTTCCACAATTTGGCAATGGAACAAAGCTGAATGTTGGAGGTAAGAGAACACCTACCATGGCGGAAGGCTCAAGTGCTTGGAGGTCTCAGTGACACTGGTCCAGACACCTCTGGTTCTGACTAGAGATGAACGAATCGAAGTTGACGAAATGGAGTTTGATCTAAAATTCAGGAAAAAATTCAATTTGCGCCGAATCCGAATTTCCTGACGCTTCGTGGTAACGAATTGCATTTTTTCCTAAAATGGCTGCTGCACGTGTGAAGACATGGAGCAAAGAACTCTGGGAAGGCGGGATCACCCACATAGCCAATCAGCAGCCAGCCAGCTCTGTGATGTCACAGCCCTATAAATAGCCTCAGCCGTCTTGGATTTTGCCATTTACTAGTGCACTTAGTGCAGGCAGAGACATCAGCAGGCGCTAGGGAAAGTGCTAGGAAAGATTTCATTGTGCTGAAAAAACGATTTACAAGTTCAGGAAAAGATTATTTCAGCTGTAGGGAAAGGATAGGGAGGCATCATCCACAGCATTGATGTAGAACAGGGTTCAGTAGGGGAGGTTACAGCCTGGGTAACAGGAACAATCCTATTACACCTTGCTGCACTGACTGGGGATCAAAATTGCCATTATACAGCTCTGTAATTCCAGCAAACCGTTCTTGTGATTGGGGGGCAAGTTCTGTGTGATACAGCCATTAACAGCGTGTATTAGTAGGAAATATACGTACGTCCTTTCAGCTGTTCTGCGTTAATTTTACATTGTTTAAAAAAAAAATTTGGGGGGTGTATTAATAGGAAAAAAAAAAGGGAAATATGTCCTAATTTCCGTTCTGCGGTGAAGTTACATTGTACTACAGCCATTTACGGGGCGTATTGAAGGGAAATAAACCTTCTTCCTATTATCTGTTCTGCAGTGAATTGGGATTATTTTTTTTTGTAGGGGGGGATTCTGTTTTTTTAATTTTGAACAATCATGTATTTTTAAAATGAGTTTATTACTGTCTATTGCTCATTTCTTATGTTGGCCTGCCATCTGGTAGCCAAAATAAGAATTGCAGCATGAAGTCCCTACAGCGAGACCCAGCGCATTCAAAACAACTGCCGACATCCCCATTGGCCGCAGGGGATGTCGGTAGGGTTTTTGACACTTTAGATGTCGTGATCTCACTTGATCACGCCATCTAAAGCCTTTAATTACCGCGATCAGCATTATTGAAACAGCAGAGATCTTCCAGCCATGATGCGCGTGCAAGTGGGCACCAAGTTTGCCTATCGCTCCAGCACCGTACATGTATGGCGCTGGTAGGGAAAGGGTTAAAACACAAGAAAAACTATATAAATGTGGTATCATAATCATACTGACCTAGAGATTGAAGGGCTCAGGTCAGTTTTATCTTATATGGAATGCAGTAGAAACAAAAAAAAAAATGCAAAACTATGGCGGAAATTGCATTGTTTTCCCAATTCCGCAACATTTGGAATTTTTTCCCGCTTCCCACTACATGATATGCAATATTAAGTGATACCAATAAAAAATATAACCTATCCCGCAAATAAACAAGCCCTCATAAGGGTTTGTGAATATATAATTAAGGCCTCTTTTACACTACCGTATGTCTATTTCAGTGTTTTGTGGTCCGTTTTTCACGGATCCGTTGTTCAGTTTTTTGTTTCGGTTTCGTTTTTCGTATGCCACATACAGTATACAGTAATTACATAGAACAAATTGGGCTGGGCATAACATTTTCAATAGATGGTTCCGCAAAAAACGGAACGGATACGGAAGACATACGGATGCATTTCCGTATGCATTCTGTTTTTTTTTTTGTGGACCTATTGACTTTAATGGAGCCACGGTACGTGATTTGCAGCCAAATATAGGACATGTTATATCTTTGCACGGAGCGGAAATACGGAAACACGGAAATGGAATGCATACGGAGTACCTTCCGTTTTTTTGGCGGACCCATTGAAATGAATGGTTCCGTATACGGACCGTATACGGAATGCAAAAAACGGCCTGCAAAACGAAAAAAAAAATGGTAGTGAGAAAGAGGCCTAAGAATGTAATGACTCCGGGAAGATAGGGAGTGAAAAATGAAAACGCAAAAATTTAAAAGCCTCCAGGACTCTAGGGGTTAATCAAATTTTAGAAAAGACAAATGCATAATTTTTTAGATAATCTCCTCAGTCCTCAGAAAGAAGAGCCGTGTGCAGTGATTTTATTGTTGTGGTCCGAGGGTGCGTCTGGTGCTGATATTTATCTAAGGCTTGGTGCACAGTATGGAGCAAAAGGCTTGTCGTGAAGAGGCGCGTATGAATGGATGGAGAAGTTCATCAAAGGTCACACAAGGAGCCGTCATTGTCCACGACTAAAAACATCATTGAGCATGCACATGAACTGATTCTGTTGGATGAACAGGTGACAGCGGATCATGTGGCCCTACAAGGATGAAGATTTATGTCTAATGAAGAGGTGAACACAGCGGTGCATTTGCGGCTCACAGCTCAGCCTAAAACATGTTTTAATGAAGAAATACAAAGGTTTCTTGAAAGATGGACAAAGTGCATTGAAAAGCAGGGAGATTATGTGAAAAATCATGCATTTTTCTTTTCTGAGAGTTAATTAAAATTAATTGTACACCCACGTACGAGTACTTTTTTAAAGGGGTTGTCCCATCTAGGATATGTGCTCAATGTCTGACAGATGTGGGTCCCACCTCTGGTACCTGTACCTATTCTTAGAATGGAGCCTGCAAAGTGTCGGGAAGTGCACTGTGAATATCTAGATGCCCTCCATCAATTTCTAAGGGACTGACAAAAATAGTGACCACTTCTTTGGCTATTTCCATAAGCCCCATAGAAGTGAATGGAGCTTGCCGCTTGGCTATTTTCGGCAGTCCTATAGAAATGAATGGAGGGTGGCCGCACATGCACAGTGGATCCTCCCTTACTTTGCAGGATCCGTTCTAAGGATATGTGCAGATCCCAGAGGTGGGACCTGCACCTCTCAGACATCCTAGTGATATGCCCCCAATGTTCAAGATAGGACAACCTCTTTCATTTAAATTATCTGACATAAAAACTATTCTAAACAGCCTCTAAAATAAAGCAACATAATCTGATATCTGATCCGTCATATTGCGACGCTTGACTATATTGCTACTGCCATATTTAAAGAGCTTGATTTTATATCTCTAACTTTATAAAACTACAAATATGTATTTGTTCAATGCTATCTCCATTTCATGTTTTCAGAAAAGTCCACCTCCAGAAGCTACATTCATATCCTTGGTCCTCTCCAGCCTCAGCATCCTCACAGCTCTTTGTATCTGGCTTGTGTAGTACTTACAGCTCATAATACAGTCCATCTCTACTGGAACATCTCAGGAACATATCACAAGGGTCGGATCATCTCTAGAGAAGAACCAGATGGTACATGGACTGTAGTGAACTGTATCTCACTTCCCAAGGACAACTTAAACTATAAGGAGAAGGTGACTTGTGAAGTTTGGATAAACTCATCTCCTACCAGTGTCCATTGGATAAACTCATCTCCTACCAGTGTCTTAGGAAAAGGTAACCATGTATACTAGAAGTGAAGTGGCATGGGCACATTTGTTGAGCTACATTATTTCTTGGTGTGCACAGGACATAATGGACATCATTGGATAAACTCATCTCCTACCAGTGTCTTAGGAAAAGGTAGCCATGTATACTAGAAGTGAAGTGGCATGGACACATTTGTTAAGCTACATTATTTCTTGGTGTGCACAGGACATAATGGACATCAAATGACCTCTCTACTGTCCTTGAGGAGACAATTTTTAAGCATCATGAGAGAACATTTTATTCTTGGTTCTCTTCTACATGATATTAAATAGTCTATGTGTTTGAGATCAATCAACATTCCAGAATCGTTTACATATGTATAGAGCAGACTAATGTTTTTCTTTCATAATTGAGTTTTCTGATTTTCATATTTTCTTCATAACAAAGTGTTGAGGTCATCTCTTAGGTGAGCTCCTTAGAGAAAATAGTTGAAATCAAAGCCTTTAATGACATTAGATGTTCCTGGCTCAAGTCTTATAAGCACAGTGATAAGGTGGTTTGGGAAAGAGGTTCAGAACCAACAAAGGTTATGAGACATAAAAATCTGGGTTTATTTTTGACATCCTGTGTCTGACCATTTTACAGATGACCTCTATGGATATTCTCCATCAAAATGTCAAAGCTTCCTCAGAACATTGGTGATTATTGGGATTTTACTGCTGTTGACCTTGACAATTCTTCTCACTAGGACTCTCAACGGTAACACACAAACAATTGAAATATGTTGAATCAGTTCTGGTTATACAACAGTTTCTCTCTAATGTGTCCACAAATTCTATATATTGTGTAGCCTATTCTAAATCCGTCAGTGTATATCTATTACTTATTGTATGTCAGATACTAAAACTTAAGTATTAATGTGCAAGAATAATATGATTGAGGTAAATACAGTAGATCATGAATATAGAAGAACAAAAGTTTGAACCCAATTGCCTTCACAAAAGGCCGCATTTACTCATTGATCATTTTTGATCCTTGTGTACCACATATGGCTACCCATTTTTTTTATATTACCAATGAACAACTTTGTGGCACATTCTTCCTATGATGACTTTGCTCGGGATTTCAGTAAATTTGATGGCTAATGTTTTGGAAAGTTGAAACCTAGATGTGCTATTTGGACATAATATCCATTATCTAAGCCCCGAGTCAGTAAGGTGCACTAAAGCCAAGTATACACTGTATTCTATTAACAGAAACTATAATGGTTGATGATTAATCATTTTTTCCTTTTTTTTCCAGAATGAAATTGCCTATACAGAACTGAATATAAACCGGGTTTCTAGATTAAAAAAATATTGTAGATTACAATCCAAGGACATTGTAGAAAAGACAGAAAATGCACAAATTACTTACAGCTATTATTATATATGAAAGTTACTGGATTATCAGGATGTGAATCGATTTTGTTATTTTCTTAATAAAGAATTGATTTTGTAATTTGACCATTTGACCAGTGTATGGTGCATAGAGGACAGAGGGCACCATAGGGAAAGTCATAAGGATGTCACTCCAGTCATGCTGGTTAAAGTGGTTTTCCAAGAGCTAAGTCTTGATGACCTATCCTCTGTATAGAACACAAATATCAGATTGGTAGGGATGTCAAAAAATGCCTGGAAAACTCTCTCTTTTTGAACGTCTTAAAAAATTTAGGTAGAATATATAAATTATAGAGTTGGTTCAGTCATCTCTATTAATGACCCCGTCCATTTTACACGTGATCACATCCCAAAGCTTCAGTCCTGCTACTGATATACAGGACTGCCCAAAAAATGTATGGACCCCATAAATTACAACATTCTAAATGGTAAACAATTCAAGGTCTGGGCAGACAGCGAGAGTCGATATGGAGGTCAGGCATAGGTTGGGACAGTCAACAGAGGGTCAGAGTCCAGTAAACAGGCAGAAGTCAGTACAGAGGCAGACAACAGAAATAATACACCTTTGGTGCAACTAGCAAACTAAGAAACCTATTGTTCAGGCACCCTTCTACAAGTGAAGATTCTTTAAGTACCCCACAGTTGCCAGCCATTGGCTTGTGAAAATGAGGGTGCACGTGAACTGGCTGCAGGGAGAGTGTACTCTAAGGGCAGAGGAGGAGAGGTTGGAAACTAAGTCTGCGCCGCTGGGTGAGGTGAGCGCATAGGTTGCAGCTGCCACTATTGGAGGTCAGGGATGTTCCGGGAACATAATATATTATTATATACTATATATTTAAAAAGTCTTGGAAGAAGTAGAGAAAAAAATGAAAATGAAATGTAAAACTTATCAAAAAATAAGAGTGTCCTTCTCAGCAAAATTAACATCAGTGATGAGCGGCAGGAGCAATATTAGAATAAGCGATATTTTTCCAAATATTTGGGAGAATACTCGTCATATATTCGAAAATTCGAGAATTCGGGATCCCCAGTTATTATTTTCTTGATTTGCGAAAATTGGCAATCGGAAAATTTGCGATAAAAATTAAGGATACAAAAATTTGCGATCAACACTACTCCTAAAGTCAAAGATATTGCAGCCTTCTCATTGGCCCACAAGCAAGAAGCAGTGAGGGATCATGGGTATTGATGAAAAATAAAATCTAGAATATTCGCAATTACGAAGATATAGGACTATAATCTAGATATTCGCAATAAAAATTTGCGATTACAATATTTGCGATCAACACTAATTAACATCACTTCTCAGAGGAATTAAAGCTATACCGCCCCTATGTTAAGTATTGTACATGAGGCATTAGTATACATTTTTATCAAAAAGCATAGGCCCACTCATCATGACAAGGTTGCCTCCTCTTGAGTGGGGACCTGCTCTAAATATGGTGCAGTGCTGCGCGGAGACCACCGGCGCTGCAGCACAGCACCAGCAGGCGGCAGGACCCAGCAGCCAAACAGCGCCCCAGCTGCCTGGCAAAGCCACCCTGGCACTGGGCCCCACCAACCCACCAACAAAGCGCCAAAGCAACAATGGCCAGAGCTCAGGTACTTGATCATAGCACAGTATGAGGATGTGCGATCCAGATTCACTCTTATTTTTTTATACGAAATGTAAAACTTGGCTAGATCATTAAGAAGTTAAGATAGTAAAATAATTTTCGTGTCAGTCTGTAAGTTTCATACATTTCTACCTTCCTGTGGCTGGAACTATAAAAAAACTGGACGATAACACAACATCCTGTTTCTGATGTATATGAGGGTCCGATGAAGGTGTTAACCTCAGATCAGTAAACAGGAAAACTCTCATGTAGTTTATTACAGTATTGGTCTTTGTAGGTTTATAAGTTGGAGTTTTTGTCTAAAGCTTGAGAAATCTAAAAGTTAAAAACAGGTTGAGGACACGTAAGCCCTTTGTTTCTCAAGGGGTCATTTAAGTGACTTTCCTATCATAGGTGTTTCCTACATTTTTAAAGGATATGTCATTAATGCCTAATCAGTGGGGGTTTCATCAATCCAGCCTCCAAAACTCTCAGAAATGGGGCTGACCAGTTTTCCGTTCATGGTGATGAGGTGGCCATACATGCTTCGTCATTGTTTATTCGATTGAATGGGAGATACAGAATTTTTGGGGGAAAATGGTAAATCTGTATATCCACCAATGACTCTCTACAGTAGAAATACTGTAAAAACGGATGCCTTTAGGCTGAACCATCACCACTGAGCAGGGAGGAGTTGACAATCTGTCAAGCAGTTATAAGAAAAGACTGTAGTGTAAAGAATGTTGACTTTAGAAGAAATACTGTCACGGACCAGAAATGATTCTTTCTCTCTTACTCCTGATTTCTAAAGGTAGGAACTTTACAGCCACAGCATCATGAACACATTCTTGTTCTGACTTTATAATTTACAACCAGGAAATTTAACTATTGTTATTCCTATTTGCAATTTTGTCCTTTTTTTGCTATTTTTTATTTAATTTTTTAGCAAAGGAGTAAAATTTCATTTTGCATACTGTCTTAGATACATTGATGATTCATTCCAACCTATTTTGGTTGCATTTGTGTAAATTTAAAGTGCTTGTTTCACCTTAGACTACCTATTGCTAGGATATGCCCCCAATGTCTGATAGTTACGAGTTCCACCTCTGGGACCTGCACCTATCTTTAGAAGGGAGCTTGCAAAGTGAAGGAGGGCGTACTGCACATGCATGGCCTCTTGCATTGCTAATTCCATCAGCCTCATAGAAGTGAATGGAGTAGTGGCTGCGCTTCCCATTAATTTCAATGGGACTGGCAAAAATAGTTAAGCTCGCAGCTTGGCTATTCTCGACGCCTCCGTAGAAATGAATGAGGTTGGCTGCACATACGCGGTGCACCCACCTACAATTTACAGGCTCCCTTCTAAAGATAGTTGTGGGTCCCACACCTAGCAGACATTGGGGGCACATCCTAGCAATATGTCCTCAATGTTTAAGGTGAGACAATCCCTTTAAGATTTGTGTCATTTTTTATTTCTTCTCTGTATTTTTTATTTATTTTTTGCGTTTTTGTAGTATCATTAAAAATCTGGGGCTACAAATTATAATTGAACCCAACATACAGTCGTGGCCAAAAGTTTTGAGAATGACACAAATATTTAGTTTTCACAAAGTTTGCTGCTAAACTGCTTTTATATCTTTGTTTCAGTTGTTTCTGTGATGTAGTGAAATATAATTACACGCACTTCATACGTTTCAAAGGCTTTTATCGACAATTACATGACATTTATGCAAAGAGTCAGTATTTGCAGTAATGGCCCTTCTTTTTCAGGACCTCTGCAATCCGACTGGGCATGCTCTCAATCAACTTCTGGGCCAATTCCTGACTGATAGCAACCCATTCTTTTATAATCACTTCTTGGGGTTTGTCAGAATTTGTGGGTTTTTGTTTGTCCACCCGCCTCTTGAGGATTGACCACAAGTTCTCAATGGGATTAAGATCTGGGGAGTTTCCAGGCCATGGACCCAAAATGTCAACGTTTTGGTCCCCGAGCCACTTAGTTATCACTTTTGCCTTTTGGCACGGTGCTCCATCGTGCTGTAAAATGCATTGTTCTTCACCAAACTGTTGTTGGATTGTTGGAAGAAGTTGCTGTTGGAGGGTGTTTTGGTACCATTCTTTATTCATGGCTGTGTTTTTGGGCAAAATTGTGAGTGAGCCCACTCCCTTGGATGAGAAGCAACCCCACACATGAATGGTCTCAGGATGCTTTACTGTTGGCATGACACAGGACTGATGGTAGCGCTCACCTTTTCTTCTCCGGACAAGCCTTTTTCCTGATGCCCCAAACAATCGGAAAGAGGCTTCATCAGAGAATATGACTTTTCCCCAGTGCTCAGCCGTCCATTCACCATATTTTCTGCAGAAGATCAATCTGTCGCTGATGTTTTTTTTGGAGAGAAGTGGCTTCTTTGCTGCCCTTCTTGACACCAGGCCATCT
This sequence comes from Bufo gargarizans, assembly GCF_014858855.1. Taxonomy (NCBI): domain Eukaryota; kingdom Metazoa; phylum Chordata; class Amphibia; order Anura; family Bufonidae; genus Bufo; species Bufo gargarizans. The sequence goes on along the minus strand of NC_058090.1, from coordinate 95,836,567 downwards.
TCCAAAAGTCTTCTCCTCCCTGTGCATGCAGATGCGCTCACACCTGCCTGCTGCCATTCCTGAGCAAGCTCTGCACTGGTGGCACTCCGATCCCGCAGCTGAATCCTCTTTAGGAGACGATCCTGGTGCTTGCTGGACTTTCTTGGACGCCCTGAAGCCTTCTGAACAAAAATTGAACCTCTTTCCTTGAAGTTCTTGATGATCCTATAAATTGTTGATTGAGGTGCAATCTTAGTAGCCACAATATCCTTGCCTGTGAAGCCATTTTTATGCAACGCAATGATGGCTGCACACATTTCTTTGCAGGTCACCATGGTTAACAATGGAAGAACAATGATTTCAAGCATCACCCTCCTTTTACCAGTTCAAGTCTGCCATTTTAACCCAATCAGCCTGACATAATGATCTCCAGCCTTGTGCTCATCAACATTCTCACCTGAGTTAACAAGACGATTGCTGAAATGATCTCAGCAGGTCCTTTAATGACAGCAATGAAATGCAGTGGAAAGTTTTTTTAGGGATAAAGTTAATTTTCATGGCAAAGAAGGACTATGCAATTCATCTGATCACTCTTCATAACATTCTGGAGTACATGCAAATTGCTATTATAAAAACTTAAGCAGCAACTTTTCCAATTTCCAATATTTATGTAATTCTCAAAACTTTTGGCCATGACTGTACATGAAATAATTTTATGTTTCTACCTACAGTACTAGTTTTATATAGTTTTATATCTGTATTGTGAACAGGAAACTTAACTCTACATTTGAGTTTTTGCCAAAAACATGCACAACAAGAGCTGTCATGGGCTTCTAAATTTCCTTCCAAAATCCATCAGCAGAACATGTGGCCTGAAAAAGGTCCGACCAATTCTTCTTATATATAGGATGGTTCAGATAGACAATTTCAGCTTATTACATTGACTAAGATCAAGATTTTCTGAAAGAATTTTTAATTTAAAAAAGTTGATTTGTTTTTATACCTGTACTACTACAGTTGTTTTTTATTTTTGGAAGGTTATGATGTTTTTTGTACTGTAATATTCAAGTCATGGATAGAATACCTCACGGACAGACAAACAACAGCTGCTAAAATAATTGAACAACCTTACTAAAAGACAATAATATCCAATAACCCGGAGCAAGTAGATGAGAGGCATTGTATTATATTATGCTAGCAAACAATCCTATGGTACTGTAATATTTGTATTACAGACTGTAGATTACACAGATGCTTCAGATGTTTTTTTCTTCTTTTACAATCGCTATATGGGACCCTGATATAAAACACATAAATCCATAAATAAGAACAACAGTCCTGAACAGACCTTCTGAGACATACTGATAACATGCTGAGGAATTCAACACTGGCTGACCACTACCCCACCAAATAAGCTGATCGCAGGGATCCCAATAGCCCTATTCCCCGTGATTGTACAATTTTTGACATTTCAATCAAACAAAAACATTGTCCAAATAAAGTACTCCACACAGTTGTCCAAAATTCAGGGAAACTCTGAAAAAGAAAGAAAACATTTGATCAAAGTCTCATGGTTGTGTCCCTGATTTCTTTTTTTGAAGTAGTTGTACAAGTTATTGTTCTTCTTATCATTTCACTGTAGAATTATATGATTGGTATGTTTTTTTTTATCTGTGCATAACTAATTTGTCCATGCCACCTTTTGGCTAAATTGTTCCAGTATTGAGAGCATCACATGAATGTTTGATCCTTTAGATGTTTCATATTTTAGATGAATAGAGAAGAGAAAATTTTTTTTTTTTTTTATCCAAGGCCCAATCCCAGTCAGTCAATTCAAATTGGGTCAGAATAAGTTTGAACTGTATCATAAGATCACCCCGATGCAAAAAGTCTGTTATGCTCTCTATCTCTATTCTCCAGAAATGAAACAAAAAAAAATCAAATTCTTTCAAACCTAGATTTTTGGGAAAGTTTGTGTCAAATCTCTATAGATGATTTTTAATTGTGTCTTTTATACACCTCATTTCGGCCATTTTGTATCCTGATAAAGTCTTCCATGCTTCATGTTAGGTTCATGAAGGTAGCTGTTGATTATCCAGATGTGATTTAATTAGGGATGATCGAATCTATTCGAAATAAATTGGATTTGACACAAATATCACAAAAATTCTTCTTCTTACAAATGAATCCAAACTTTTGGCAATTTGCTTTTGATCAAAGGAACAAAATGGCGCCAGCCATTTTACTTTTAAAATTCAGAACACTAGTGAGGGAAACAGAGCAGGGAAAATGAAGACAGAGAATCACTTGACTCTGGATGAGCCACGGCTGACAGGTTTGCCCATAATGCTTTGCAGTTAGGATGACATTCAGTAAGGAGGATATTGGCTGGTCTATCAGGCTCTATGCCAGCTGTGAAGCACAGATGTCCTTGTGAGATCAGCCACTGATGTGGTAGGATGTGTCTGCCATGCCCTTAACAGACATCAATTAGACACACAGGCCAGCCATTTTAGGGTCTTGCATGGAGAGTGTAAGGATTATGAAGAATATATATTTCTTTGGGTGTATTGAATTACTAGGAACAGTAGAAAGTCAGGTTTTATCAGAAGGGACAGAACAGAGGCAGCTGGTATATCGTGTGTCTTACACTCAGGGCTGGAGCTGTTCATAATGACATGTGTCTCACTGCACAAAAATCATTTAAAAGAGATAGTACTTTTTTTTTCAGTACATGAACCCATTTGTCCAAACACCTGTTGCAAAGCTTCTCTAGTTCTATTTATAGACATATTGCCCAGCATCACCCATGGGATATATTTTACTGCGCACATTAAGCAATTGCATCTTGTTTCCCAAAAAAGCCTTATTTTATTATATTTTTTTTAAGTTAATTTTTTTTTATCGTTGCGCAATTGTAATGTGAATTCAAAGATTTGAGAATGAATAAGCTTACGCAGGCTAAGTGAATAAATATATTTACTAAGTGTGATTAAATATAAGATAACAGACAAATCACCTAAACATCACTAGCCTAAATATGAAATGGAGTAAGGCTCCTGTCATCCATGCTATAACACATGGCTGTCTACCACGTTATAACACATGACCAATACCCCCAGGGTGTACAAGAGATAGGGCAAATCAATACTTACATCCTAACTAGGATGAAGTTCCAAGTGGAGTCCCCCCTAATTGTCTTCCCATCAGCCTCTCCTCCAGTGTGCATCACGCATGTCTCTGAGATGACTCAGGAATGTAGCCTTATCAGCACAATGGGGATGGGTACTGCATTACAAGGAATTACAAAGAATACCCTTACACAGAATACTTTAAATAATAAAAAAGAGACAAAATTAAAGGGGAAAGAACCAATCAGTACTTGAAAATACCCTTACAATACAGCAATTAAGCACCTTTTAGTTCATCACTACCAATGTATAGTGTGTTCGCGGCCAGGGGATGACTAATTTCACCAGTATTTGGTACAAAAAAAAACTATTACTCTTTTATAAGTTTCTAAGTGCATCAATAGCAGTGCATAGTTTGGTCACAGCCAGGAGGCATCAAACCTCATCTGTTTCAGTTTCCCCAAAAGTCTTCTATTTTTTTACTGTTAATAAGTGCCCAAATAAGCATAATCATAGTGTCATGCAGCAATTGTCAGGCCATTTGGAGCACGATAGAATCGATTCAGACCCAAACCGAATTTTTTGACTGATTTGTTAGAAAGTCGCTCATCTCACTCTTAGGCCTATTGCACACGGCCGTTTTTTTTCCCCGTTTACTGGCCGTTTTTTGCGTTCCGTATACAGTCCGTATACGGAACCATTCATTTCAATAGTTCCGCAAAAAAAAGGAATGTACTCTGTATGCATTCCGTTTCCGTATTTCCGTTTTTCCGTTCCATTTTAACATAGAACATGTCCTATTATTGCCCGCAAATCACGGTCCGTGGCTCCATTCAAGTCAATGGATCCACAAAAAAAACGGAACACATACGGAAATGCATCCGTATGTCTTCCGTTTCCGTTCCGTTTTTTCCTGAACCATCTATTGAAAATGTTATGGCCAGCCCAATTTTATCTATGTTATTACTGTATACTGTATATGCCATACGGAAAAACGGAACAGAAACGGAAACACAACGGAAACAAAAAACGGAACAACGGATCCATGAAAAACGGACCGCAAAACACTGAAAAAGCCATACGGTCGTGTGCAATATGCCTTAACCCATAGTTATTCTGACCAGTCTATGCGATATGTCTATCAGATTATTTTATGAACCCAGTAAGGTGCCCCAAAACTGCTAGTGCATTGGGATACAAATTGTAATTTCTGATATGTGCCACATTATGAAGCCACCCTGGTTGGCATAGCATAAAATATTGTAATTTGCAGATCTTCAGATTATTGAATATCTTTTGCAGTGACTGCTACTCCGATGGTTCTGTATCAGTCTACGGATGTCTTATATGTTGAGGCAAGGACCACAGCAGAATTCTCCTGTGGGTCCAGTGAACCATTAGAGGATGGAACTATGATCTCCTGGTATCGAAGAACTGGTGGAAACCTTTCATTAGTCAAATACTGTGCTATGGATAGTGACAAGAACAAATATGTCTGTAATAATGGCCGTTATAGGGCTACACTGCAGATACATAATACAGAGACCAATGACTCAGGAGTTTACTTGTGTACCTACAATTATCATAATGCCTTTACCATCACTGGAAACGGAACCACCCTCATTGTCGGAGGTAAGATCCACCATATGGATTTATGTTCTGTTTGATGAGTTTACATAATCATACCATAGCAAAAGACTTGGAACAATTTAGGAACAGCAGCCCCATAGACAAATGGTGTCTGGAGATGAGAGAGTGTTGTGGGCATGCTCTGTGAACTGTGCAGAGGTCATTGTGCAGGAAGGGGGAGTAGATGAGCTGTGACTATAATTTACCATTGGTGTGGTTCTATAAGAGATCATTGTTTTTACTTGTATCAAAATATCCCAAATTATCATTTACCGCTATCCAGTCAATTGTTGTGGTCGTGTTATGACCACCCTGCAATCCATCATTGGTGGTCGTGCTTGCACACTAAAAGAAAAAGCCCCATCCTATGTGCACTCTCGCGGCCCAGGCTGCCAGAGAGACCAACATTTTTAACTATAGTGTGCAAGCACGACCACCACTGATGGATTGCAGGGTGGTCATAACCATGGAAATGAGCGGTATATAATGTGATGGAAAAATTAATGAAGCCAACAAAAGAGGCAATATGGACAATCACAATACATTAGTAAGTGCCTTGTATTAACTTTCGCTACACGATAAATGCCACTTGCTGAAGTGAGACAACCCCTTAAAGATGGACACTTATGTATGGATGTTCTTGGTTGAATCCACAAAGAAGCATCATGAAACAAGTAAATGGATAGGGGAGGTTTTTTATGGAATTCTGATAAATCTAATAAAATAATTATCTCATATTTGAAGACAGTTCCCCCTCCAAAATCTCCATCCATCTCCTCATATTACTTCAGCATGATCTTCCACAAAATCATCTTCTGCTGGCTTGTGTGGCGCATGAGGTTGGTCATACAGCTCATATAGCCTGGAACATGTCTGGAACATTTCACAAGGGCAAGATGACATCCATTCAAAGACCTGAAGGAACATGGACTTTCATGAACATCATCTCACTTTCTAAGGACAGTTTCGACACTGGAAACAGCGTGAGCTGTGAGGTCTGGTTTAATTCTTCCACTGCAGTAGTTGTCCATTGGCAAGTACCAGGTAAGAGAAAGAGGTAATCACAATTATCAAAATAATGTAAAATTGGTTAAAAAGATCATACTATTACTATAAACCGAAAAACCATAGAGGGCCACCTAAAAGGGATAGTTCCACAAAAAAGGAGTATCTTTTTAACTCATTATTCATAGAAACCAATTTTTTAAAGGATTTTTTTACTGATTTACTTTATTTTGACAGTACTATACCACTGAAAATGAAATACAAAATCTTGTGCAGAAATGATAAGACTTCCTATAGAGAGAGGTAATCCATTGGCAGTCTACTGCCGCAGTGAGGGGAGAAGGATATCTGAAGGATAACTCTCATGATAACAGTAGGTGCAAAATTGGGGGCATAACAGCTCTATTCTCTTGTATAAATTATAAATGGTACTTCGTATGCAGGGATCTCTTTTACATCGGGATCCAGGAGCTTAAATTTACACCTTGGAATATGAAGTTTACCTTTATGTCTTAGGGTCAGACTAGCATTGGATAGGTGCACCAGATCAGTTCACATTCTTAGACCTCTTGATTCCATCTATGTAGCATTATGACAACTTACTATTGCTTCTGTGCCAGTGGTCAACGTCTAATAATGTGAGTGTGCCCAGATTCTGGTGTAAATTACGACAAAATATTGGGTCATTTGGGTCATCTAGGTTTAGATAAATTATCTGTTCCCTCAACCAGGGGGTTTGGCTTAGCATGGAACGGTGTTGCCCGATGTGAAAAGGTGTAGCTTGACATGAAACAGGCGTGGGCTAATATGCAACGTTTAGCAACAAAATTGGGACACAATGCTGGAACAAACTCTCATCTTAAAATAAACCATTAGTTGGTATAGTGTTAGACAAAAAAGCAAGAAAAGTGGTGAAATTTATTAAATATCTTTTGTTTTTGCAGTTTTATAGAGCAGACTAATGTTTTTCTTTCATAATTGAGTTTTCTGATTTTCATATTTTCTTCATAACAAAGTGTTGAGGTCATCTCTTAGGTGAGCTCCTTAGAATAAATAATTGAAATCATAGCCTTATTTGACATTAGATGTTCTTGGTTCAAGTCTTATAAGCACAGTGATAAGGTGGCTTGGAAAAGAGGTTTAGAATTATCAAAGGTTATGAGACATAAAAATCAGGGTTTATTTTTGACATCCTGTGTCTGACCATTTTACAGATGACCTCTATGAATATTCTCCATCAAAATGTCAAAGCTTCCTCAGAACTTTGGTGATTATTGGGATTTTACTGCTGTTGACCTTGACAATTCTTCTCACTAGGACTCTCAACGGTAACACACAAACTATTCAAATATGTTGAATCAGTTCTGGTTATACAACAGTTTCTCTCTAATGTGTCCACAAATTCTATATTTTTGTAGCCTATTCTAAATCCGTCAGTGTATATCTATTACTTATTGTATGTCAGATACTAAAACTTAAGGATTAATGTGCAAGAATAATATGATTGAGGTAAATACAGTAGATCACGAATATAAAAGAACAAAAGTTTGAACCCAACTGCCTTCACAAAAGGCCGCCTTTACTCATTGATCATTTTTGATCCTTGTGTACCACATATGGCTGCCCATTTTTTTTTATATTACCAATGAACAACTTTTTGGCACATTCTTCCTATGATGACTTTGCTCGGGATTTCAGTAAATTTGAAGGCTAATGTTTTGGAAAGTTGAAACCTAGATGTGCTATTTGGACATAATATCCATTTATTTAAGCCCAGAGTCAGTAAGGCGCACTAAAGCCAAGTATACACTGTATTCTATTAACAGAAACTATAATGGTTGATGATTAATAATTTTTTCCTTTTTTTTCCAGAATGAAATTGCTTATACAGAACTGAATATAAACCGGGTTTCTAGATTAAAAAAATATTGTAGATTACAATCCAAGGAAATTGTAGAAATGACAGAAAATGCACAAATTACTTACAGCTATTATTATATATGAAAGTTAATGGATTATCAGGATGTGAATCGATTTTGTTATTTTCTTAATAAAGAATTGATTTTGTAATTTGACCATTAGGATCCTTTTTTTTTTTTAACGGACATTTGAGGTGTGCTTCATTGTGCTTCAACCGAGGGCCACAAAGTCCAGGCATTTCATATACTGAATTAATCTTGGACAGTGCTTTCAATCTGGCCAATATTCTAGTATTCTACTCTTGCTACTAATCACCATTGTTGTGGACATGAGTGTATGGTGCATAGAGGACAGAGGGCACCATAGGGAAAGTCGTAATGATGTCACTCCAGTCATGCTGGTTAAAGTGGTTTTCCAAGAGCTAAGTCTTGATGACCTATCCTCCATATAGAACACAAATATCAGATTGGTAGGGATGTCAAAAAGTGCCCGGAAAACTCTCTCTTTTTGAACTTCTTGAAAAATTCTGGTAGAATATTTAAATTATACAGTTGGTTCAGTCATCTCTATTAATGACCCCGTCCATTTTACACTTGATCACATCCCAAAGCTTCAGTCCTGCTACTGATATACAGGACTGCCCAAAAAATGTATGGACCCCATAAATTACAACATGCTAAATGGTAAACAATTCAAGGTCTGGGCAGACAGCGAGAGTCGATACGGAGGTCAGGCATAGGTTGGGACAGTCAACAGAGGGTCAGAGTCCAGTAAACAGGCAGAAGTCAGTACAGAGGCAGACAACAGAAATAATACACCTTTGGTGCAACTAGCAAACTAAGAAACCTATTGTTCAGGCACACTTCTACAAGTGAAGATTCTTTAAGTACCCCACAGTTGCCAGCCATTGGTTCGTGAAAATGAGGGTGCACGTGCACTGGCTGCAGGGAGAGTATGCTCTAAGGGCAGAGGAGGAGAGGTCGGAAACTAAGATTACGCCGCTGGGTGAGGTGAGGGCATAGGTTGCAGCTGCCACTATTGGAGGTCAGGGATGTTCCGGGAACATAATATATTATTATATAATATATATTTAAAAAGTCTTGGAAGAAGTAGAGAAAAAAATGAAAATGAAATGTAAAACTTATCAAAAAATAAGAGTGTCCTTCTCAGCAAAATTAACATCAGTGATGAGCGGCAGGGGCAATATTCGAATAAGCGATATTTTTCCGAATATTTGGGAGAATACTCGTCATATATTCGCAAATTCGAGAATTCGGGATCCCCAGTCATTATTTTCTTGATTGCGAAAATTGGCAATCGGAAAATTTGCGATAAAAATTAAGGATACAAAAATTTGCGATCAACACTACTCCTAAAGTCAAAGATATTGCAGCCTTCTCATTGGCCCACAAGCAAGAAGCAGTGAGGGATCATGGGTATTGATGAAAAAAAAAATCTAGCATATTCGCAATTACGAAGATATAGCATTATAATCTAGATATTCGCAAATTCTCGAAGTGCCAATATTCGCGATAAATATTTGCGATCAAGACTAATTAACATCACTTTTCAGAGGAATTAAAGCTATACCGCCCCTAAGTATTGTACATGAGGCATTAGTATACATTTTTATCAAAAAGCATAGGCCCACTCGTCACGACAAGGTTGCCTCCTTGAGTGGGGACCTGCTCTAAATATGGTGCAGTGCTGCGCGGAGACCACCTGGCGCTGCAGCACCGCACCAGCAGTCGGCAGGACCCAGCAGCCAAACAGTGCCCCCGCTGCCTGCCAAAGCCACCCTGGCACTGGGCCCCACCAACCCACCAACACAGCGCCAAAGCAACAATGGCCGCCGCTCAGGTATTAGACCATAGCACAGTATGAGGATGTGCGATCCAGATTCACTCTTATTCTTTTATACGAAATGTAAAACTTGGCTAGATCATTAAGAAGTTAAGATAGTAAAATAATTTTCGAGTCAGTCTGTAAGTTTCATACATTTCTACCTTCCTGTGGCTGGAACTATGAAAACACTGGACGATAACACAACATCCTGTTTCTGATGTATATGAGGGTCTGATGAAGGTGCTAACCTCAGATCAGTAAACAGGAAAACTCTCATGTAGTTTATTACAGTATTGGTCTTTGTAGGTTTATAAGTTGGAGTTTTTGTCTAAAGCTTGAGAAATCTAAAAGTTAAAGACAGGTTGAGGACACGTAAGCCCTTTGTTTCTCAAGGGGTCATTTAAATGCCTTTCATAGGTGTTTTCTACATATTTAAAGGATATGTCATTAATGCCTAATCAGTGGGGGTTTCATCAATCCAGCCTCCAAAAATCTCAGGAATGGGGCTGACCAGTTTTCCGTTCCTGGTGAAGAGGTGACCATACATGCTTAGTCATTGTTTATTCGATTGACTGGGACATACAGAAACAGCTGAACAAGTTTCCCTTGTCTCAAGATTCTTGAAGACTCTTTTCAGCCATTTTTATGTGATGAGGAACACTCTCCTGGACTTGCAGTGTCAGAATGTTTTTCAGCTATTTCGGTTAATATGCAACATGCCAACTTGCTGGAATTCGATATTGCAAATATTCAGGGATGGACTGGGAACTTAAAGTGGCCCTGGAAAAAAAACTAAAAGTGTCCCCATTTGTAGGGGTGTCCAAATTGACAGAAGGTGGGGCAACACCAATAGCCGAGGCCAGCAATAACATAGCGCAAAATACTGTCCCAGCAGAAACATATACCACACAACAGCACAATACACTGCCCCAAAAGCTGTCCTTCTGTTGTGGCCATCATTAGATGCCATTTTCTGTCCTCCTCCAGGTGTCTCTGATTAAGATATGGAGGAGGGGGCTTAGAAGGTGAGATGTGGGCCAGAGCAGTTGAATTCAGAGTGCATGTGTGGTCGCTGGTGGGGTACATGAGAATCTGTTTCTCGCAGGGTTAATTACTCTGAGAGGTCATTATGTACCTGGCCAGCGGCAGAGAGGATGGCTTGGGTGGCCCCATGAGCATCAGCCCACCAGGAAATTTCCCTGTAAGGTCTATGGCCAAGCTGCAGAAATCTGTTAACGATTTTGTCCTGCATTAGAAGCAGGGAGCTTCGAGATCAGCCAGTGCCAGCTCATTCGAGACACCTGTCGGGTGCTGAAGCCCTTTTGAAGAGGCCACAAAGTTTGTCAGCAGGGACAACTGCGGCATGAACGACGTCATCCCTCTCATATTTATCTTAGAACAGACACTGACACTCATGCAGCAGGGGACCATGGTCGAAAGAAGAGCAGCTGATGCATCTTGCTGTCTGCCCTATAGCTGTTGGGGACATACGAAGGGAATTTGCCATGGAGGAGGAGGATGACGAAGAAGAGGATGGGGAGCTGCCACTGCAAGAGGAGGAGGAGGAAGAGTCTGAGGTGGAAGAGCATGAGAACGATGATGAGAATGCATCACCGAGACGTGGCTCCTTGGGCACACTGTTCAGAATGCCCACATGTATGCTCGCTTGCTTACGCAGTGACAGGCATATCGTTGACATGGGGGAATGTTTTCCTCTGCCAGAAAGAGAGGACAAATTATGTTACTACCAGGAAACACTCTGTACGTAGCCTGTCGCAGCTAACGGCAAGCAGATGCCTGCCACCAGCATGTCTGAAAGGTTGGACCTTCTCTGCCCCCACTAAGTAACCCCCCTTAGCCACAGCTTCCACCTCAACGCCAGGGTTCAGGCCTACCAAAACTATGGCCGGTCTCCAGTCGCATACCCAGTTCCCTAACTACATGGATTTCTGGACAGGCAGGCTGGAAGAGTGGTTCAATCTGGTACAGCACGCTATCTTTCTTGGGGCCAGTCTCCAGTGTCATATCAGAGTGGGTTTTCAGTGCCGCAAAGGAAAAGGGGGAGGGGACAGGGGCAATGCCTCATCTTGCCACTGTTGTTGTATGTCTGCTTGCCTTCCATCATGTTCTGAATGGTGCATGCTGCAGCCTGCATCATGCCACTAATGCCTAAATAGTTCATTTAGGGCTCATGCACACGACCATATGCCTGTGAGCGTGAGCCATATGTCCCTGAGCGGCATACAACGTGCGCACGGGAGCGCACAGCATCATAGGTTACTATGATGCTGTGCACGTCTGGCCGGCCGCCGGACTATTGTCTCGCACAACAATAGTCCCGCAGGTGGCCCGACCTCACCTATTATGCTGTGCGCTCCCGTGCGCACAATGTATGCTGCTCCAGGACAGATGGCCCACTCACAGACCATATGTCTCGGAGGGCATACGGTCGTGTGCATGAGCCCTTATGTGTATTCACTTTCCACGCGGTTGAAATTTTTAAAACATTTTTTGGGGGGTGAGGTTAAATTTGCCCATCTTTGTCTCATCTGTTGCTGTCTGTCTGCCTAACTACCATCACGTCCTGTATGGCTGCTGCTGCGGCCTGCTTCATGCCAATAATGCCTCAATCATCCAGTTACGTGTATACAGTTTCCACATGGTTGAAATTAAATCTTGACATTTTCTCACAGCTCAGGCTGACAATGATTAGTATACAAGGAATAATAAAGAGAGCATGGAGACAGCACGTCCTTTCTGTGAGGTTTATTCCAGATGTGACATTTCGGCTAACAAGCCTTTGTGGATATCCGATTTGTTAGGGGAATCTAACCACTTCCCCTGGAGACGTAAACCCACCACCAAATCTACCTGGGTGTGCTGGCCACCATCTTTGATTTTGCGATTAGTACACATCACCTTGCTGCCGGTGGCTATTCTTGACACTGTCGCTGTCTGTCTGCCTACCATCACCTTCTATACAGTTTCTGCTGAGGCCTGCATCATTTGTGCAATTACATTTCTTTACATTCATTTATAAATTTCACTGTTACGTAGTAAGAACCTTTAGCTTGGACCCGCTTTGGGGCCAAACCAAACTATGTAAAAAATTCAGCGAACCGAACCCAAAACAAATCTCGACTTTTCTACTGGTTCGCTTATCTCTAAGCAGAACCCTTATTGTTGCCCTGATCCATTCTTGCCTTGATTACTGTAACTCACTACTAATCAATCTTCTCAGTAAACTCTTCCCTCTCCAGGCTCATCTATCAGCCTCACCACTACATCGATGCCTCCACCTTGTGACTAGGGATGAGCGAACTCGAACTGTATAGTTCGGGTTCGTACCGAATTTTGGGGTGTCCGTGACACGGACCCGAACCCGGACATTTTCGTAAAAGTCCGGGTTCGGGTTCGGTGTTCGTCGCTTTCTTGGCGCTTTTGTGACGCTTTCTTGGCGCTTTTTGAAAGGCTGCAAAGCAGCCAATCAACAAGCGTCATACTACTTGCCCCAAGAGGCCATCACAGCCATGCCTACTATTGGCATGGCTGTGATTGGCCAGAGCACCATGTGACCCAGCCTCTATTTAAGCTGGAGTCACATAGCGCCGCCCGTCACTCTGCTCTGATTAGCGTAGGGAGAGGTTGCGGCTGCGACAGTAGGGCGAGATTAGGCAGATTAACTCCTCCAAAGGACTTGATTAACTGATCGATCTGCAGCTGTGGATCATTGAGCTGCTGATCCTCAATTGCTCACTGTTTTTAGGCTGCACAGACCGTTTGTCAGTCTCATTTTTCTGGGGTGATCGGCGGCCATTTTGTGTCTTGTGGTGCGCCAGCACAAGCTGCGACCAAGTGCATTTAACCCTCAATGGTGTGGTTGTTTTTTGGCTAAAGCCTACATCAGGGTGAAGCTGTCACACCAAGTGCATTTAACCAGCAATAGTCTGTTCATTTTTTGGCCATATACAAAATCAGGGGCAAGCTGCGCCTGTCACCAAGTGCATTTAACCCTCAATGGTGTGGTTGTTTTTTGGCTAAAGCCTACATCAGGGTGAAGCTGTGACACCAAGTGCATTTAACCAGCAATAGTCTGTTCATTTTTTGGCCATATACAAAATCAGGGGCAAGCTGCGCCTGTCACCAAGTGCATTTAACCCTCAATGGTGTGGTTGTTTTTTGGCTAAAGCCTACATCAGGGTGAAGCTGTCACACCAAGTGCATTTAACCAGCAATAGTCTGTTCATTTTTTGGCCATATACAAAATCAGGGGCAAGCTGCGCCTGTCACCAAGTGCATTTAACCCTCAATGGTGTGGTTGTTTTTTGGCTAAAGCCTACATCAGGGTGAAGCTGTCACACCAAGTGCATTTAACCAGCAATAGTCTGTTTATTTTTTGGCCATATCCCAGTCTAATTCTGTCACTAAATCCATACCGGTCACCCAGCGCCTAAATACTAGGCCTCAAATTTATATCCAGCTAAATCTGTCCCTAGTGCTGTAGCTGGGCGAGTTATTTAGTGTCCGTTCAAGCACATTTCTTGTTCTGGGTTGAAATACAATTCCCAATTTAGCAATTTCATAATTTAGTGGTTCCTGCTATATCAGAGCTATTTGAAATCTATCCCAAAAAGGGTATATAATATTGAAGGTGCACATTGGGTCATTCAGAATAACTTCACACACACCCGCTACTGTGTATTTCCAAGTCTAATTCTGTCACTAAACCCATACCTGTCACCCAGCGCCTAAATACTAGGCCTCAAATTTAAATCCCTCTAAATCTCTCGTTACCGCTGTACTGTTGTTGCTGGGCAAGATATTTAGTGTCCGTCAAAGCACATTTTTTGTTCTGGGTTGAAGTACAATTCCCAATTTAGCAATTTCATAATTTAGTGGTTTCTGCTATATCAGAGCTATTTGAAATCTATCCCTAAAAGGGTATATAATATTGAAGGTGCACATTGGGTCATTCAGAATAACTTCACACACACGCTTCTGTGCATTTCCAAGTCTAATTCTGTCACTAAATCCATACCGGTGACCCAGCGCCTAAATACTAGGCCTCAAATTTAAATCCCTCTAAATCTCTCGTTACCCACCGCTGTACTGTTGTTGCTGGGCAAGATATTTAGTGTCCGTCAAAGCACATTTTTTGTTCTGGGTTGAAGTACAATTCCCAATTTAGCAATTTCATAATTTAGTGGTTTCTGCTATATCAGAGCTATTTGAAATCTATCCCTAAAAGGGTATATAATATTGAAGGTGCACATAGGGTCATTCAGAATAACTTCACACACACGCTTCTGTGCATTTCCAAGTCTAATTCTGTCACTAAATCCATACCGGTGACCCAGCGCCTAAATACTAGGCCTCAAATTTAAATCCCTCTAAATCTCTCGTTACCCACCGCTGTACTGTTGTTGCTGGGCAAGATATTTAGTGTCCGTCAAAGCACATTTTTTGTTCTGGGTTGAAGTACAATTCCCAATTTAGCAATTTCATAATTTAGTGGTTTCTGCTATATCAGAGCTATTTGAAATCTATCCCTAAAAGGGTATATAATATTGAAGGTGCACATAGGGTCATTCAGAATAACTTCACACACACGCTTCTGTGCATTTCCAAGTCTAATTCTGTCACTAAATCCATACCGGTGACCCAGCGCCTAAATACTAGGCCTCAAATTTAAATCCCTCTAAATCTCTCGTTACCCACCGCTGTACTGTTGTTGCTGGGCAAGATATTTAGTGTCCGTCAAAGCACATTTTTTGTTCTGGGTTGAAGTACAATTCCCAATTTAGCAATTTCATAATTTAGTGGTTTCTGCTATATCAGAGCTATTTGAAATCTATCCCTAAAAGGGTATATAATATTGAAGGTGCACATAGGGTCATTCAGAATAACTTCACACACACGCTTCTGTGCATTTCCAAGTCTAATTCTGTCACTAAATCCATACCGGTGACCCAGCGCCTAAATACTAGGCCTCAAATTTAAATCCCTCTAAATCTCTCGTTACCCACCGCTGTACTGTTGTTGCTGGGCAAGATATTTAGTGTCCGTCAAAGCACATTTTTTGTTCTGGGTTGAAGTACAATTCCCAATTTAGCAATTTCATAATTTAGTGGTTCCTGCTATATCAGAGCTATTTGAAATCTATCCCAAAAAGGGTATATAATATTGAAGGTGCACATTGGGTCATTCAGAATAACTTCACACACACCCGCTACTGTGTATTTCCAAGTCTAATTCTGTCACTAAACCCATACCTGTCACCCAGCGCCTAAATACTAGGCCTCAAATTTAAATCCCTCTAAATCTCTCGTTACCGCTGTACTGTTGTTGCTGGGCAAGATATTTAGTGTCCGTCAAAGCACATTTTTTGTTCTGGGTTGAAGTACAATTCCCAATTTAGCAATTTCATAATTTAGTGGTTTCTGCTATATCAGAGCTATTTGAAATCTATCCCTAAAAGGGTATATAATATTGAAGGTGCACATTGGGTCATTCAGAATAACTTCACACACACGCTTCTGTGCATTTCCAAGTCTAATTCTGTCACTAAATCCATACCGGTGACCCAGCGCCTAAATACTAGGCCTCAAATTTAAATCCCTCTAAATCTCTCGTTACCCACCGCTGTACTGTTGTTGCTGGGCAAGATATTTAGTGTCCGTCAAAGCACATTTTTTGTTCTGGGTTGAAGTACAATTCCCAATTTAGCAATTTCATAATTTAGTGGTTTCTGCTATATCAGAGCTATTTGAAATCTATCCCTAAAAGGGTATATAATATTGAAGGTGCACATAGGGTCATTCAGAATAACTTCACACACACGCTTCTGTGCATTTCCAAGTCTAATTCTGTCACTAAATCCATACCGGTGACCCAGCGCCTAAATACTAGGCCTCAAATTTAAATCCCTCTAAATCTCTCGTTACCCACCGCTGTACTGTTGTTGCTGGGCAAGATATTTAGTGTCCGTCAAAGCACATTTTTTGTTCTGGGTTGAAGTACAATTCCCAATTTAGCAATTTCATAATTTAGTGGTTTCTGCTATATCAGAGCTATTTGAAATCTATCCCTAAAAGGGTATATAATATTGAAGGTGCACATAGGGTCATTCAGAATAACTTCACACACACGCTTCTGTGCATTTCCAAGTCTAATTCTGTCACTAAATCCATACCGGTGACCCAGCGCCTAAATACTAGGCCTCAAATTTAAATCCCTCTAAATCTCTCGTTACCCACCGCTGTACTGTTGTTGCTGGGCAAGATATTTAGTGTCCGTCAAAGCACATTTTTTGTTCTGGGTTGAAGTACAATTCCCAATTTAGCAATTTCATAATTTAGTGGTTTCTGCTATATCAGAGCTATTTGAAATCTATCCCTAAAAGGGTATATAATATTGAAGGTGCACATAGGGTCATTCAGAATAACTTCACACACACGCTTCTGTGCATTTCCAAGTCTAATTCTGTCACTAAATCCATACCGGTGACCCAGCGCCTAAATACTAGGCCTCAAATTTAAATCCCTCTAAATCTCTCGTTACCCACCGCTGTACTGTTGTTGCTGGGCAAGATATTTAGTGTCCGTCAAAGCACATTTTTTGTTCTGGGTTGAAGTACAATTCCCAATTTAGCAATTTCATAATTTAGTGGTTTCTGCTATATCAGAGCTATTTGAAATCTATCCCTAAAAGGGTATATAATATTGAAGGTGCACATAGGGTCATTCAGAATAACTTCACACACACGCTTCTGTGCATTTCCAAGTCTAATTCTGTCACTAAATCCATACCGGTGACCCAGCGCCTAAATACTAGGCCTCAAATTTAAATCCCTCTAAATCTCTCGTTACCCACCGCTGTACTGTTGTTGCTGGGCAAGATATTTAGTGTCCGTCAAAGCACATTTTTTGTTCTGGGTTGAAGTACAATTCCCAATTTAGCAATTTCATAATTTAGTGGTTTCTGCTATATCAGAGCTATTTGAAATCTATCCCTAAAAGGGTATATAATATTGAAGGTGCACATAGGGTCATTCAGAATAACTTCACACACACGCTTCTGTGCATTTCCAAGTCTAATTCTGTCACTAAATCCATACCGGTGACCCAGCGCCTAAATACTAGGCCTCAAATTTAAATCCCTCTAAATCTCTCGTTACCCACCGCTGTACTGTTGTTGCTGGGCAAGATATTTAGTGTCCGTCAAAGCACATTTTTTGTTCTGGGTTGAAGTACAATTCCCAATTTAGCAATTTCATAATTTAGTGGTTTCTGCTATATCAGAGCTATTTGAAATCTATCCCAAAAAGGGTATATAATATTCAAGGTGCACATTGGGTCATTCAGAATAACTTCACACACACGCTTCTGTGCATTTCCAAGTCTAATTCTGTCACTAAATCCATACCGGTCACCCAGCGCCTAAATACTAGGCCTCAAATTTATATCCCGCTGAATTTGAATACAATACATTGGGCCAAATAATATATTTGTTGTTGTGGTGAACCATAACAATGAGAAAAACATCTAGTAAGGGACGCGGACGTGGACATGGTCGTGGTGGTGTTAGTGGACCCTCTGGTGCTGGGAGAGGACGTGGCCGTTCTGCCACATCCACACGTCCTAGTGTACCAACTACCTCAGGTCCCAGTAGCCGCCAGAATTTACAGCGATATATGGTGGGGCCCAATGCCGTTCTAAGGATGGTAAGGCCTGAGCAGGTACAGGCATTAGTCAATTGGGTGGCCGACAGTGGATCCAGCACGTTCACATTATCTCCCACCCAGTCTTCTGCAGAAAGCGCACAGATGGCGCCTGAAAACCAACCCCATCAGTCTGTCACATCACCCCCATGCATACCAGGGAAACTGTCTCAGCCTCAAGTTATGCAGCAGTCTCTTATGCTGTTTGAAGACTCCGCTGGCAGGGTTTCCCAAGGGCATCCACCTAGCCCTTCCCCAGCGGTGAAAGACATAGAATGCACTGACGCACAACCACTTATGTTTCCTGATGATGAGGACATGGGAATACCACCTCAGTATGTCTCTGATGATGACGAAACACAGGTGCCAACTGCTGCGTCTTTCTGCAGTGTGCAGACTGAACAGGAGGTCAGGGATCAAGACTGGGTGGAAGACGATGCAGGGGACGATGAGGTCCTAGACCCCACATGGAATGAAGGTCGTGCCACTGACTTTCACAGTTCGGAGGAAGAGGCAGTGGTGAGACCGAGCCAACAGCGTAGCAAAAGAGGGAGCAGTGGGCAAAAGCAGAACACCCGCCGCCAAGAGACTCCGCCTGCTACTGACCGCCGCCATCTGGGACCGAGCACCCCAAAGGCAGCTTCAAGGAGTTCCCTGGCATGGCACTTCTTCAAACAATGTGCTGACGACAAGACCCGAGTGGTTTGCACGCTGTGCCATCAGAGCCTGAAGCGAGGCATTAACGTTCTGAACCTGAGCACAACCTGCATGACCAGGCACCTGCATGCAAAGCATGAACTGCAGTGGAGTAAACACCTTAAAACCAAGGAAGTCACTCAGGCTCCCCCTGCTACCTCTTCTGCTGCTGCCGCCTCGGCCTATTCTGCTGCTGCCGCCTCGGCCTCTTCCTCCGCCTCTGGAGGAACGTTGGCACCTGCCGCCCAGCAAACAGGGGATGTACCACCAACACCACCACCACCACCTCCGTCACCAAGCGTCTCAACCATGTCACACGCCAGCGTTCAGCTCTCCATCTCACAAACATTTGATAGAAAGCGTAAATTCCCACCTAGCCACCCTCGATCCCTGGCCCTGAATGCCAGCATTTCTAAACTACTGGCCTATGAAATGCTGTCATTTAGGCTGGTGGACACAGACAGCTTCAAACAGCTCATGTCGCTTGCTGTCCCACAGTATGTTGTTCCCAGCCGGCACTACTTCTCCAAGAGAGCCGTGCCTTCCCTGCACAACCAAGTATCCGATAAAATCAAGTGTGCACTGCGCAACGCCATCTGTAGCAAGGTCCACCTAACCACAGATACGTGGACCAGTAAGCACGGCCAGGGACGCTATATCTCCCTAACTGCACACTGGGTAAATGTAGTGGCAGCTGGGCCCCAGGCGGAGAGCTGTTTGGCGCACGTCCTGCCGCCGCCAAGGATCGCAGGGCAACATTCTTTGCCTCCTGTTGCCACCTCCTCCTTCTCGGCTTCCTCCTCCTCTTCTTCCACCTGCTCATCCAGTCAGCCACACACCTTCACCACCAACTTCAGCACAGCCCGGGGTAAACGTCAGCAGGCCATTCTGAAACTCATATGTTTGGGGGACAGGCCCCACACCGCACAGGAGTTGTGGCGGGGTATTGAACAACAGACCGACGAGTGGTTGCTGCCGGTGAGCCTCAAGCCCGGCCTGGTGGTGTGTGATAATGGGCGAAATCTCGTTGCAGCTCTGGGACTAGCCAATTTGACGCACATCCCTTGCTTGGCGCATGTGCTGAATTTGGTGGTGCAGAAGTTCATTCACAACTACCCCGACATGTCAGAGCTGCTGCATAAAGTGCGGGCCGTCTGTTCGCGCTTCCGGCGTTCACATCCTGCCGCTGCTCGCCTGTCTGCGCTACAGCGTAACTTCGGCCTTCCCGCTCACCGCCTCATATGCGACGTGCCCACCAGGTGGAACTCCACCTTGCACATGCTGGACAGACTGTGCGAGCAGCAGCAGGCCATAGTGGAGTTTCAGCTGCAGCACGCACGGGTCAGTCGCACTACAGAACAGCACCACTTCACCACCAATGACTGGGCCTCCATGCGAGACCTGTGTGCCCTGTTGCGCTGTTTCGAGTACTCCACCAACATGGCCAGTGGCGATGACACCGTTATCAGCGTTACAATACCACTTCTATGTCTCCTTGAGAAAACACTTAGGGCGATGATGGAACAGGAGGTGGCCCAGGAGGAGGAGGAGGAGGATGAGGAAGAGGGGTCATTTTTAGCACTTTCAGGCCAGTCTCTTCGAAGTGACTCAGAGGGAGGTTTTTTGCAACAGCAGAGGCCAGGTACAAATGTGGCCAGCCAGGGCCCACTACTGGAGGACGAGGAGGACGAGGATGAGGAGGAGGTGGAGGAGGATGAGGATGAAGCATGGTCACAGCGGGGTGGCACCCAACGCAGCTCGGGTCCATCACTGGTGCGTGGCTGGGGGGAAAGGCAGGACGATGACGATACGCCTCCCACAGAGGACAGCTTGTCCTTACCCCTGGGCAGCCTGGCACACATGAGCGACTACATGCTGCAGTGCCTGCGCAACGACAGCAGAGTTGCCCACATTTTAACCTGTGCGGACTACTGGGTTGCCACCCTGCTGGATCCACGCTACAAAGACAATGTGCCCACCTTACTTCCTGCACTGGAGCGTGATAGGAAGATGCGCGAGTACAAGCGCACGTTGGTAGACGCGCTACTGAGAGCATTCCCAAATGTCACAGGGGAACAAGTGGAAGCCCAAGGCCAAGGCAGAGGAGGAGCAAGAGGTCGCCAAGGCAGCTGTGTCACGGCCAGCTCCTCTGAGGGCAGGGTTAGCATGGCAGAGATGTGGAAAACTTTTGTCAACACGCCACAGCTAACTGCACCACCACCTGATACGCAACGTGTTAGCAGGAGGCAACATTTCACTAACATGGTGGAACAGTACGTGTGCACACCCCTCCACGTACTGACTGATGGTTCGGCCCCATTCAACTTCTGGGTCTCTAAATTGTCCACGTGGCCAGAGCTAGCCTTTTATGCCTTGGAGGTGCTGGCCTGCCCGGCAGCCAGCGTTTTGTCTGAACGTGTATTCAGCACGGCAGGGGGCGTCATTACAGACAAACGCAGCCGCCTGTCTACAGCCAATGTGGACAAGCTGACGTTCATAAAAATGAACCAGGCATGGATCCCACAGGACCTGTCCGTCCCTTGTCCAGATTAGACATTAACTACCTCCCCATAACCATATATTATTGGACTCCAGGGCACTTCCTCATTCAATCCTATTTTTATTTTCATTTTACCATTATATTGCGATGCTACCCAAAGTTGAATGAACCTCTCCTCTGCCTGTGTGCTAGGCCTAAATATATGCCAATGGACTGTTGCAGTGGTGGCTGACATGAAGCCTGATTCTCTGCTATGACATGCAGACTAATTCTCTGCTGACATGAAGCCAGATTGTCTGTTACGGGACCTCTCTCCTCTGCCTGGGTGCTGGGCCTAAATTTATGACAATGGACTGTTGCAGTGGTGGCTGACGTGAAGCCTGATTCTCTGCTATGACATGCAGACTGATTCTCTGCTGACATGAAGCCAGATCCTCTGTTACGGGACCTCTCTCCTCTGCCTGGGTGCTGGGCCTAAATTTATGACAATGGACTGTTGCAGTGGTGGCTGACGTGAAGCCTGATTCTCTGCTATGACATGCAGACTGATTCTCTGCTGACATGAAGCCAGATCCTCTTTTACGGGACCTCTCTCCTCTGCCTGGGTGCTGGGCCTAAATTTATGACAATGGACTGTTGCAGTGGTGGCTGACGTGAAGCCTGATTCTCTGCTATGACATGCAGACTGATTCTCTGCTGACATGAAGCCAGATCCTCTTTTACGGGACCTCTCTCCTCTGCCTGGGTGCTGGGCCTGAATATATGCCAATGGACTGTTGCAGTGGTGGGTGACGTGAAGCCTCATTCTCTGCTATGACATGCAGACTAATTCTCTGCTGACATGAAGCCAGATTGTCTGTTACGGGACCTCTCTCCTCTGCCTGTGTGTGTGCTGGGCCTAAATATATGCCAATGGACTGTTGCAGTGGTGGCTGACGTGAAGCCTCATTCTCTGCTATGACATGCAGACTGATTCTCTGCTGACATGAAGCCAGATCCTCTGTTACGGGACCTCTCTCCTCTGCCTGGGTGCTGGGCCTAAATTTATGACAATGGACTGTTGCAGTGGTGGCTGACGTGAAGCCTGATTCTCTGCTATGACATGCAGACTGATTCTCTGCTGTCATGAAGCCAGATTGTCTGTTACGGGACCTTTCTCCTCTACCTGGGTTCTGGGCCTAAATTTATGAAAATTGACTCTTACAGTGGTGGGTGACGTGAAGCCTGATTCTCTGCTATGATATGAAGACTGATTCTCTGCTGACATGAAGCCAGATTGTCTGTTACGGGACCTTTCTCCTCTGCCTGGGTTCTGGGCCTAAATTTATGAAAATTGACTCTTACAGTGGTGGGTGACGTGAAGCCTGATTCTCTGCTATGATATGAAGACTGATTCTCTGCTGACATGAAGCCAGATTGTCTGTTACGGGACCTTTCTCCTCTGCCTGGGTTCTGGGCCTAAATTTATGAAAATTGACTCTTACAGTGGTGGGTGACGTGAAGCCTGATTCTCTGCTATGATATGAAGACTGATTCTCTGCTGACATGAAGCCAGATTGTCTGTTACGGGACCTTTCTCCTCTGCCTGGGTTCTGGGCCTAAATTTATGAAAATTGACTCTTACAGTGGTGGGTGACGTGAAGCCTGATTCTCTGCTATGATATGAAGACTGATTCTCTGCTGACATGAAGCCAGATTGTCTGTTACGGGACCTTTCTCCTCTGCCTGGGTTCTGGGCCTAAATTTATGAAAATTGACTCTTACAGTGGTGGGTGACGTGAAGCCTGATTCTCTGCTATGATATGAAGACTGATTCTCTGCTGACATGAAGCCAGATTGTCTGTTACGGGACCTTTCTCCTCTGCCTGGGTTCTGGGCCTAAATTTATGAAAATTGACTCTTACAGTGGTGGGTGACGTGAAGCCTGATTCTCTGCTATGATATGAAGACTGATTCTCTGCTGACATGAAGCCAGATTGTCTGTTACGGGACCTTTCTCCTCTGCCTGGGTTCTGGGCCTAAATTTATGAAAATTGACTCTTACAGTGGTGGGTGACGTGAAGCCTGATTCTCTGCTATGATATGAAGACTGATTCTCTGCTGACATGAAGCCAGATTCTCTGTTACGGGACCTCTCTCCTCTGCCTGGGTGCTGGGCCTAAATTTATGACAATGGACTGTTGCAGTGGTGGCTGACGTGAAGCCTGATTCTCTGCTATGACATGCAGACTGATTCTCTGCTGACATGAAGCCAGATTCTCTGTTACGGGACCTCCCTCCTCTGCCTGGGTGCTGGGCCTAAATATATGCCAATGGACTGTTGCAGTGGTGGCTGACGTGAAGCCTCATTCTCTGCTATGACATGCAGACTAATTCTCTGCTGACATGAAGACAGATTCTCTGTTACGGGACCTCTCTCCTCTGCCTGGGTGCCGGGGCCTAAATATCTGAGAATGGACTGTTCCAGTGGTGGGTGACGGGAAGCCAGATTCTCTGCTATGGAACCTCTCTCCAATTGATTTTGGTTAATTTTTATTTATTTAATTTTTATTTTAATTTATTTCCCTATCCACATTTGTTTGCAGGGGATTTACCTACATGTTGCTGCCTTTTGCAGCCCTCTAGCTCTTTCCTGGGCTGTTTTACAGCCTTTTTAGTGCCGAAAAGTTCGGGTCCCCATTGACTTCAATGGGGTTCGGGTTCGGGACGAAGTTCGGATCGGGTTCGGATCCCGAACCCGAACATTTCCGGGATGTTCGGCCGAACTTCTCGAACCCGAACATCCAGGTGTTCGCTCAACTCTACTTGTGACTTGTCACTGCACTGGCCACTCACTTACTTTAGGACACGATTTAATGGGGTTGTTCCATCTGAACGTTTATAGCATTTTGATAGGGTATGCCATACATGTCCAATAGGTGGGGGTCCCACCTTTGTCATTCACTCCTATCTCAAAAATTGTGAATAGAAAACCCGCTGCATATGTCTGCCTTTCTCCATTCACTGCAAGTCCATAGCAGTGAATGGAGTGGTGACCAAGCAGCACGGAACGCTATCCATTCACGAAACGGCCTGAAGGGTCTCGATAGTGCTGGTCTACCTTATATCTCCTCCCTCATCTTTATCTAACATCCATGCTTTGTGTTCTGCCAATAAAAAGGGACTAATATCCTCCATAATTTCAACCTCAAACTTCCATCTCGAGACTTTTCTCGTCCTGCACACGTTCTCTGGAATGCACTATACTGGACAATCAGATTAACTTCCTATGTTCTTCCAGTGTTAACGGGACCCCAAAACACATCTTTTTGGTATCACAATGGTTTTCTTTTTACTGCTTAGATTTCCATCTGTGAGATGAGATGCACTGATATGTTTGATATTTTTGCTTGTTTGGTTGGAGGCTGTTTCAACAAAGGTTTGGAAAGGAGCTCAAAAAATGGCCACCACTAAGTAAGCCAGAATAATTTTAGACATGTGAGAAGCTCATGTTCAGTTCAGAGATGTTTTGATAATGGAAATTAAGTGGTTGTCACGCTATGTGTATGTTGGCCAGAATTCAGTGGGGGTAGTCTCTGCAGTCTGGGTCAAATGCCTACATAAAGGATGTCCATGTATATTTAGCTATGCATTAACCTTTTAAAAATTAGGTTAGTTACAAGCGTATATTTTTTAATCTCCTCCTGAGATGAGATTGTGTTTTGTAGTGTCTTTCATGATGGGGAGGGAAGAGCCAGAGCTCTGTACATTTCTATATATGGTCACATATGGGGAGTATATACCGGTATAATGTAGAGTAATATCCAGTATGTACCGGACCCCTGTGCTGAGCAGCAGATATGGGGGTTGTCTATATACTTCTCCTTATACAAGGTAAGAAATGGGCCTTTATCATTACATAACTTTTTATTGTAGGTTATATTCTTATAATATTCATTATACCTGTCTCGTATTACCTTTGTGATTTTTACAATCACTCAATATCTATGTTGCACCTTCTGAAATGTCTGACATCTTCTCTTACAGGGATCACTGGTGAAATGGTTTTGTATCAGCCTCAGGACATTGTATCTGTGGAGGTTAATAGGACGGCAGTCATTATGTGCGTGTCCAGTGCAAAGTCAGTCGTACAAAAATTCTCCTGGTATCGGAGAAGTAACAAAGACCTGGTCTGTGTGAAGTCATGCACCAGAGATAATGATCCACACAAATACGGCTGTAAAAATGAGAACTACACGGCCAGCCTGGAGATATATAATGTACAGATCACTGACTCTGGAGTTTATTACTGTATGAATTATTATACTAGGTTCTCTCTAAAATTTGGCAACGGGACATATTTGAATGTTGGAGGTAAGATCTTTCTGTTATCTTTTCTTCTATGTGCAAAAGAAAAATACCTGGGTAATTCACTTCATAGATATTTAGATGGATATTCTGAATATTAGACTAGGTCTGTTAAGATTAAGTAAAATTTTCATTTCCAGAGCGTCCCACCTTCAACCATATATAAGCTGTGTTGAGGAGGAGGTCTCCTTCTTTTGTTAGATCTTGACTTTATCCTTATTCCTTCAACCTTCTCTATACTATGTATAGTATTTGTGCAGTTAATGTTTTGCATTCATTTTTACATTACACTTATGTAGTAAGAAGCATTAGCTTTAGCTTTAAGTCTTTAGTTTTCAGATTAAACCTTTAGCTTTAGTCTAAAGACTGGGGCATCGAGGTCATCTTCCTTGGTGACTTATTTAGTAAACTTTCTTAGTTTTTTTCTTCTCTCATCTTCTTTCTTATTTTTCTTCTCCAATCACCTCCACCTCTTCTCTTCTGTTTCTCATACTTCTCATTCTTCATCTTTTCTTTCATGTTATATTTTTTTCCTCTCCATCTGCTTCTATCCCTTTTTTTTCCACCCTTCTTCTGTTTTCTCTCCTTTTTCTCCCTCTTGAGATGAGAAAAGGGGGGTGCAGGCAAAGTATAGCCTACTTTGTTCCGACTCCTCTTGGGACAATACCACGACCACAGCAGGATATATACAATGTCTTCAATTATTTGAAACCAAGGTGACAACGCATTTTGGAGTTACAAGACTCCTCTTTCAAGTCTGAAACCTTGCCAGAGATACAAATTTGAGGATTAAACGTTGCCTGCACCCCCCTTTTTCTCATTTCCAGTATTTATACTCCTCCAGAGGGTTGGCTACCCCTCAAAGTGAGGATCGGACGACATTGGCAGCACCAACCTGTCACAACCAGACAGCTGAGAAGCTCTGACAGAAGCCTTTCAGAACCTCCTCCTTGAGTTTTCTTTGTTTTTAGTTTTCAGTTCCTCATCTCGTTAGCCTCTCTCAGCTGTCATGTAGTTGGACTGATTGCATCCCTTTTAATTCCTCCCCATAATGCATTAGTGTGCGGTTTATACAGCTTCCTGGAGTGTGTGTGCATGCTGATCCTATTTCCCCGTCTTCTACAAGTTAAGTGTTGTACATTCATTTGTGATTTTCTGTTTGCTGGATCCCAGGTGACCCTGACTCCCTCCGTGTCTAGTGTAGGGAGCCGGTGGTCGTGTCCCTTCACTATTGTAGGGTGTTCAGGTGTTATATAGTCGAGGTACGAGGATATGCGATCATCCACCATTGGGATTATCGCATAGGCTGAGCAGTAAGGGAGAGAGCCAGGTCTGATGCAGGGGTCTCCCTTTTTGTTCCTTCGTTTTGGATCCAGTGAGTCATATATTCATTTTGCATTGTCTTGTTTCCTGTACACCTTCCGTGACATTATAAACCGCCAAAACCGTCTCAAGCATGGATCCGGTTTCACTTTTGACTGAACGCTTCCAGGGTCTTTCATTGGAGGTAGCTGATCTCCGTAAGACTCTTTCTCAGTTTCTAGTGACCGGTTCAGCTTGCGTTCATGGAGTTTGTTTTGAGCCTAAGATCTCGCTCCCGGATACGTTCTCCGGGGGTAGTGAGAATTTTGTGCGTTTCAGAGAGGCTTGCAAACTCCATTTTCGCCTTCTTCCCCATTCTTCCCCATTCTTCTGGTGATGAGGAATGGAGGGTGGGGATCATTATATCGCTGCTCAGGGGTAACGCTCAGTCGTGGGCTTTTTCGCTGCCGGTGAGGGCACGGCCCCTCCGTTCAGTGGATGAATTCTTTTTAGCCCTGGGTCAGATATATGATGATCCGGATCGTGTTGCTTTGGCTGAGTCTAGACTACGTCTGTTATGCCAGGGTAAACAATCCGCAGAAATATACTGCTCAGAATTTCGGAGATGGGCAGCTGATACTGGCTGGAATGATGCTGCACTCCGAAGTCAATTTTGCCATGGTCTTTCAGACCCCTGGAGTGTGTGTACATGCTGATCCTATTTCACAAATTGGTACAAATTGGTACAAATTCACCCCTACGGGTTTACATGTATTACTCTCTGAGAGCCTTTCCCTTTTTATTTTTTGCTATAATTTGCTCATCTCCTTCTTTTCCTAAAAGTTGTCTCCTTTTTCTGTTCCTTCTCAGCCTTCTTCTTTTACCTTTTGTTCTTTTCCTCTTCCTTGTTCCTTTTCTTTTCTTCACCTACATTCTCTTTGTAGTACTTTTTTTATTTTCCTTTCATCGTCCTAATACTTAGTTGTCACAGAAATAAGACTTGGTGGCCCTTTGTTTAAAGGGTTTTCTGGGACTTATATACTGGGACAATAGGTCATCAGTATTTGATTGGTGGGGGTCTGACACCAGAGACCCCCTACGATCATCTGTTTGAGAGGACACTGGTGCGTGCCATGGCCTTCTCCCTGCTCACCAAGCACAGCACCATAGTATAGTGTTTGTGCTTTTTTTCACAGCTCAGCTTAATTGAATTGAATGGGGCTGAGCTACACCCAGGCCACGTGACTGATGAACATGATGACATTTGGCCTAGGAAAAGCTTAAAGAAGACCAACTGCTGCTGCCTTTTCAAACAGCTGATCAGCAGGTGTCCTGGGTGTTAGGCCCCCACCAATCAGATACTGATGACCTATCCAAAGGTTAAGTCATCAGTATATAAGTCTCGGAAAACCCCTTTAAAATGCAACATTTGACAATATACTGTTAGCATGTTGACTACTTTGTTACTGCCTAATTTACAAAGCTTGGAGGACATTTATCAAGACCAGCATTTTTTTTGCTACTCCTGGTTCCCTCGGCACAGCCGAAGGATGCTTCAAGGTTATGTAAGAGTGCATGCTTCCCATAATTCTGACACATCCTTCCGCTGGTCATGGAACAGACCAATCTACAGCAGCCTCCTAGCTGCAGTAGATTTCTGCCTTTATTCATGCAGAAAACTGGCATCAATAAAAAATAAATGTAATGGGCCTGCTGTCCCACCCTTGCCACACTCCTTTTCTCATCAATTCAGAAAAGTGGCATAAATGGGAAAAAGTCACACATTTTGCCTAAAAAATAACAAGACTTTGTGACTTTTCAACACCACTTTAGTAAATGTCCCTCCTTATTTTTGTGTCTTGATTAATTGAACAAATACCATATACCTTATTCAGTGATATCTCCCTTCTTTATTTGCAGACAACTCCACCTCCAGAAGCTCCATTCATATTCTCGGTCATCTTTACCCTCTGCATCCTAACAGCTCTTTAGATCTCACATGTGTAGTACTTGTGGCCCATAATACAGTCCATCTGCACTGGAACATCTCAGGAACATATTACAAAGGCCGGATCATCTGTAAAGAAGAATCAGATGGGACATGGACTGTGATGAACTTAATTTCACTTCCCAAGAACAGTTGGCGTCATGGGGAGAAGATGACTTGTGAAGTTTGGATAAACTCATCTCCTACCAGTGTCCACTGGGAAATCCCCGAAAAAGGTAGCAATGGATCCCAGAAGGAAGGTGGTATTGACACTTATGGAGCTACAGTACTTCTTGGCAGGACACGAGATCATGAGTTGACCTCTATGCTGCCCTTTAGGTCATGAATTTTTACGATGCATTTGTTTAATAGAGAACATCTTATTCTTGGTTATCTCTAGTATGATATTAAAGACCGTCATGTGTTTGAGATCATTCAAAATTCCAGAATCTTTTACATATAGAAGATGACATTTGTCCTTTGATAAGCAAGTTTTTATATTAGAATTTTTTTTCATGTCATGTTAAATTGTTAAGATCTTTTAGGTGAGCTCTTGAGAGAACATAGTTATGAATAGCACCCTATCTGACACTTGATGTCCTTGGTTCAAGCCCTATGAGCCTAGATGACACATAGATTCTGATTACCAACAAAGAAGATAGGACTTATAAATATGAGGTTTCATTTTCAACATCTCGTGTCTTACCATTTTACAGATGAGCTCCATGGGTGTGCCTATAACTGTCAAAGCTTCCTGATACCGGTGGTGACTTCTGGGACTTTACTGCTGTTCATGTTGTCTGTTCATCTCATCAGGACTCTCAAACCCATAGGTAATACTTATACATTTGAGGGGTGTTGAAACAAGATTATACAACGGTTGTCCCCCCACTGTCTACAAGT
The DNA here is from genome assembly GCF_014858855.1 of Bufo gargarizans. Classification (NCBI taxonomy): domain Eukaryota; kingdom Metazoa; phylum Chordata; class Amphibia; order Anura; family Bufonidae; genus Bufo; species Bufo gargarizans. The sequence continues at coordinate 95,806,604 of NC_058090.1, read as the reverse complement.
TTTGTACATTTTATATCTTATTCGAAATCAGTCAATATATTTTTCTGGTTTTTATATTTCAGATAATAAAACTCAAGAGTTGATGGCCAGGATTAATATGATGGAGGTAACTGCAGTATATCAACTATATTTATGCCACATTTACAAACAGCAAATTCAGATGTTACCATTTAGAAGAATTTAAACCTAGAGTGCTCTCTGGACATGAAATAAATGTACTGTACAGACGCCCAGAGTCAGTGAGGTGCACTAAAGCCAAGTACTTGTCATTCTCGAACCCCGTGATAGCTAACTTTTGTATTTTTTCCTTTTTATTTTAGGATGAAATTGTCTATTCAGAACTGAATATAAACCAATTTTCTAAATTTAAAAATCAACCTGAAGAGTAAATCTATGAACGCAAAAATACACAAATTAAAGGAATTTATTCTTGCATATGCAAATTAACGGATCTTTGGATGTGAATCAGTCTTGCTATCTTTCAACTGATTTTGTAATTTGACAACTGGGATTCATTTTGACAAAAATATTTGACCCTGTAGAGGCGTCCTTCATTTTAGTTGTGACCCAAATAAAGATGAGACAATTAATACACTGAATCGGTTCTGAGTGTTGCCTCTTTTCTGGCTTAACTGCTCGTATCCCTCTCTTTCTACTAATCACCAGTGTTGAGGCATAAGTCTATGGTGCATAGAGGACAGAGGTCAACATAGGGAGAGTCCCAATGATGTGCTCGTGTTGGTGCTCGTTAAGCCAATGCACCACTACCTACCTCAGTACAGGAGTGTCATACAGTGTCTTTATAATTATGTCATCCCAATCACAACCTTGCAAACACCATGCTATGTGGCCATTCATTTCCCTAGCCATGGTGGCCATATAATACACTATTTTATTGTGCTTGCCAGAGCTTGAGCTAGCTCCTCACACCCTTCCACTGATTTTCTATGAAAGGCAAAAATTATGCTTTTGTGGCCTCCTTCTCACACAACCGTATGGCTTTTTCAGTATTTTTTGGTCTGCAAAAAATACGGTTGACATCCGTGTGCATTACGTTTTTTGCGGAATGGAAAATCTGGCCCCTAATAGTACTATCCTTGTCCGTTATGCAGACATTAATAGGACATGTTCTATGTTTGAACGGAAACGGAAGGCATACGGAGTACCTTTTGTATTTTTTGCGGATCCATTGAAATGAATGGTTCCGTATACGGAAAAAAAAAAACGGAACGGAAACGTAAAAAAAATGTTTGTGTGCAGGAGGCCTAATTCTGTGTTCCTAGTGTGAATATGTGTAAAAAAGAGAATAATAACAATACTCTCCATAAAAGTATAGTTTATCTGAGGGGACACTATTACTGTGTTGATACACTTTCTGAGGACAAAAAGAGATGTAGTATTTCTGTGGAGGGCTCTATTATTCTGTGGGGCACAATGACCATGGCTAATTTTTTCTGTGGGGGGGGGGGAATAACTATAGATATGGTGGTAGCTGGGGCAACAGCAGCAGACAGTATTGGGGAAGAAGCAAGGTAGTACAGACAGAGCAGTGGTAAACCGGCATGTGGTATCATGTCACAAAAGCCATTGAAAGGAATTGAAATAGTCAATGAATAGTTTCTTGATATTGCTAGTTAACTTTTTAAGAATCACGATGACGATTGCTATATCTATATGTTAAAGACGTGAGAAGATTGGAAAGTTTGCATAAGGAGTGGGAATAGGTGGAAAGGATTATGGAAAAGTGAGGAATCAAAGGTGTGTATGCAGTAGACAAGTCATGGTTGTCAGGTGTCATCATGGTGGTCTGCCACAGATGGAGAAGAAAAGCAAATATGAATGACCCCCAAAGAAAACTGTGAGCCACTTTATTTAACTGTGATTTAATCACACATACAGTCTACAAAGCACCTACGTAGACCTGATATCTACAAATATATGGTTACTGTATGGTGATACTATTGTTTATACACAGTGTGTTTTATTCAGTTACAGTATGGTACTATTATTCAGACACTATGTAGTATCAATATGTAGTCATGGGTGTACACGTGTTAATTGGCCCTTGTATGGAGGTATTAAAAGATAACTGCATTTACACCAGACTGCAGTGGGCAAAGGATGTGACTAACTGTCTCTTCAAACACCAGAACTAACTTACTCCGCTTACAGAGACTGCTGTACAGCCTGTCCCAATACTATGCTTACTGAGTATGTCTACTGTGTCTTCTCCTGGCACACAAGTCATAGGACAGGGCAGGCTGTACAACACATCAGACCTTGCTGAGCAGAGTATGCTGCTATGATTGGGATAAGTGACCCAAATGCTACGGGTTTAAATTAAACATTACATTCCCTTTTTGCTTTTATTTTTGAAAAATAATTTTAAAAAGTCAAGAAGAAACAAGAACACCCAACCTACTTTACCTTGATGGGTAGAAATAATATTACTTGTATGTGTGTAAAAAGCAGCAACGCTCGGAGATGTAACACCGGTACACAGAGCAGATTTGAAGCCCGTGGTGTAGAACCAAATGTTTTCTTTGTTTTTCGTTCATTTCTTTTTCTTAACTTTCCAAAACGAATCTCGACTTGGTTCGCTCATCTCTAAGCAGAACCCTTATTGTTGCCCTGATCCATTCTTGTCTTGATTACTGTACCTCATTACTAATCAATCTTCTCAGTAAACTCTTCCCTCTCCAGGCTCATCTATCAGCCTCACCACTACACCGATGCCTCCACCTTGTGACTTGTCACTGCACTGGCCACTCACTTACTTTAGGACACAATTTAATGGGGTTGTTCCATCTGAAGATTTATAGCATTTTGATAGGGTATGCCATTTTGATAGGGTTAAGGAGAGGATTGTGGAACATCTAAAATCCCATGGATTGAAAGATGAAAAACAGCATGGGTTTACTTCAGGGAGATCATGTCAAACTAATCTTATTGATTTTTATGATTGGGTGACTAAAATAATAGATGGCGGAGGTGCAGTAGACATCACTTGTCTAGACTTTAGTAAGGCTTTCGGTACTGTCCCACATAGAAGGCTTATCAATAAAGTGCAGTCTTTGGGCTTGGACTCCCATATTGTTGAATGGATTAGGTAGTGGCTGAGGGACAGGCAACAGAGGGTTGTAGTCAATGGAGTATATTCAGACCAAGGTCTTGTTACCAGTGGGGTACCTCAGGGATCTGTTCTGGGACCCATATTGTTTAATATCTTTATCAGCAAAATTGCAGAAGGCCTCAATGGTAAGGTGTGTCCTTTTGCTGATGACACAAAGACTTGTAACAGGGTTGATGTTCCTGGAGGGATACACCAAATGGAAAAGGATTTAGGAAAACTAGAGGAATGGTCAAAAATCTGGCAACTACAATTTAATGTTGATAAGTGCAAGATAATGCACCGGGGGGGGGGGGGGGGGTAAAAACCCAAGAGCAGAATATACAATCAGTGATACAGTCCTAACCTCAGTATCTGAGGAAAGGGATTTAGGGGTCATTATTTCAGAAGACTTAAAGGTAGGCAGACAATGTCATAGAGCAGCAGGAGATGCTAGCAGAATGCTTGGGTGCTTAGGCATTACTAGTAGAAAGAGGGAGGTGCTCATGCTGCTCTACAGAGCACTAGTGAGACCTCATTTGGAGTATTGGGCGCAGTACTGGAGACCATATCTCCAGAAGGATATTGATACTTTGGAGAGAGTTCAGAGAAGAGCTACTAAACTAGTACATGGATTGCAGGATAAAACTTACCAGGAAAGATTAAAGGACCTTAACATGTATAGCTTGGAAGAAAGACGAGACAGAGGGGATATGATAGAAACTGCTAAATACATAAAGGGAATCAACAAGGTAAAAGAGGAGAGAATATTTAAAAGAAGAAAAACTGCTACAAGAGGACATAGTTTTAAATTAGCGGGGCAAAGGTTTAAAAGTAATATCAGGAAGTATTACTTTACTGAGAGAGTAGTGGATGCATGGAATAGCCTTCCTGCGAAGTGGTAGCTGCAAATACAGTGGAGGAGTTTAAGCATGCATGGGATAGGCATAAGGCCATCCTTCATATAAGATGGGGCCAGGGGCTATCCATAGTATTCAGTATATTGGGCAGACTAGATGGGCCAAATGGTTCTTATCTGCCGACACATCCTATGTTTCAATAGGTGGGGGTCCCACCTTTGTCATTCACTCCTTTCTCAAAAATTGTGAATAGAAAGCCCACTGCATATGTCTGGCTTTCTCCATTCACTGCAAGTCCATAGCAGTGAATGGAGTGGTGACCAAGCAGCACGGCCCGCTATCCATTCACGAAACGGCCTGAAGGGTCTCGATAGTGCTGCACTACCCTATATCTCCTCCCTTATTTTTATCTAACATCCATGCTTTCTGTTCTGCCAATGAAAAGGGACTAATATCCTCCATAATTTCAACCTCAAACTTCCATCTCTGAGACTTTTCTCATCCTGCACACGTTCTCTGGAATGCACTATACTGGACAATCAGATTAACTTCCTATGTTCTTCCAGTGTTAACTGGACCCCAAAACACATCTTTTTGGTATCAAAATGGTTTTCTTTTTACTGCTCAGATTTCCATCTGTGAGATGAGATGCACTGATATGTTTGATATTTTTGCTTGTTTGGAGGTAGGGATGAGCTTGCTTACGCAGTGACAGGCATATGGTTGACATCAAGCTATGGGACCTCTCTCCTCTGTCTGGGTGCCGGGGCCTAAATATCTGACAGTGGCCTGTTCCAGTGGTGGGTGACATGAAGCTTGATTCTCTGCTATGACATGAATCCTGATTCTCTGTTACGGGACCTCTCTCCTCTGTCTGGGTGCCGGGGCCTAAATATCTGACAGTGGCCTGTTCCAATGGTGGGTGACGTGAAGCCTGATTCTCTGCAATGGGACCTCTCTCCTCTGTCTGGGTGCCGGGGCCTAAATATCTGACAGTGGCCTGTTCCAGTGGTGGGTGACATGAATCCTGATTCTCTGCAATGGGACCTCTCTCCTCTGTCTGGGTTCTGGCCCTAAATATCTGACAATGGACTGTTCCAGTGGTGGGTGACGTTAAGCCTGATTCTCTGCTATGACATGAAGCCTGATTCTCTGCAATGGGACCTCTCTCCAATTGATATTGGTTAATTTTTATTTATTTTATTTTTATTTTTATTCATTTCCCTATCCACATTTGTTTGCAGGGGATTTACATACATTTTGCTGCCCTTTGCAACCCTCTAGCCCTTTCCTGGGCTGTTTTACAGCCTTTTTAGTGCTGAAAAGTTCGGGTCCCCATTGACTTCAATGGGGCTCGGGGCGAAGTTCGGGTCGAGTTCGGATCCCGAACCCGAACATTTCCGGGAAGTTCGGCCGAACTTCTCAAACCCGAACATCCAGGTGTTCGCTCAACTCTAGTTGGAGGCTGCTTCAACAAAGGTTTGGAAAGTAGCCCAAAAAATGTCCACCACTAAGTAAGCCAGAATAATTTTAGACATGTGAAAAGCTCATGTTCAGTTCAGAGATGTTTTGATAATGGAAATGAAGTGGTTGTCACAGCATGTGTATGTTGGCCAGAATTCAGTGGGGGTAGTCTCTGCAGTCTGGGTCAAATGTATATATTTAGCTATGCATTCACCTTTTAAAAATTAGGTTAGTTACAAGCGTATATTTTTTTAACCTCCTCTTGAGATGGGATTGTGTTTTGTAGTGTCTTTCATGATGACGTGGGAGGAGCTAGAACTCTGTGCATTTCTATATATGGCCACATATGGGGAGTATATACCAGTATAATGTAGAGTAATATCCAGTATGTACCGGACCCCTGTGCTGAGCAGCAGATATGGGTGTTGTCTATATACTTCTCCTTATACAAGGTAAGAGATGGGACTTTATCATTACCTAACGTTTTATTGTAGGTTATATTCTTATAATATTCATTATACCTGTCTCGTATTACCTTTGTGATTTTTACAATCACTCAATATCTATGTTGCACCTTCTGAAATGTCTGACATCTTCTCTTACAGGGATCACTGGTGAAATGGTTTTGTATCAGCCTCAGGACATTGTATCTGTGGAGGTTAATAGGACGGCAGTCATTACGTGTGTGTCCAGTGCAAAGTCTATCGTACAAAAATTCTCGTGGTATCGGAAAAGTAACAAAGACCTTGTCCGTGTGAAGTCATGCACCAGAGATAATGATCCACACAAATACGGCTGTAAAAATGAGAACTACACGGCCAGCCTGGAGATATATAATGTACAGATCACTAACTCTGGAGTTTATTACTGTATGAATTATTATACTAGGTTCTCTCTAAAATTTGGCAACGGGACATATTTGAATGTTGGAGGTAAGATCTTTCTGTTATCTTTTCTTCTATGTGCAAAAGAAAAATACCTGGGTAATTCACTTCATAGATATTTAGATGGATATTCTGAATATTAGACTAGGTCTGTTAAGATTAAGTAAAATTTTCATTTCCAGAGCGTCCCACCTTCAACCATATATAAGCTGTGTTGAGGAGGAGGTCTCCTTCTTTTGTTAGATCTTGACTTTATCCTTATTCCTTCAACCTTCTCTATACTATGTATAGTATTTGTGCAGTTATCGTTTTGCATTCATTTTTACATTACACTCTTATGTAGTAAGAATTTTTATCTTTAAGTCTTTAGTTTTTAGTTTAAACCTTTAGCTTTAGTCTATAGACTGGGGCATCGAGGTCATCTTCCATTTCGTAAACTTTCTTAGTTTTTTTCTTCTCTCGTCTTCTTTCTTATTTTTCTTCTCCAATCACCTCCACCTCTTCTCTACTGTTTCTCATACTTCTCATTCTTCATCTTTTCTTCCATGTTATATTTTTTTCCTCTCCATCTGCTTCTATCCTTTTTTTTCCACCCTTCATATGCTCCACATTCTTCTCCTGTTTTGTCTCCTTTTTCTCCCTCTTGAGATGAGAAAAGGGGGGTGCAGGAAAAGTATAGCCTACGTTGTTCCGACACCTCTTGGGACAATACCACGACCACAGCATGATATATACAATGTCTTCAATTATTTGAAACCAAGGTGACAACGCATTTTGGAGGTACAAGACTCCTCTTTCAAGTCTGAAACCTTGCCAGGGATACAAATTTGAGGATTAAACTTTGCCTGTACCCCCCTTTTTCTCATTTCCAGTATTCATACTCCTCCAGAGGGTTGGCTACCCCTCAAAGTGAGGATTGGACGACATTGGCAGCACCAACCATTCTCACCCACCTGCCTTTATTAGTGTGTGTCTACAGTTGCACAACACAAAAAATGGTACAAATTTCACACCTACGGGTTTACATGTATTACTCTCTGAAAGCCTTTCCCTTTTTATTTTTTGCTATAATTTGCTCATCTCCTTCTTTTTCTAAAATTTGTCTCCTTTTTCTGTTCCTCCTCAGCCTTCATCTTTTACCTTTTGTTCATTTCCTCTTCCTTGTTCCTTTTCTTTTCTTCACCTACATTCTCTTTGCAGTCCTTTTTTTTTTTTTCCTTTCATCGTCCTAATACTTAGTTGTCACAGAAATAAGACTTGGTGGCCCTTTGTTTAAAGGGTTTTCTGGGACTTATATACTGGGACAATAGGTCATCAGCATTTGATTGGTGGGGGTCTGACACCAGAGAGAAGTTTGAGAAGACACTGGTGCGTGCCATGGCCTTCTCCCTGCTCACCAAGCACAGCACCATAGTATAGTGTTTGTGATTTTTTTCACAGCTCAGCCTTATTGAATTGAATGGGGCTGAGCTACACCCAGGCCACGTGACTGATGAACATGATGACATTTGGCCTAGGAAAAGCTTAAAGAAGACCAAGTGCTGCTGCCTTTTCAAACAGCTGATCAGCGGGGGTCCTGGGTGTTAGGCCCCCACCAATCATATACTGATGACCTATCCAAAGGATAAGTCATCAGTATATAAGTCTCGGAAAAACCCTTTAAAATGCAACATTTGACAATATACTGTAAGCATGTTGACTACTTTGTTACTGCCTAATTTACAAAGCTTGGAGGACATTTATCAAGACCAGCATTTTTTTGCTATTTCTGGTTCCCTCTGCACAGCCAAAGGATGCTTCAAGGTTATGTAAGAGTGCATGCTTCTCATAATTCTGACACATCCTTCGGCTGGTCATGGAACAGACCAATCTGCTGCCCCTGCTGTCCCACCCTTGCCACACTCCTTTTCTCATAATTTCAGAAAAGTGGCATAAAGTTGAAAAAGTGGAAAATTTTGCCTAAAAAATAACAAGACTTTTCAACACCACTTTAGTAAATGTCCCTCCTTATTTTTGTGTCTTGATTAATTGAACAAATACCATATACCTTATATACCTCCCTTCTTTATTTGCAGACAACTCCACCTCCAGAAGCTCCATTCATATTCTTGGTCATCTTTACCCTCTGCATCCTAACAGCTCTTTAGATCTCACATGTGTAGTACTTGTGGCCCATAATACAGTCCATCTGCACTGGAACATCTCAGGAACATATTACAAAGGCCGGATCATCTGTAAAGAAGAATCAGATGGGACATGGACTTTGATGAACTTCATTTCACTTCCCAAGAACAGTTGGCGTCATGGGGAGAAGATGACTTGTGAAGTTTGGATAAACTCATCTCCTACCAGTGTCCACTGGGAAATCCCCGAAAAAGGTAGCAATGGATCCCAGAAGGAAGGTGGTATTGACACTTATGGAGCTATAGTACTTTTTGGCAGGACACAAGATCATGAGTTGACCTCTATGCTGCCCTTTAGGTCATGAATTTTTACGATGCATTTGTTTAATAGAGAACATCTTAGTCTTGGTTATCTCTAGTATGGTATTAAAGACCGTCATGTGTTTGAGATCATTCAAAATTCCAGAATCTTTTACATATAGAAGATTACATTTGTCCATTGATAAGCAAGTTTTTATATTAGAATTTTTTTTCATGTCATGTTAAATTGTTAAGATCTCTTAGGTGAGCTCTTGAGAGAACATAGTTAGGAATAGCACCCTATCTGACACTTGATGTCCTTGGCTAAAGTCCTATGAGCATAGATGACACATAGATTCTGATTACCAACAAAGAAGATAGGACATATAAAAATGAGGTTTCATTTTCAACATCTCATGTCTTACCATTTTACAGATGAGCTCAATGGGTATGCCTATAACTGTCAAAGCTTCCTGATACCAGTGGTGACTTCTGGGACTTTACTGCTGTTCATGTTGTCTGTTCATCTCATCAGGACTCTCAAACCCATAGGTAATACTTATACATTTGAGGGGTGTTGAAACAAGATTATACAACGGTTGTCCCCCCACTGTCTACAAGTTTTGTACATTTTATATCCTATTCCAAATCAGTCAATATATTTTTCTGGTTTTTATATTTCAGGTAATAAAACTCAAGAGTTGACGGCCAGGAATAATATGATGGAGGTAAATACAGTATATCAACTATATTTATGCCACATTTACAAACAGCAAATTCAGTTGGTACCATTTTAAAGAATTTAAACCTAGAGTGCTCTCTGGACATGAAATAAATGTACTGTACAGACGCCCAGAGTCAGTGAGGTGCACTAAAGCCAAGTATTTGTTATTGTAGAACCCCGTGATAGCTAACTTTTTTTCCTTTTTATTTTAGGATGAAATTGTCTATTCAGAACTGAATATAAACCAATTTTCTAAATTTAAAAATCAACCTGAAGAGTAAATCTATGAACGCAAAAATACACAAATTAATGAAATTTATTCTTGCATATGCAAATTAACGGATCTTTCGATGTGAATCAGTCAACTGATTTTGAAATTTGACAACTGGGATTCATTTTGACAAAAATATTTGACCCTGTAGAGGCGTCCTTCATTTTAGTTGTGACCCAAATAAAGATGAGACAATTAATACACTGAATCAGTTCTGAGTGTTGCCTCTTTTCTGGCTTAACTGCTCGTATCCCTCTCTTTCTACTAATCCCCAGTGTTGAGGCATAAGTCTATGGTGCATAGAGGACAGAGGTCAACATAGGGAGAGTCACAATGATGTGCTCGTGTTGGTGCTCGTTAAGCCAATGCACCACTACAGGAGTGTCATACAGTGTCTTTATAATTATGCCATCCCAATCACAACTTTGCGAACATCATGCTATGTGGCCATTCATTTCCCTAGCCATGGTGGCCATGGTTGAAATAACTTATTAAATGGTGGCCATATAATACACTATTTTATTGTGCTTGCTCCTCACACCCTCCCACTAATTTTCTATGAAAGTCAAAAGTTATGCTTTTATGCCCTCCTTCACACGACCATATGACTTTTTCAGTATTTTGCGGTCGGCAAAAAACAGATCCACAAAAAATACGGATGACATCCGTGTGAATTCCGTTTTTTGCGGAATGGAACAGCTGGCCCCTCATAGAACAGTCCCATCCTTGTCCGTAATGCGGACAATAATAGGACATGTTCTATGTTTGAACGGAAATATGGAAACGGAAGGCATATGGAGTACCTTCCGTATTTTTAGCGGATCCATTGAAATGAAAGGTTCTGTATACGGTCCGTATACAGAACACAAAAAACGGAACGTAAACGGAAGGCCGTTGCAGGAGGCCTAATACTGCTGTGTTCCTAGTGTGAATATGTGTAAAAAAGAGAATAACAACAGTACTCTCCATAAAAGTAGAGGGTATCTGAGGGGACACTATTACTGTGTTAGTACATCCTTTTTGTCCTCAGAAAGTGTATTATTTCTGTTGAGGGCTCTATTATTCTGTGGGGCACTATGACCATGGCTCATTTTTTCTGGGGGGGGAGGGATAACTATAGATATGGTGGTAGCTGGGGCAACAGCAGCAGACAGTATTGGGGAAGAAGCAAGGTAGTACAGACAGAGCAGTGGTAAACCGGCATGTGGTATCATGTCACAAAAGCCATTGAAAGGAATTGAAATAGTCAATGAATAGTTTCTTGATATTGCTAGTTAACTTTTTAAGAATCACGATGACGATTGCTACATCTATATGTTAAAGACGTGAGAAGATTGGAAAGTTTGCATAAGGAGTAGGAATGGGTGGAAAGGATTATGGAAAAGTGAGGAATCAAAGGTGTGTATGCAGCAGACAAGTCATGGTTGTCAGGTGTCATCATGGTGGTCTGCCACAGATGGAGAAGAAAAGCAAATATGAATGACCCCCAAAGAAAACTGTGAGCCACTTTATTTAACTGTGATTTAATCACACATACAGTCTACAAAGCACCTACGTAGACCTGATATCTGCCAATATATGGTTACTGTATGGTGATACTATTGTTTATACACAGTGTGGTACTATTATTCAGACACTATGTAGTATCAATATGTAGTAATGGGTGCGCATGTGTTAATTGGACCTTGTATGGTGGTATTAAAAGATAACTGTATTTACACCAGACTGCAGTGGGCAGAGGATGTGACTGTCTGTCTCTTCAAACACCAGAAATAACTTACTCCACTCACAGAGACTGCTGTACAGCCTGCCCCAATAGTATGCTTACTGAGTATGTCTACTGTGTCTTCTCCTGGCACACAAGTCCTAGGACAGGGCAGGCTGTACAACACATCAGACCTTGCTGAGCAGAGTATGCTGCTATGATTGGGATAAGTGACCCAAATGCTACGGGTTTAAATGAAACATTACATTCCCTTTTTGCTTTTATTTTTGAAAAATAATTTTAAAAAGTCAAGAAGAAACAAGAACACCCAACCTACTTTACCTTGATGGGTAGCAAATAATATTACTTGTATGTGTAAAAAGCAGCAACGCTCGTAGATGTAACACCGGTACACAGAGCAGATTTGAAGCCCGTGGTGTAGAACCAAAAGTTTTCTTTGTTTTTCGTTCATTTCTTTTTCTTAACTTTCCTTTATTATTTTCCACTTTAAAACTAGAAGTGAACTTTGGTCTAACCACCGAGACTGGACGTTAGACGACATCCTGTTTGCAGTCAGATGTGAAACAATTTGGAAACGTTTCTTCAACTAAAGCAATAGCCCAAATCTTAAAATAGAAATACACCAAAAATCACACCAATCTTTCTATCTAACTGTCATCTACTCGCCACCTCTTTCATTTATGGACTGAATTTCATGCCTTGCTTTTGCTTTTTTGTGTAAGCGTACATTTTTTTTTTACAACTTTCTCTATATGCAGTTCATTCTCACAATAGTGCTATGCATTTCTAGAATATATACAATAAGTAGTGCATCAGGTCACTAGACATAATAATGTGTAAAGACTTCCTTTTTAGAGATATGCTTTATGGCAGCCACATGGGCCATAGACACAATAGGCTGGAGGGAAGAGTATTCTAGGCGTGCTCTGTGGCCTGTGCTGAGGTCAATGTGTAAGGAAGGGGAGGAGGTCAGTTGTGACATCACATATTGTGAATGGTGGATCCTATCTGTAGTAGGGATGAACAAACCCATGGATATTCGGGTTCGACGTGTTCGACCGAACTTCAGTTCAAAGTTCGATTCGGGTACCCGAACCCGAAATCCTTACAAGTCAATGGGGACCTGAACTTAGTGATGTAAAGTGGCTGTAAAATAGTCATAGTAGACTAGAGGGTAAGACAGGACAATTGCCTGAAATAAAATGTACAGTAGATAGGAAAAGTACTTAAATAACATAGAAGAGACAAAAATAAAAAATAATAATCTTGAACCACGATTTGGAGGTCCAAGTGGAGTAGAAGGTTGAGGAGGCGGTGGATGTGGCAGTGTAGGTGGAGGAGGCGGAGGTAACCAACATTGTTTTTGTGTTTTTTTATTTTTATTTTTTTTTTATTTGGGGAGGCCCCAAGACATTGGAAAATGGCAGAACGAACAAACTGCGCTGGAGTATAACAATGGCTGGGTGCAGCCGGTATACTTGTCTACTTAGTGGGATCCTGTGGGATCCATGCCTGGTTCATTTTAATGAATGTGAGCTTATCCATTTTGGCTGTGGACAGGTGTATGTGCCAAACACACGTTCGGACAATACACTTGCCGCAGGGTGAAGTACACTATGCCTGACACAAACATTGACGAGTAAGGCTGAGTTCACACTTCAGTAATTAGGTCAGTTAATTCCAGCAGTTACTGTATGGTGAGCCAAAATCAGGAACCATTTCCACTCTCAAATAAGGTATCATGTAAAGATCTGCCCCGGTTCTGTGTTTTGGACCCGTAATATAATGACCCGTAATTTTGGACCCGTAATAATATGGGACGTGTGAACTGAGCCTAATTGTTGTGACGCATGCCAATGCCCACATCCATATACTGTATTTGACCTGCCTGTCATACTGAGGACTAGCTATGCATGTTGCTGCAATCCACAGTGATGTACACTGAGATAGACTCTCCCTGCAGGCCGGGATATAGCTGATTTAATGCATTTTGTAAAAAATTTATTCGCAACGAAACTAATTTTGGGGGGGAAAATTCAGAGAAGCATCCAAATTGAATTTTGAAAAATTCGCTCATCTCTAATTAAAGGGATTTTGTCATCTCCAGTTGCAAAGTAAGCAGACCGGAATGTCGGGTAAATGCTCCGAAACATGACCATATCCTGTATTGGTGACTAGTGTTGAGCAAACCCAAATCCTGGTCCGTACCAAACTTTGCGAGTTCGGGTACCTGGACCCGAACCCAAACTTTGCCGCAAAAGTTTGGGTTCGACTTCGGTGTTCAGGTACTTAATAAAGATTGTTGAAAGGCTGCAGGGCAGCCAATCAACAAGCTGTCGAGCTGTGGGCACTTAGAAGCCATCACAGCCATGCCTAGTAATGGCATGGCTGTGATTGGCCAGTGCATCATGTGACCCAGCCTCTATACAAGCTGGATCACGTGTAGCACCGCCCATCAGCTCTGAGTAGTGCAGGGACAGGAAGCAGGCAGCTGAAGCGAGGGAGAGAGTTAGGAATCTGGATATTTATTCTGTGGGTGACCTATAGCGATTTTTTGTGGGTGCAATGCACCATCTTTGCACCCCTGACAGAGAAATATAATAATCTGTCTATTACTTTGGTGGGTGACATATTCCCATTTTTGGTGTGAGGTACATCTGCACTGCATACGAGACAGGAAAATTAATATAATTAATACGTCTGTTAGATTGGTGGGGGACATATTCACATTTTTGGTGGTGTGAGGTACACCTGCACTGTATCCATGACAGAGAAATGAATATAGCTAATCCGTCTGTTAGATCGGTGAGTGGGGGTGATCACAGACAAGCGCAGCCGCCTGTCCACAGCCAAAGTGAACAAGCTGACGTTCATTAAAATGAACCAGGCATGGATCCCACAGGACTTGTCCGTACCTTGTGCTGAGTAGACAAGTATACCGGCCGCACCCAGCCATTGTTATACTGCAGCCCACTTTCTCTTTGTGTTCTATTTTCCATTTTCCAATTTTTGGGGCCTTTCCAAATTTATAAAAAAAAAAAAAAAGTGTTGGCTACCTCCTCCTTCTCCACCGCCGCTTCCACCTACACTGCCACGTCCACTTCCTCCTCAACCTCCTACTCCACTTTGACCTCCGCCTCCTGGTTCAAGACAATTTATTTTTTTCTATTCTATGTTATTTTAAGTCATGTCTCTATCTTCATTTGTTTGCAGGGCAATTGTCCTGCTCTTACCCACATTTTGCTTCCTTTTGGAGCCCTCTAGCGCTTACTACAACTATTTTACAACCATTTTAGTGCACCTAAGTTTGGTTCCCCATTGACCTCAATGAGGTTCAGGTTCATATTCGAGTTCTGGTCAAGTTCGGGTCCCGAACCCGAACTTTGACCCGAAGTTCGGCCGAACCCGGAAAACCCGAACATCCACGGGTCCGCTCATCCCTATTGGTGATTTATCTGCAAAGAACAAAGGAATTAGGCATGTAAACATATCTGACCCTCTGAAATCTGCCATTTCTTGGGAATCAGTAGGTCACCATGCACATTAAGTGTTCTGCTGATCCTGTTAAAATTGACAAGTTCGGCTGACATAACGCTAAGGATGCAAAACCCGTTGGGCAGTTGGCTGCATACAACCAAGCAATGCTCACCTGTTAAAAAACAATGGCTGTTCAGTTATCCATATATGAAAAAGAAAGACCTCACAAAGCATAGTCTGCATGAGACAAATAAAAAATAATCAGCTTTGGAATGTAGTGAGGCAAAAACTAATTAAAAATAGTCAGGTCCTTCAGGAATGAATGGCAATATATGTGGTCAGAGAGCTCATATTTGAATTACATGAATGCAGTGTATAGACAGATCCTTTTAGTGAGGGGAGTATGGTTGCAATAACGATGGTCTTGGACTGAGTGTGAGGAAGACAGGGCAAATAATAGTCAAGTAATACTCCGAGACGTCCTGCCTGTTGTCTAGGAAGGATAGTAGAGTTACAGATGAAGATATTAAGTTTATGTGAAGAAAATTATAACAGAAATGTAAAGGTGTCAGTTCCTTTCTGCATGTTAGAACTTGCTACTAGTTTGTCCAAACAGAATTGTGTTAAAGAAACAGGGCCTGGGAATGAGAACTGGGAACCCTGATGTAAAAAGTGGATTCAGCAAGAGACAAACAAAAGTTGTGGAGAAAAAGAACAGTGTCAGCATAATGACAGGGATTGTGGGCCAGGACATGGTTAAGTGTGATGGATGTTTCAACTGTAGTCCCTCACAAGCAGCAAAATCTGGTTAGTTGTAGTCACAGGTTTCCATGCATATTCTAAGTCCTTTCTTTCTCTCTTTCTTGCTGCACCAGAAGCAGTAACCTTCATAGAAATTGGTCAGTCTATGTATCTCGAGGCTTACGGAAAAGGAGCACATGGACTTGCTTCCTCCCTATTCATTCACTAAACTAGAACTTCCCCTCCATACAGGAAGTCAGGAGGGAATGAACAGGAAGTTAGCCCTGTATCTGACAACCATACCAGGTCATGCTGGGTGTACATAATGAATACATAACATTACCGACCATTTGCAGAGAACCCCTGTGCTTGGATACTGCATGTTCACCTTACATGAACAGATGGAGAACTTGGAGGGATAGAATCTAATATAACACGAAAACCTGCTACTCTGATCTTTTAGCTTTATTTTCTGCTACTGATCTTGTCATATTTCAGATCAAATTGCAAATTAATGAACTTTATTAACCTTAGCTGTGATTAGGAACATATCCTTATATCAGTGTCAGGACAGTTTCCTTACTAAAGATCAGATTTATCTGCCTGAGATGAGATGTGTAGGTGTTTTGTGGTGTCTTTCGTGGTAGGAGGAGCCAGAGCTCTGTACATTTCTATATATGGTCACATATGGGAGTATATACCAGTATAATGCACAGTAATTTCCAGTATGTACCGGACCCCTGTGCTGAGCAGCAGATATGGGGGTTGTCTATATACTTCTCCTTATACAAGGTAAGAAATGGGACTTTATCATTTTATATCATAGTTATCGTATGCCGGATATAAGCGATAGATAGATAGATAGAACAGAACATTCTTGTGGATCTCTGTTCTGATACCTGAAATCTTCCATGCTCCTTATTGAGACCCTTTTGGACTTTCTCCAGATCCCCTACATCTAAGTATGACTTCATACCCAAAAGTGGACTGGATATTTAGCATATTCATCATGCATTATTTTACAAATGGCTATAGAAATACAGTCTTCTCTAGAAGCCATACACTCTCCTAATATGACAACATCTTTTGCTGGAGCAGACTGGCATTGAGTGCTATTTGATCTATCATCCACAATCTGACTGTACTGTACGTTGCGTACATAGTTGTATCTGTTCTAATCTGTGATCGGACCATTGTATGGACACCTAGAATTTCTACCTTGTGGTTTACTGAACCTGGTTAGAGATGAGCAAATCAATTTGTTAGAATTAGAATTTGATCCAAGTATTATTATTTTTTTTTCTAATCTGATTTTGAAGAATCACAATTTCTTCAGATTCATTTAGGTGAAATTTTTAAAAGGAGAGAAAAAGATTTCCCAGATATTTCCAGACAATTTTGGTAGAATCGAAACAAATTGCTTGGCAAATTCAGATGAATTTAGGAAATTCAACTGAAACTGATGTTTCTTGAAGTGAATTGTTAAGGCAAGATGTTACATCCCTCTGATATTCTTCCACCTTGATTTTTGCTTTCAAAGTCAAAATGGAAGAGGAAAACTTGCATTGCAAGGGAAGTAGTTATTTACAATGGTATCTTATTACACTTCTACTTTGTACAATTGCCCACTTTTTCTGATGCTTCTTATTACATATCTGATGTCGTCTCTCTCAGGGATCACTGTGGAAATGGTTTTGTATCAGCCCCAGAACATTGTATCTGTGGAGGTCAATAGGACGGCAGTCATCTCTTGTGTGTCCAGGGAAGACTTAGATGCCGGATTAAGAATTTCCTGGTATCGTAGAAAATGGAGAAGTAGTGAAGCCCCGGTACTGGTGAAGTCCTGCTACAGTAATAATGATCCTTACAAATATGTCTGTAAGAATGAGACATACACGTTCTGGCTGGAGATATATAATGTACAGAGCACTGACTCTGGAGTTTTTTACTGTAGTTATCTTTATACTTCATCTCATAAATTTGGCAATGGGACAAATCTGATTGTTGGAGGTAAGATATTTTTTTTTCGCTCTACAAAGATTTTATTTTATTTTTATTCATTGATACATGTTAGGTTTTATATTATTTTTTATCTCCTCATCAAGTCAATAGTGAGTGAAACCCAGAAGGTAATGACAGAAGGTGGGTAGAAATCTACTGTACTTTAACTTTTAGTCTGGCCAAGCTCTAAAAGCATAAAACATTATATATATGACTTATATGTGTTCACAATGCCAGAATCATAATACATAATCCTAAATCATAGATGTTTTGTGTATAATTTTTAAATTCTTAAAGGGGTTGTCTAGCTGCAAAACAAAATAAAAGAATGTCCTAAAAAATTTAAAGAAGTCAAAATCACATCCTCTGTGCTCTGTTATACCTGGTCAGACTCTTCGTGGGTCTCTTGCCAGGCTCTACTTCTTGGTTCCTCTCAACACAGTCAATGTGACCGCTCAGCCAATCCTTTTCTGACTGGAACCTGGAAGATATCAAAATTGGAGTGGTGGGGGACTAGTGAGGTGAGTATGATTTGTAATATTTTTAAAGCCATTCCAAGTTTCAACCTTTCTTTAACCAGTTTGAGACCAGGCCGTTTACTCTCCTTTGTGACCGGAAACATTTTTAAGTTTTTTTTTTTAATCAAGCAGCTTTCATATCTATAACTTTTTCTTTGCGTTATTTAAATAATGTAATTCTTTTTCTCACAGATACATATGGCTTTATTTCCTGCCTTTTTTATTAGTATGGTAGTTTTAAGTTTTCTTTTCTATAATAATAAAGGAAAAAAAAGTTTAAAAAAAAGACAAAGTGTAACAAAAAAATTCTGTTCCCGTTCCATCAAAGTAATTTTGATATAGGAGTTGTATAATTTACAATATACAAGGGCAGGCCTAGAAGCTGCGGCGTGGGCTAGTGGTAGCATTTTTTCTTTTATTAATTATTTTTTCATGAGCTCCCGTAGTGAATGTCTATCTTCCATAATGGCCTACTTACTTAAGGTTCTTCTTTTGCTACATATGTTGCTCTTCTGTCTTCTTCTCTTACTTGTAATTCTCCTCCTTTGTTCTTCTTCTGCTACTTCTCCTATTTCTTCTTTTTTCACCTCTTCTAATTTAGTTTTTTCAGAAAAGTATAATTTGGAAACATTGAAAACTTAGTAACTTCATGATTATAGAAAAAAGTTTAATATTATAGATGCGTAAATCACATAACACAATATACGTTATTCAATGCTGCCTACGTTCCATATTTGCAGACAGATCTTTGTCCAGAAGCTCCATTCATATGCTTGATCATCTGCAACCTCCATACCCTCACAGCTCTTTATATCTGGCTTGTGTAGTACTTGCATCTCATAATTTAGTCCATCTGTACTGGAACATCTCAGGAAAATCTCACAAGGGTCAGATCCTCTCTAGAGAGGAATCAGATGGGACATGGACTATGATGAACTTCATCTCACTTCCTAAGGACAACTGGAATCATGGGGAGAGGGTGACTTGTGAAGTCTGGATAAAATCTTCTCCTACCAGTGTCCACTGGGAAATACCAGGACAAGGTAACAATGGATGCTAAAAAATGAAAGTCATTATGTAATGTGATAATATATAGAGTATTATCTATCGTTAGTTACCCATTATTTAAATTATCAATGTATAGATTTTTATAGAATTATACTAGGATCTTAAGGTATTCACGTCTGGTGTATTTTTACTATGCTTCCTCCTTAAAATGTGACTTGTTCCTTTCCCTGGTAAAAGAATTTGTTAAATTTGTGGCTGACAAAATGGAAATTTCATAATTGGTAGAGAAAAGATATTTCTGTTGTTCAAGAATGAGATTTTAATTTACAAAATTTAATTTTTAATGGCTAGACAAGAACTCATTGATGGAAACAGTCCACAAGACCATGACTTGTACCAGGAAACCTATACTTTCTGCAAAATTTTGAT
This sequence comes from Bufo gargarizans, assembly GCF_014858855.1. Lineage (NCBI taxonomy): Eukaryota > Metazoa > Chordata > Amphibia > Anura > Bufonidae > Bufo > Bufo gargarizans. The sequence goes on along the minus strand of NC_058090.1, from coordinate 95,786,969 downwards.
ATATCTTAGGGATGTATCAAAAGTTTTGATCAGTGGGAAATGAGTTCTGAGACACCCCCATGTCCAAAATGAGGAGAGAAAGGAGTAAAATGGCCCCAAAGATTTTCTAGTCCATCTTGCTTCCTCTCCTGTAGTTAGGAGAGAGAGTGCACTAAAAGAGTGCTTCTATGCCCTAATTCTAGGGATAGATGGGGTCTCAGTGCTCAGACCTTTTAAGTATGTTTATCCTTTTAATAATTGAGCTCTTGCGCTTTTTCTTTATGGTGACTTGTTAAAATCATCTCCCTTCGGTGAGCTCCAGAGAGAACATGGCTGAAATCTAGACCATATCTGACACTTAGTATAATAGGCTCAAGATTTCTGAGGAAAGTGATAAGGTTTGATAGGATGCAGATACTGGATCACTAAAGAACAGGTAAATTGTATGAAAAGTTAAAACCAATGTTCTGATCTCTTTACAGATGAGTTCCATGGATATATTGCCTCTAAATGTCAACGTTTTATGATACCAGTGGTGACTGCTGGGAGTTTACTGGTGTTGACTTTGCTGATATATCTAAGCAGGACAATCAAATTGCCAGGTAAAACATACTCCATTGAGAAATGTTAAAACAACTAGTCTTTTACACTAGTTACCCTCTATGTTTTTGTTCATATTTCCAAAATGTGCCATCTCTCGATACTCTATAAATACTATATCATACACAGGTTAAAACTCTTCTTCTTGGAGTATGCTTAAGTTGCCACTTTAGGTTAATAGACCTACTACATTACATTTCACAATTGAACTGAACCCAATCTTTGAGTTGTCTTTATTAGTTCTTTTTTTTAATATTTCAGATAATAAAGCTCACAAGGATCCCAAAATCGAGGTAAATATAAATCGACCTAAAGAGTAGACCTAAAACTGTTACATTCATGGAGGCCACATTTCGTAATGGATCAGCTTTGATACTGGCTAACCACATAAGACTAGGCCGATTTTGTCCTAGTTGTACTAGATATACAACTTTGGTGCCAGGACCAAAAGATGAAAGTAAATTGGGTTCTTCTTCTGTAGAAGCTTTAAACACAGCCAAAATTCCTACAATGTGTGATCATCTCCATTCAATTGCATCGTTGGCTGCTAAAGGGACGTTTAGGAAGAGTTCACATCACCATTATGTTTCCATTCTTCTGATTTGTTTTATTTCTTTATTTTTATGTTCTTCTGACGGATCAGAAGAATGGAAAAATAACAGTGACGTGAACTTTCCCTAAGGCTGAAATTTAAAGGTTAGTTGAGATTTCCAATCAGCACTTCAGCTGGATGTCATATCCTATGGATATTCTTCTTGATCTGGTAAGAGCTGTAGGTGTTGCCATTATTTGTGCCAAAATTAGCAAATGTCACATGATCTTTGCAAATTTAGTGCATCTTTAAGTCTAATAAGTGTGTCTTAAGATAATAGCCCACCTCCTTTACTAGATTAACAATAGAAAACTTGTATGACTTTTAAAAAAGTTGCAGTTGACATATCTGGAGTAAAACTAATTAACATTCCTAATGACAACCACTTGCCCTCTCACTTTTAAAAACAAGACTGGGTGGTGTAGAAATGTAAAATGTCACCAATTTTTTTCCTTCTTTTTTTCCAGGATGAAATTGAATATTCCGAGTTGAATATAAATTATCTTACTAGATTCAAAAAACAACCCGAACCGTGAAGAATATTATATAAGTGATAGGAAAATGCACAAATTAATGAGAGCAATTCTTACATATTAAAGTGGATGGATGAACTAGATGTGAACATATATATATATACAGGTCCTTCAAAAAAAATTAGCATATTGTGATAAAGTTCATTATTTTCTGTAATGTACTGATAAACATTAGACTTTCATATATTTTAGATTCATTACACACCAACTGAAGTAGTTCAAGCCTTTTATTGTTTTAATATTGATGATTTTGGCATACAGCTCATGAAAACCCCAAATTCCTATGTCAAAAAATTAGCATATCATGAAAAGGTTCTCTAAACGAGCTATTAACCTAATCATCTGAATCAACTAATTAACTCTAAACACCTGCAAAAGATTCCTGAGGCTTTTAAAAACTCCCAGCCTGGTTCATTACTCAAAACCGCAATCATGGGTAAGACTGCCGACCTGACTGCTGTCCAGAAGGCCATCATTGACACCCTCAAGCAAGAGGGTAAGACACACAAAGAAATTTCTAAACGAATAGGCTGTTCCCAGAGTGCTGTATCAAGGCACCTCAGTGGGAAGTCTGTGGGAAGGAAAAAGTGTGGCAGAAAACGCTGCACAACGAGAAGAGGTGACCGGACCCTGAGGAAGATTGTGGAGAAGGACCGATTCCAGACCTTGGGGGACCTGCGGAAGCAGTGGACTGAGTCTGGAGTAGAAACATCCAGAGCCACCGTGTACAGGCGTGTGCAGGAAATGGGCTAAAGGTGCCGCATTCCCCAGGTCAAGCCACTTTTGAACCAGAAACAGCGGCAGAAGCGCCTGACCTGGGCTACAGAGAAGCAGCACTGGACTGTTGCATCTCATTCGGAAATCAAGGTGCCAGAGTCTGGAGGAAGACTGGGGAGTGAAATGCCAAAATGCCTGAAGTCCAGTGTCAAGTACCCACAGTCAGTGATGGTCTGGGGTGCCATGTCAGCTGCTGGTGTTGGTCCACTGTGTTTTATCAAGGGCAGGGTCAATGCAGCTAGCTATCAGGAGATTTTGGAGCACTTTATGCTTCCATCTGCTGAAAAGCTTTATGGAGATGAAGATTTCATTTTTCAGCACGACCTGGCACCTGCTCACAGTGCCAAAACCACTGGTAAATGGTTTACTGACCATGGTATTACTGTGCTCAATTGGCCTGCCAACTCTCCTGACCTGAACCCCATAGAGAATCTGTGGGATATTGGGAAGAGAAAGTTGAGAGACGCAAGACCCAACACTCTGGATGAGCTTAAGGCCGCTATCGAAGCATCCTGGGCCTCCATAACACCTCAGCAGTGCCACAGGCTGATTGCCTCCATGCCACGCTGCATTGAAGCAGTCATTTCTGCAAAAGGATTCCCGACCAAGTATTGAGTGCATAACTGAACATAATTATTTGAAGGTTGACTTTTTTTGTATTAAAAACACTTTTCTTTTATTGGTCGGATGAAATATGCTAATTTTTTTAGATAGGAAATTTGGTTTTTCATGAGCTGTATGCCAAAATCATCAATATTAAAACAATAAAAGGCTTGAACTACTTCAGTTGGTGTGTAATGAATCTAAAATATATGAAAGTCTAATGTTTATCAGTACATTACAGAAAATAATCAACTTTATCACAATATGCTAATTTTTTTAAAAGGACCTGTATATATTTATTATTATTATTTTTTTTCCTAATAAAAATTATTTAATAATAAGACAATTTTCTTTTTTGCTGATATGTTAGCCAATTCTGGCAAACTTCCCAAATTGAGATCAGGCATTTTCCAGAACAGAAGACAGGAAGAAGAATGACCATATGACCCCAAGCGTTGTATATAGACACCAGTAGGCATTTGCCTAATAAAAAAAGAAATTTTGAAAAACACATAAAAAAGCATAAATTCTACAGTGCAGTGTGTTTTTAAAGAGGCTTCCATGCATTTACTCTTACTGATATATGTCAGTATCACTATTAATGGTGCTGCCTTGATGCTAAAGAGCTTGAAAGACGTTTCAAGCTGGTTTCACACATGACTGATTAGCTGTGGATTTCCTGCAACAGAAAATCTGCAGCATTTCTGCTTCTAATTGTGAAATTCTCATCCACTTTGCTGATGCTGTACAAAAATATAATCTGCAACAGCAAATCTGCAGGTAATCAGTCATGTGTGAATCCAGCCTTATACAGTCTCATGAGACCCTAAAGTGTCATATACAAAAACTTTTCAGGGCAATTGGAGCACTTTCAGTTCGGGTCAAATATATTCAGACCCAACTCAAATCACCTGACCGTTTCAGCCAAATTAAATCTGAATCTAATTTAAAGAAATTCGTTCATCACTAATTGTAACCCAACTGAGGACCAGGTTTTTGATACACTGGATTGGTCTTAAAGATTGTGTCTTCTTCAGTTTTAGTTCTTCTATCCTTCATTACTTCTGATCACCACTACTGGGGATCATGAGTGTATGATGTAGGCAAGATCAAGGGCACCATAAACCAAATCACAGTGGCTTCCTTTCTTTGGTGTGGCCAACCATCTCAAGACAAGAAGGCCTTTCACCATACCACACTCATATAAGAGATTGACATTATTATTATACACAGGGTTTCCTCACTCATAAAATATTGGAACCAATGGAGTGGAGAATAGACATAGTTGGGGTCATTTATCAAACTGTTGTAAAGTAGAACTGGCTTAGTTGCCCATAGCAACCAATCAGATTCCACCTTTGGAAAATAAAAGTTGCTATGGGCAACTAAGCCAGTTCTACTTTACAACAGTTTGATAAATGACCCCAACTATGTCTATTCTCCACTCCATTGGTTTCCAATATTTTATGAGTGAGGAAACCCTGTGTATAATAATAATGCCTTTAGGGCAGGGGTGCAGAACCTGCGGCCCGGGGGCCACATGCGACCCTCAATACCATTCTGTGTGGCCCCCAACCATCTGGTAACAGAAAATAGGACACAGTTCACATTGCCTCACAATGCTCCTCATACTCCAGGTCATTACAATTACGACAATACCATATTTGTTTGTTTTTTCTTGTGTTTATATATTTCGTCTCCATATTCTGAACCCTATAACTTTTTATAGTCATGTCCACGGAGCTGTGTGGGGGCTCGTTCATTGAAGGACTTTGGGGTGTGTACGACTTTTTGATCACTTTTTATTAAATTTTTTGCAAAGGTGAAGTGATAAAAAACAAACAAAGGCAAATAAATTAGCCATTAGTGCTGCCACCTGCTGGACTAAATTGCAATATACGAGAAATGAGCCTAAAAGCCTAATACAGGTTCTGGCTCATTATTTCTATGGAACGTCTTGCTAGATCTCTGCCCTGGGAAGAAGTTCCTGCCATGCAAGCATCCACTTCCAGGTTTTAGGTCTCTCCGATGCCATTTGACCATTTCATTTGAGGGGTCCGCGATCAACATTATTGCCGATCATGGATATTAGCTATGGGTGTCTGTTGTGTGAAATAGTAGTCATCTGGTTGCTATCTTTAAAGACCCGACATCCACCATACTATTACGATGGATGACGGGAGGAGGTTAATGTAGGAGACATTAGACATTGTTGTTGGTTGATTTTATTTCTTTCAGTAAATGAAATGAGATTATTTTAATTTTCACTTTCTACTTCCTGGTACTAGCTCAACAAACAGGTAATAGCTAAAAATGCCCTTTCAGCCACTGGTTTAATTATTGGCTGAGCAGGAATATCCAGCCATTTCCTGTGTGCTGAATCGGGACCAGGAAGTGAAGAGCGGTGGGAACCTAAGTGGCATAAGAATGATGAGGTGCATAATTATATTAGTTTTATTTTTAAACTATCCTGACTCTAAAGAAATGTTACCAAATTTGAACTTGTTTAAATTTTTCATATTTCCTGTTCATAGGCCAAATAAGTCTGTGAGCCTGTTATTAGCGGTGCTGTGACATACAGTATCTCCCTGTCATTAGCAGGGTGCTTGAGTGTCCTTATTTTTAGCACCTCATCAGGAGCATGAAAATAAGCTACACACCTATATCCAGAATGAGGACCTTAAAGTGCATGTGTGGCCACTCTCCGTTCACTGCTATGGGAGTGCTGAAATTAGCTGAGTTCGGCTTGCTTATTTCTGGCAGTCCCGTAGCTGTGAATGTAGAAGTGTCCATACATGTGTGGTGCTCCCTCGATTCATTGGACTGCCAGAAATAACCAAGCCAGAGCTCTCATCTATTTTTGGAACTACCATAACGATGATTGGAGAGCACACCACAGATGCACGATGTGTTCTCCTTCACTTCTCTATATAGGAGTTATTCCAGAGGTGGTACCCGCACCTATTTGACATTGATGGCATATCCTAGTAACTGTCCCAGATGGGAATACCTTTAGCCTGCTATATGGGGTACATGACCTGTATTCAATAGTTGAGCGAACTTTGTGTTTCAAGTTCAGCATACGAGGTTTGGGTTCGGGTCGCCTAAGAATCCCATTATGGATTCAGCTACCACGGACCATAAGAGAATAACAGAATAAAGTGGTCTTAAAAAGCTGAAATTGCGCATTTCTAACCGGGGGAGAAAATCCTGCACATGTGATCCATTGTTAAAAACAATCGCCAGAAAAATGCATACAATGGAGGATGTGCGGATGTGATTGGCTATATAAAACAGAAATTTACCGAAAATGTTGCACTACACTGGTAAATGCAATTGACAATATATGGCTAAACCCTCACACTGATATTAAAATGAGACTTTCGCCAATATATTCTTATATCAACAACATACCCGAGCCTGTGCACCCTGTCAAGGTCTCTCACGGGACCTAACGCTAACCTACCACGGACCATAACTTAAAGTTTGTTAATCCCTACATTTAGATGATGCTACCACTAGGGTTCTTACTACCTTTAGACTCTTTAAGACCTTATAAGTTTAGGTAGTAGCACTCATTTTTGAGAGTGCCTTTATATCCCTCTTTAAAGGGGTTATCCGAAACTATAAATTGCGCCTCCATATGCCAGGCCCCTCACATGGAATATAATTACCCTGCTCCTGGTCCCCGCACTGCCGCTGCTTTTCTCTCTGCGCCGATGAGGGGGGGAGAAGCCAATGGCAGGCGGGGACGAGCCTCCCTAGCGTCACCCGCGTTGCTAGGGAGGCTCGTCCCCATCCCCACCTGTGATTTGCTGCTGCCCTTCTCCCCAAAAACTGATGTTTTCATCGGCGCAGGGGGAGAAGCAGCAGCGGCAGTGCAGGAACCAGGAGCGGCGCAGGAAGCGGAAGAGGGGTAAGTATATTCCGTGTGAGTGGTCCGGAATATAGGTGGGCAGTTTATAGTTTCAGATAACCTCCTTAATATAGTTGATGAAAATGCTGGGAGACTGATTACTCTATTCCAATAGGTCACAGCTTCCTCCTCGCTGTCTTTTGTGAGGTTTGGCGTATTTGGACAGTTTGCCCTTTTCCAAGATGGTGGCCAAGGTCTATCTGACTTTCACCAGTCTGGACATGTGCAGTAGCACCTTCTAGGTGTGAGGAAGTACTGTGATTGTAGACATGTGCGGTGGAGATATGAGGAGGCCAGGAGATCGCTAAGATAAGACCTTGTGTATATTGTAACATTCACTCTAGAATTCATCATATCATCTTCATGTGTGAGGATTTTTAAGAATGGACGTGTCTGGACTGTTAATATTTACTTGCTATTTTGTTGTATAGATGCTTGTCTTTATTGTATGGAGATCGATCACTTTTTACAATGGAGACTTTTTTTGACACATATTGGCAGATTTACTAATAGCACTTTGCACTGTCACAGACAAATTTGTAATTCTGGAGAATGGACCTTTATAAATTTTGAGTATCCTGCACGAGATTTATGCCAGAATTCTCTCTATGCCCGAAAAAAATTGTCCATGAGCAAAAAACTGTGGGGTTCATTCATGATCCGAAGTATGGCCAGTCTCATTTATAATTTTCTACGCCTGTTTTTGGCAAGGGAGCTGGCATCCTACAGCCAGCGCCTAAGTTATGTTGAGGCCAGCACCTCTACATAACTTAGGAGCATCAACCGCCAGCGTAGGGTTCTTAAGACCGACTTCTAAAACGCTGGTCTTAATAAATGACCCCGTGTGTCCAAAAAATAATGTGTGAGCCCCAAAGAAATTCCATACAACAAAAAAAATTGTCTGGGAGCCATAAAATTATCCATGTGCCAAGAAGGTTGTCTGTGAGCAATAAAATTGTCCATCTGCCCAAAAATTATCTGTGAGCCCCAAATTGTGCATGGGGCAAAAAAATTGTCTGTGTGGCAAATGGTTGACTGTACACCAAAAAATGTTCTATAGCAAAAGAACTTCAGAACCGTAGTATTTTTGCCATTAACTGAGGAGAATGCTAATATCGTCTTGTGCAAGATTTTTCATCGGGGCTGTTAAATCTGGGGCATCTTTAGACTGTATACTCAAAGTTTACATCACCTATCGTTTGCTGTAGATTTACCCTAAAAATGTGCCAAAATGTTGTTGCAAGGAAGCCAATTCAATGCAAAGCCACACCTTCTTTCCACAAAACAATGCCGCCTTATCAGAAGAAGCATAAAAAGGTTAGATGAGTGTGTAAAACAGTTGAGAAATGTGGTGCAAAGCATGTAAATCTTCCCCATAATGTATTGTTTGTATTAAAGGGGTATTCCCATCATAGACAATGGGGGCATATCTCTAGCATATGCCCCCATTGCCTGATAGGTGCGGGTCTATATTGAGAATGGAGCGGGGAGCACTGTGGCTGGAGGACCCCAGATTTCCCGGGGTCCGTCCACCACCAAGTGCTAATCCCCGCCTCTCCTAAAGAAGTAAATGGGAGCGTACCGCGCATGTGTGGCCCATGCTCCCATTCATTTCTATGAGGCCGATGGAAATATTTCATCAAGAACCTGAATGTGTGGCTGCAGCCTTAGAACTCAAAGGAAGTCACATACTTCACCACCGAAAATAAGCAGTTGACAGAATAGCTTCCTGTTTCCCCCTAGATAAATATTAGACCACAGCTTATTTATAGAACCCAGTGATAGGCTTTTGTTTCCCATAAGTTTCATACCAACTTTTTCATCCTGTTCCTTACCTTGGGCACTTCTTAGTACAAATGTGTCATTTCCCAACAGTTATGGAATATATCACCATAGATAGCATGATGTGACTTAATAATAATCGTAGAACGGAATAAAAATGGGAGGTAATCCTACCGATGATGTTTGTCAGTCAACAGGATCCGGAAATAAGTCTTCTGGAAATTCTAGAGTTAGTTTCTTTCTCATCACTTTGTGTAAATTGGGGTCATACATAACCAAAGGGGTCATTTTCTGTCTCTATACAGTCTGACAACAGAAGTACTTATTGGATGGTGTTACAATGTTTAGGGACACACACCCTACCAGTAATACCAAGATGCATTTTTATTCAGTCAGGAGATCATAGATAGACTATTGAGGGATCACAATCCCCTAACTACAGTACATGGTACCTCGTTGGTAGACAGTGGCCACAGAGGTTATTACATTAGTGGGAACACTTACAGGGGGTTCAGACCTGAGCGTTCTGAACCGAGCGCTCTGTATGCGCGATTGTACGGGCGTTTACAATCGCGCATACAGAGACAGGCATGCACACATTGTCACGGGTTCCCGAATATCTATGTGCGGGAACGCGCGACAAACGCCCAAAAAAAAGCTCAAGTACTTGATTATGCGTCGGGCGTTTTACAGCGCGATCGTACGCGCTGTAAAACGCCCAGGAGAGAACCATTCCCATAGGGAAGCATTGGTTTTCATGTGTTGAGCGTTTTACAGCGCGTTTGAACGCGCTGTAAAACGCTCAGGTGTGAACTTACCCTGGGTTCACACCTGAGCGTTTTACAGCGCGTTCAAACGCGCTGTAAAACGCTCAAGACATGAAATCCAATGCTTCCCTATGGGAATGGTTCACACCTGGGCGTTTTACAGCGCGTACGAACGCGCTGTAAAACGCCCGACGCTCAAACAAGTACTTGAGCTTCTTTGGGGCGTTTTGACGCGCGTTTGTGGCCATAGGACACTGCAGTCAATGACACAAACGCGCGTCAAACGCGCGTTTACTATTACAAAAAACGCGCATAAGAACGCGCGACAAAAACGCGCGTAAAACGCTCGTTTGAGAAACGCTCAGGTGTGAACCCAGGGTAAGGGTAAGGGAGTGCAGAGCTTGTGGTCACGTGAGAAACAAGAGAGAGAAAAAAATGAGTCCTATGATATCTCAGAATGTCATATACTAATTTTAAGGACAATTGGAGCAATCGGACCCAAAATGCATTGGTAAACTCATTGAGCTGAATCAAACCCAAATTGAATTTTGAGAGATTCAGTAATTTCTTGAAAAAAAGATCTCGGAGGCATATGGAGGCCTCATTCATGTGCAACTTCCCTATTATGGATCTGAATACCATATGGCCATGTTAAGGAGCCCATACAATACTGAATGTTGTAGCGACCTTTGGCCTTCATCTCCCAAAAACGGAGGCCCAACCTCTTATCGGTTGGAGTAAGGTCACATGGCCTCATCCCACTGACATCTTCAAGTTAATTATTGTTAATAAAATAATAAAACTGTGATTGACTCCCCTACTTAGTGTTTGTGTCCTTTGTTTTCCCAGATTATGCAATATATGTATTGGGTGGACCTCATTAACGGACTTCTAAATAGTTGTGTATGATGGTCCCTGCCAACTAGGTGGGTGAAGGCCCCTGGGTAATTGTTCCTCTTGCCCTAGCTTATTATTGGCCTGCTCCATTTGCATGCAGTGCACCTAAACATGAATGGTATATACAGTACTATGCAAAAGTTTCAGGCAGATGTGGAAAATGCTGCAAAGTAAGAATGCTTTCAAAAATAGAAGTGTTAATAGTTTATTGTTAACAATTAACAAAATGCAAATTGAATGCACAAAAGAAAAATCTAAATCCAATAAATATTTTTCTGATCGCCCGTTTTCTTTAAAACAGCATCAGTTCTAGGTAGACTTACTCACAATTTTGAAGGAGCTCCGCAAGGAGGTTGATCCAAAGTAATGCAGTGTCTTCAATCACATGGCTTAGCATTGTGATTGTGTTTCATGAAAATGTGTCATATCAGGCTCCCATGAAGTTGTATAGGGAAGGGTTAGGTTCTAACAAGACTCCCAGGGCTAACTCCACCCTTCCCCCTTCCCCCCAAGAAGGAAGTCAGTACAGTGTAGTGTGTTGTCTGAGGTAGAAGCAAAACCTCAGCAGCCATTGTGGAGAGTTATATAGACTCCAGAGATAGTTCCATGTACCAGCCCATAGAAGGGAAAAATTACAGAAGATTCAAGCAACCCAGAGAGGGAGTGAGAATATTGGCAAAGGAAGGTAATTGTTTTATCAGGCTTTAGCCTCCTCTGCATTTGGTGGAGAGATTCCAAGCTACTAGCTGCCCACCATAACCAAAGAGAGGAAGGCCAGGTTTGTGAACCTGTTTAGTTTCCCCTGAAGACGCCGAATCGCTCAGCGAAACATGTAGGGAAGCAGGTTTTAGTTTTTAGGCAGGAAGGGTAGATAGGGGTTACCAAGTTATTCAAGCACCTAGAGTGCAGCTATCCCCACGGGGACTACATGAATCAACATGTGAATTACGCATCAGTAACAGATAAACCCACCCCGGAACTAACCCATTCCTGATAGTTTTATCCGTCTGATCCCAAGAGGTTTATATATGTGTATCTTAGTAACTCTAATAAAGATTTAGTTTAAGTTATATCAGAGAGGTTGCAGACACACGCTCAGGTCCAAGAGACCAACTAATTTCTTCTGTGTGCAAAAAATAGCGTGGCAACCTCCTGTGGGATCTTATTGTTTGTCATTAGTATCCTTCTACTCACTGCACGCCTATCCAGATAGCTGCTAACCGTGAGTAGAGACTATTCCTCGGTCCACGTCAACAACATTAGCCCCATACCCCTGCGGCCCAGGTGCTGCACTAATCACAGATCTTCTGCGATGTAGGCTTACTCAGATCCTTCTATCTCTTTATGACATCCCAGACAGACTGGATGATGTTGAGATTAGGACTCTGCAAAGGCCATATCATCACTTCCTGGAATTTTTGTTTACAATGAAGATAGTTCTTAATGACATTGGCTGTATGTTTGGAGTAATTGTCCTGAAGAAAAAAATTTGATTTAAATTAACAGGAAAGCATTCTTACTTTACAGCATTTTCCACATCTGCTTAAAACTTTTTCAGAGTACTGTAATTTGTGATCAAATAGACTCTGACACATTTTAAGTCTACTATGATGTCCTTTTCTCATTCAATTTTCATCTTTATGTGAAATATGAATTTGGTGGTCAATTTTAAGCAGAAAGATCTTTTGTTGGTTTAGTTTATCATCAAGCCACAAACCACCAAACTAATAAACCTAAGATAAATATTATTCGCCCCTCCTTTAACTCAAAATTGAAACAAACCATCTTCTGTGATCTCTGTGACATCATCATAAATGATCCACATAGTAAATACAGATTTGTCTGTCACCCTTAGAGATAATGTGATATCCATAATCCTACTTTTATGTATTGTCCGCTTTAGGGTATTTTTTTATTTTTTTTGTAAGAGTAGATACCCCAAAGTAAGCTGATCATAGAATGGTTTGTGGCTGAAACTTATTGTGATCATCATGATCTGCTATGGATTTAATTCACCTGCAGTGACACCACAGGACAAATGAAGCATTACATGGTGCACATTGATTTCAACAGGCACTGAGTCCTCCTGGATTTCCATCCCTTGGGCTATTTTTTATTTTTTTTATGAGCTTGGAAAACCTATTTAATAGTATGGATGCCAATGGGTTAATTAAATAAAAGATCTTAAAAAGTGTGATTGTGTTCTTTGAGATGGAGGAAACCACTAAACGTCCGGCTTTGTGTTCAGAAGACGTTATTACTGGCTGTGGTGCTAATTCTCCACCACCCACACAAATACACAGAATACGTATGAAAGTCACAATCTAACCTCAGGTAGAGATCTTAAAGTTTTCTCAAGATAACGTGTACTGTATATTGTAGTTGATATGTAATAAATGTCAATTTTTTTCCATTTTTGGATCATTCCACATACATATTATTTTTATCTTAGAAAGATCATTGACCACCTCATCAAGTTAGTCAAAGGCGTTAGGGTCATATAGTGCATAGGTTCTCCATCTGTGATACATCCTACCATGTCTTCATCAAGTCATCTACCAGGCATTTGGGTCATCTAGAGCCTAGGTTCTCAAACTCTGGTGCATGTTATGACATCCTCATCAGGTTGCCAGTATTTTGATCAACCAGTGATAATGTCCAAGCAGACCATAATGTCTTAGAGGAAGACATACAGTACAGACCAAAAGTTTGGACACACCTTCTCATTCAAAGAGTTTTCTTTATTTTCATGACTATGAAAATTGTAGATTCACACTGAAGGCATCACAACTATGAATTAACACATGTGGAATTATATACATAACAAAAAAGTATGAAACAACTGAAAATATGTCATATTCTAGGTTCTTCAAAGTAGCCACCTTTTGCTTTGATAACTGCTTTGCACACTCTCGGCATTCTCTTGATGAGCTTCAAGAGGTAGTCACCTGAAATCTTTTTTTTACTTCACAGGTGTGCCCTGTCAGGTTTAATAAGTGGGATTTCTTGCCTTATAAATGGGGTTGGGACCATCAGTTGCGTTGTGGAGAAGTCAGGTGGATGCACAGCTGTTAGTCCCACTGAATAGACTGTTAGAATTTGTATTATGTCAAGAAAAAAGCAGCTAAGTAAAGAAAAACGAGTGGCCATCATTACTTTAAGAAATGAAGGTCAGTCAGTCCGAAAAATTGGGAAAACTTTGAAAGTGTCCCCAAGTGCAGTCATACAAACCATCAAGTGCTACAAAGAAACTGGCTCATATACGGACCGCCCCAGGAAAGGAAGACCAAGAGTCACCTCTGCTGCGGAGGATAAGTTCATCCGAGTCACCAGCCTCAGAAATCGCAGGTTAACAGCAGCTCATATTAGAGACCAGGTCAATGCCACACAGAGTTCTAGCAACAGACACATCTCTAGAACAACTGTTAAGAGGAGACTGTGTGAATCAGGCCTTCATGGTAGAATATCTGCTAGGAAACCACTGCTAAGGACAGGCAACAAGCAGAAGAGACTTTTTTGGGCTAAAGAACACAAGGAATGGACATTAGACCAGTGAAAATCTGTGCTTTGGTCTGATGAGTCCAAATTTGAGATCTTTGGTTCCAACCACCGTGTCTTTGTGCGACGCAGAAAAGGAGAACGGATGGACTCTACATGCCTGGTTCCCACCGTGAAGCATGGAGGAGGAGGTGTGATGGTGTGGGGGTGCTTTGCTGGTGACACTGTTGGGGATTTATTCAAAATTGAAGGCATACTGAACCAGCATGGCTACCACAGCATCTTGCAGCGGCATGCTATTCCATCCGGTTTGCGTTTAGTTGGACCATCATTTATTTTTCAACAGGACAATGACCCCAAACACACCTCCAGGCTGTGTAAGGGCTATTTGACCATGAAGGAGAGTGATGGGGTGCTGCGCCAGATGACCTGGCCTCCACAGCCACCGGACCTGAACCCAATCGAGATGGTTTGGGGTGAGCTGGACTGCAGAGTGAAGGCAAAAGGGCCAACAAGTGCTAAGCATCTCTGGGAACTCCTTCAAGACTGTTGGAAGACCATTTCAGGTGACTACCTCTTGAAGCTCATCAAGAGAATGCCAAGAGTGTGTAAAGCAGTAATCAAAGCAAAAGTGGCTACTTTGAAGAACCTAGAATATGACATATTTTCAGTTGTTTCACACTTTTTTGTTATGTATATAATTCCACATGTGTTAATTCATAGTTTTGATGCCTTCAGTGTGAATCTACAATTTTCATAGTCATGAAAAAAAATAAAAAATCTTTGAATGAGAAGGTGTGTCCAAACTTTTGGTCTGTACTGTATATACCTTGTATGCAAAATATATTTTATTGGTCAGTATTATGAAAAAAAATCCTTCAATCATTCCTTAAGCAGCTGTAGATTTACTGTATATTAGAGATAGAACACTCAGAAATTGAGTAAAACCTGTTGTCTAGGCCATTTATCATGTCAGTGGTGTAATGCTCATGTTGACTGTCGAAAGCTAATTTATGTCTCATTTTCTGTTCCCTCTCCCCTCTCACAGCATGCAGTCTCACAGACACATTACAGCTGAATCACTCTCTTTTCTTTTTTCTTACCTTTTTACATGGACCCGCATTGACCATGATTACCGGTGTCCTTCTGCTCTGTCCTTACCAGAGTAGCACTGTTCACTCCTCCCTAGGGAGGCTGAGGCCTGATTCCTGCTTTATCTGCCTCTCACTGTCCATAGGAAGCACTCTCTCAGGACTAGCGTGCATGCACCTTATCCTTGCCCAGCCTGTGGCTGGCTACCCTAGAGTATATTAAGACACCTTCCCCTGTGGGATGGTGCCTAAGCAACAGGTCCTATTACACTGTTGTCCTGCAAAGGGGTGCTATTATCTTGTTAGTCTGCCTTTATACCGACTTATGCCTGATCTCTGGATTTACCCTATGCTGCCTGACCTCTTCCTGATTTCTGTGCTCACTCTGAGTTCCTACCCAGACCCTCAGGGTGATTTTGGATTGCATGAACTCTGACTGCCCTGACCTTGACCTGTTCTTGACTACAGTTTTTCCTGATTGCTCGTTATTTTGCACGAGGACAGAGAGTACTCCAAGAGGTAGCGGCCTAGAGGTTAAAGGGTGAAAACCAGTAGCCCCACGATAAATCTGTCCATTGGCATAGTGGATCCACATCTAATTCATAACAGATGCTTTAATTCAGTCTCAAGCCTTCTCTCCTGCCTGGTCTGACTAATGGTCTGATTATGTAAAACACTCTGCCATGCTAACACTCCAGACAGAGAGGAAATCCAAGACTGTGGACCGTGACTAGCATATAAAGACTATAGTCTGAAAATCAGACACCTATTTTTATTTATTAAAAATACATAGAATCTTTACATAAAGGTTTTTAATACAATATGTGATCAAAATTGGGGAAATAGTCCCTCAAAATGGACGCCGTCACCTTGTAGTCCACACCCATCACTGACCTTCCCCTCACTATGTACTGGTATTACACACTGTACCTCATTTACACTTTTTTAGTTTCCTCCTGCCGAGGGGACAGGAAGCCAAATACATGGTGTGTGCACTTCTTAACATAAGCTGCTGCTATCACATGAGGAGACATGAACTTCTGGCTTGTTCTTGCCTTTTTTACTTATATTTCAGGTAAGTCGTCTCAATTAATTTAATCTGCTTTATCTGAATAGGTGAATGAACAGTGATGATGTGATAGCGACTACTACACGGCTTTTCTCTGGGCTCACATATAGGTCATGTATATATTCTAAAAGAGAATACATGTCTAGTGTCTCAATGGATTCAGATACAGATAGATAGATAGATAATAGAGATCACAGGGGTTGGTTTCTCACCACCTCGGTGATGTGTGGTGTGTGGTCTTACAGGCACTAAGTCCCGTTGAACCATTTTGCATGTAACCATTTCCCGATCACAGGAGAAGACACAGAGAGGACTTGTATTTGACCATAAAGATGGATTAGGGCTGCTGGTGTGATCCGATGTTCTGATTAGCACCAGGGGAAGGTTCATTGGTAATAACTTTATTACGTCTAACTTCTGTGACCCTCATGACACTTGGTCTGTCTTACAATAATCCAGGTTTTGTGTTTTTCCACCAGGTATAATTACAGATGGAAATATTCCAGATTTGTCCCGTGTCCACTTTGTAGAAGAAGGAAAGAACATCAACATTTCATGTTACATTAGTAAAAGATCCAGTAATGTACAGTGGTACAAAGAGAGAGAAGATGGGGGATTACAGGTCGTGTCACAAAGGGGATGTTACCTACCAAAAGAAAACAGTAGATATTATGTCCACTGTGAAAAAATGTCTGCACTCGGCATGGAGATTAGAAATGTCCTTCCATCTGACTCTGGGGTGTATTACTGTTCTCTATCAGGACTGGACCCAACCTTCCATGTAGCCGGCACATTAATTGTTACAGGTATCTCTCTATCTATCTCATATCTATCTATCTCATATATATCTCTCTCTATCTATCTATCTATCTATCTATCTATCTATCTATCTATCTATCTATCTATCTATCTCATATCTATCTATCTCATATCTATCTATCTATCTATCTCCTATCTATCTATCTATCTATCTCATATCTATCTATCTATCTATCTCCTATCTATCTATCTATCTATCTCATATCTATCTCATATCTATCTATCTATCTATCTCTCATATCTATCTATCTCATATCTATCTATCTATCTATCTATCTCTCATATCTATCTATCTCATATCTATCTCATATCTATCTATCTATCTATCTATCTCATATCTATCTATCTCCTATCTATCTAGTAGGGAAGGCTTGCTGTCTTATTCTAAAGCCATAGACATTAAATAACTGAAACAAATTTAGATTACAATGATCAGTTCTTTTCCATGTTTATCCAAGGCAAATGCCGACTAACGACGGATAATTGACCATTAGATCGGCAGCGCTGAATTTCATTTCCGTTCTTAGGACGTGTTTAATCCCAGTCTTGTCATAAATGCTCAGGGTCTATGGTGTTATTACTTCACGAATATAATGTTCATCTACGTAGATACTTTTATGACTTCACTTTTTGACTTTCAGTTGTGACTTAATGAGTTGCATTTTTGATGACCAAGAATAATTACTCTCTGGAGGCTCCGCACTTCAGTCTGCCGCAATTCTGGTTCTTATTTCCCCCGTATTAATTCTTTACCCATAGGACAAATCATTTTTTGTGTAGTAAAGAAATTGAAACAACTTGAGTTGCCAATTTGAAACTTTATTTCAGGGCTTGTCCAGGACA
The DNA here is from genome assembly GCF_014858855.1 of Bufo gargarizans. Taxonomy (NCBI): domain Eukaryota; kingdom Metazoa; phylum Chordata; class Amphibia; order Anura; family Bufonidae; genus Bufo; species Bufo gargarizans. The sequence goes on along the minus strand of NC_058090.1, from coordinate 95,769,203 downwards.
AAAAAATTGGGTAAATTTTTTCCAGAATAGTTCAGCTATTTTCCGTAGGATGTGTCTGGTATCGCCACTTTCACTTGAATGGGGCTGAGCAGCGGTACGAGATATTACTTGTGGCATGAGCGGAGCTACAAATCCACATGTTCATGTTGGCATCAAGGGAGGTCTGTGTATTATGTTGTGGCGTAGGAATGCTATACTTAAATTTTACCTCGGATGATAGCCTGTGATCCATGTGATCAGTTTAAAATATTGGGGTATCTTTAGGGGTATAGCTATATACAGGCTCAGACTGGCCCACAGGGGTACAGGTGAATCCCCGGTGGGCCCCTGAGCAAGGTGGGCCCCTAGTCTCCCACCCCTGCACAAGAGGCACATAATACAGTAGACTTGCTGCACTACATACATACATTCAATGTACAGCACCTCAACCAGCCTGTGTTCATATAAAAAAAACTTGTTAGATGATTTATTATATTTGAATGTATCTATACGGTGGGCCCCCAAAATACATTTTACTGTTGGGCCCTAGGTATCCCAGTCCAACACTGGCTATATAAGGTAAAATAGGTAGAAATCACAGTTGGGTCTTGTGTCTAAGGGACATAATAGCGTGTTGATTTCACAAGTAGACACCAATGTCATAAATGGTACATGATAGTTGGGACCCTGTTAGAGACTTTGTAATGGGGGCTCTGGATCTTCAAGTTACACCTCTTTGGTCTAGCAAACTAAAAAAAATAATAAAAAGCGGCTGGAGCCTTTTTATGAATTCTATTTCAGCCCCTGAATTTGATCTTTTTCTCAGAGCATTATCCAAAGGAACCTACCTTGTCAATACTTGAATCAGTAGAAGATCATCCAAGAAACACGGGTATCACCGTCTTACTGTGTGCTGCTTTTAACTGGACACAGAAGTGGGGTTGGATTAAATGGACCTTAAATGGGAAAGAGCAAGAAGGTTGGACAACTCTAGATCCAGATGGGAGTTTGAAAAGCTTATTAGTCGTCTATGAATCTATTGAAGATACAGCAGTTACTTGTTTCATACATGAGGCCACCACTGGTGAAAACATCTCCTCAACGTTCCCTAGAGAAATCAATAAAAGTAAGTAGAAAATCAATGGGGATCTAAATTTCACTTTATGACTATTCCATTGATATCTTTGGTGAGGACACGCATGTAAAGTATATTTAATACACTAAATTATCAGTGCACCCATTCTGAGCAGTGATTGTTGTTTTAAGGCAACTCAAAAAAAAATTCCAGTAAAATAATTAAAAACTGTAAAAAAAAAAAAAAGGGTTTGAATTTTGATCACAAATATCCTTTTTTGTTTACAGCTCATATGCAGAAATATTTGCCTCTATGATTCCAGGCTACAGTATACAGTACATACACCTTGTGTAATCTGATCCTACAGTTATGTGTTAGGCTGACCATACTGCTCATTAGGTACTTGTCGGTCAGCTTGGCCAAGTGTACATCTATTCTCAATAGGGAGAATGGAGGAAGCCACTGCCAATCACCTAAGCAGCAGCTTATCTCCTGAAGAACAAAAAGATCAGGCATGTTGAAATCAAACTGCTTGATCCTTTTTTCTCCATCATCTACCTTTGGTGAAAGTTGGGAACCCCCCAAACATATTAGATCATCAGCTGGTCCCACCAGGTTCTGCCAATGTTTATCTAATATGTATGGCTAGGTTTACTTCACTTCCTCTCCTCTGCTTCTGCTGTTTATAGGTTGCATGAAGAAGAAGTAACACACAACTGTATGATCAGACCACAAAAAGTACCCCATAGGAGGGTCCTGTGGTCCTTGAGTTGAGTTCAACCCTGATTCTATGATTGTATGAAGGAAAGCAGAGGATTGGAGCTCTTGTTCTGACTAGAGATGAGCGAATCAAAGTTGACGAAGTGGGGTTTCGATTCGCACCAAATCTGAATTTCCTCACGCTTCATGGTAGCAAATCAAATTTTTTCCTAAAATGGCTGCTGCATGTGTGAGGACATGGAGCAAGGAACTCTGGGAATGAGGGTTCACCCACAATGCCATGCATGCAGCCAATCAGCAGCCATCCAGCCCTGTGAATAGCCTCAGGCATCTTGGATTTAGCCATTTTCCAGTGTACTTAGTGCAGGGAGAGACATTAGCAGGCGCTAGGAACAGTGTTAGAAACAACTTAAAATTTTCTATTTTGCTCATTAGAAGTTCAGGGAAAGTGCATTAGAAGTGTAGGGAAAGGATAGGGAGGAATCATTCCACAGCAGTTATGTAGAACAGGGTTCAGTCGGGGAGGTTACAGCCTGGGTAATAGGAACAATCCTATTACACCTTGCTGCACTGACCGGGGATCCAAATTGCCATTATACAGCTCTGTAATTCCAGCAAACCGTTCTTATTATTGGGGGGGGGGGGGGGGGTGCAAGTGCTGTTTGATGCAGCCATTAACAGGGTTTATTACAAGGAAATATTTATACGTCTTATTTGTCGTTGTGCAGTGAAGTTATATGTTCTAAAGCATTTTTTGGCTTGTATTAGTGGTAAAAAAGGTTTATTAGTCGTTGTGTGGTGAAGTGAGAAAATTACAGCCTTTTTTGCCGTGTATTAGTGGCAAAAAAATATATATTTGCTATTCAACGGTGACGTTATATATTTCTAGAGCATTTTTGGCGTGTATTAGTGGCATAAAAATGTATATTATTTGACGTTCAGCGGTGCAGTTATATGTTCTAAAGCCCTTTTTAGTGTGTATTAGTGGCAACATTTTTTATATTATTTGACGTTAAGCGCTGAAGTTATATGTTCTAAAGCCTTTTGTGGCGTATATAAGTGGAAAACAATAAGGGCCTATTTGCCGCTCAGCAGTGCAGTTATATGTTCTAATACCCTTTTTGTCATGTATTAGTGGAAAAATATATATATTATTTGCCTTCAGAGGTGCAGTTATATGTTCTAAAGCCTTTTTTGCATGTATTAGTGGCCCAAAAAAAATTTATTAGCCGTTGTGTGGTGAAGTTAGAAAACTACAGCCCTTTTTGGCGTGTATTAGTGGCAAAAAACAAAAAAATGTATACTATTTGCCGTTCAGCGGTGCAGTTACATGTTTAAAGCCCTTTTTGGTGTGTATTAGTGGCAAAAAATGTATATTATTTTCCATTTAGCGGTGAAGTTATATGTTCGAAAGCCCTTTTTATGTGTATTAGTGGCACAAAAAAAAGTATTTGCATTTGTGTGGTGAAGTGAGAAAATTACAGCCCTTTTTGGCATGTATTAGGGGCCAAAAATTATATATTTGCCATTCAGCGGTGCAGTTATATGTTCTAAAGCCCCTTTTGGCGTGTATTAGTGGCAAAAAAATGTATATTATTTGCCATTCAGTGGTGAAGTTATATGTTCTAAAGCCATTTTTATGTGTATTAGTGGCACAAAAAAAGTATTAGCATTTGTGTGGTGAAGTGAAAAAATTACAGCCCTTTTTGGCGTGTATTAGTGGCACAGTCGCAGCAAGAGGCCCGAGCTCCTGGTGTCATCTAGTGGTCGTGTCTTGACCAGCAACCCAGTGGTTCTTGAATGGTTGACTCGGTCATCCACTTTGTCCCAAGTGACATCAGACACCCCCAGCCAAGAGTACTCCCCTGTGTAAATGTGATGTCAGCCAGTGGCAGCTCATGTGTGACACCTGCCATTTGCTCAGGCCCTTTAAGGAGGCCACAGCATTTGTCAGTTGCCAGGACTACAGGATGAACAACATCATTCCACTGCTTCATGTCCTGGAACAGATGCTGGTAAATCTGGCTGGTCAGGGGACTGGAGACGTGACGCCTAGATCTCACGGCCACATGAGCCCTTTGAAGGCTGAACTGGAGGAGGAGGAGGACATTGGAGCACAAGAAATGTGTAGCGAAATGGGTGGTTTTTCTACACAGGTAAAAGGAGAGGAGAAGCAGGAGCAGCCAGAGGTGCTACAGGGCAATGGGGAAGACAAGGCAGAGGACCCAGACACACCGTGGCAGTATGCGGTGGAGATAGAGGCAGGGAGTCCCTCTAAGTCATTTGCACAAATGGCCCGATGCATGCTCACTTGCTTGCATAGAGACAAACGAATTCGGCAGAGGGATGACTTCTGGCTCTACACATTGTTGGACCCTCGCTACCGGTCCAAAATGGGGGTCTTTTTTACACTCGCTAAGAGGGAGTACAAACTGAACTACTATAGAGACATCCTATGTAGTGAGTTGGCCACTGTCTATCTGCGCCATTGTCCATCCTCTTGCAGGTCTGACCTGGGGGGGCTCTCTGCGCTCACGTTCCTCTGCCATGGCTGCTGTGGCAGGGTGATGAGCAGCTTTCTTCACCTTCTTAGTGCAGTAACTACTCACCAGCAGCAGCAGATAGACCTGGAGCAGGACCTGAACCAGCAGGTGGTGGCATACTTGGACAGCACCCTGCAACCCCACATTGAAGATCAGTTGGATTACTGGGCAGCCAAACTGGATTTGTGGCCGCTGCTGGCAGAGTTTGCCCTGGAAAAGCTGTCCTGCCCAGCCAGTAGTGTAGCATCATAGCTGGTGTTTAATGCGGCGGGGGCATATTTACCCCAAGAAGAACTCACCTGTCCACCCAAAATGTGGAGAGACTGACCTTTGTCAAGATAAATCAGGCGTGGATTGGCCAGGATTTCCACCCACCAATGCCTGATGCATCAGACTAGATCATCCATAGTGCCACACCAACACTTTGACAAAAGAGACCGGTTTCTTCTGGCTACCTGCCTCAGCTACTATTCTGACCAGAGAGACATTTGGGGTATGAGCAACCATGTAATATGTGGTTTGCTGGACTCTGCCAGAGCAAGATGTAGTGCTTGTCATTAGCTCTCCTTTCTGGATCATGGAGGAGGACACTGAGCACAAGACTCTCCCTCTATATGTTGTCCATATGTGTCGTCTAAAGGTCCAGTCCATTAAATTGAGCAGTGAAAGATTGTCTCAATGTTTTCCATTCTTTTGTTCCAGGTGAGAGGTCCATCAGCGACTGCTACATTGTTCTGTATGTGGGTTTACCCATCATCATCGCTATCCTCCTTGCACATCTGATTATCCTGGCCATCAGACGAAAAGCTTCGTCTAAAGATACCCATTGTTCAAACACTCACAAGGGTATGCCTTCTGAAGAAGAACGCAGAGAACCTTTAGGTAGATACATGTCTTTCAATTGAGACTCCAGTCTCATAATTTTACCGTGAACTGTGTAATGCTTCACTTTTCCTGTAGTTGCTCTGCAGGTAAATTAAACACTTGTTACCAGGTTCCTCCATAGATTACAGCTGATTTTTGGGGTTCCATCAGTGGGACACCCTATGGTCAACTTATTGGTGTTGGGTCCGTTGTAAAAAGCAGATGACCCTTGTTAAACCACTGTCCTCAGTCTTCATTTCTGCATTTCTCTACCTTTATGTTCCTTAAAAATTAATTACTGAGAACTTGTTGGGTTGATCTAAAAGTAGAGGTTCACAACTTTATCTGATCTGTGGAACAAATAGTCCCCTTAGGTACGCTACATAGTGTAATGTGTGTACAGAGTACTCTGTCAGTTACTGACACGGTTCCAACTATACCAATAACGAGAAAAAGAAGAAAACGACCCCAGAAGTCCCCCAACATATATAGCAAGGGCAATGCCCGTATAATAACCAAATATAGGGGGACACCCGAAAGAAAATGACTCGGTACAAGCTCCGAGCATGACGGCAGAAAACAAGAGAAAAAAAGAGCTTAGAGTACCATAAGTTAGAAAAATATACGTTTTTTATTAAATTCATGATAAAAAACACACATATAGTGAATGCCAAGGACAGGGTAAGGGAGCAGGGGAAAGGAGAACGAGCGCCATCCTGGATGGACACACTGGTCACAACATATAATGGTCTATCAGTGGGGTAACTGCAGATGTGGGAAAAACAACTAGTAAAGTATGGTACAATGACCAACCCATAGGTGCAGACCTTTAAGAATAATTTGTTATAGAGGGTGAGTGGAGATCAAAACATGGTCTAACCGCCATGGCTATAGTGCATAGTATATGGTGCAAGCAACATAGGTAATACTATGTATAAACAGTGTACCAAATGGATCAGCAGTAATGGACCAGGCAAAATAGCTCAACGTTAGCAACACATAGCCATGGCTGGAAACCTATGATCAAGGACTCACCGATATGGGACCAGATGTGAACAGAAAAACCAGGATGGCGCTACCCCAACGCGCGTTTCGGCGTGCCTTCGTCATGTTCGGCGTGCCTTCGTCATGTTATCCCCATATAGCAGTGCCCATTATAGATATGTCACACTCCCTCCCCATTTATGCCACAGTCCTTGTATCAGTGGAATGTATGGACATTTTTGGTTACCATATATTATATACTAATCATTTAAAAAAAAATGTTTTTAGAACGTCGTGTGAGATTTCGGCCAGAAGATGAGTCGGTAAGTATAAGAATGTATTAGGCCATACAGTAAAATATTAGATACTCAAATCATATCAGAAGAGGGTCCTACACAAGCCCAGGTTATGGAGGGGACTGAAAGTCCCCTCTTTACATCAGAAGACACCAGTATTATAGTGTTGAGCGAATCAAAGTATCCGAAGTGGACTTTAAGGGAAAAATCAATTCGCAGTGAAGCCGAATTTCCTCATGTTTCATGGTAATGAATTAATGACAGTAAAAAAGAAAAAAAATTATACTCACCTCATCCATTTGAGCGCGAAGAGGCCGCCGCGTCGATCTTGATTGAAGATCCAGCGTGAAATCACATGTGCGGTGACGTATGACGTCACCATGCCGGCCAGCGTGATGATGTAATCATGCACCATGTAATATTCTATGTGGGATCTTCAATCAAGATGGCCGTGGCGGCCTCTTACCACTCAAATAGATAAGCTGAATATTTTTATTATTTTTAACCAATTAACCCCTGAAAGCCCTAATTTTATTTCTCAGATGCCGCGATCGTCGATGAATGCGGCATCTGAGGGGTACAATGACAGGGGACAGCGCAATCGCCGTTCCCCTTTACTGCGCCCACTACTTACAAAGAAATACGATTTGTGATGAAGTAATTTGTCACTAAGTGAATTTCTTTGTGAAATCCGACGAAGCAGCCGAATCGAAGTTTTGTACCATGGATGTCTAATGGGGATGAACAAGGGTTACACCGTTTGAGAATCACAGCCCAAATCCCCCTTCAACTGCTTTCTCATACATTGTTGTAAATGTAACTGCTTATATAATAATAATTATCATTATTAATAATATTTTCTATGATTTTTCAGGTTACTTACGCTGCAGTAAAGTCATGATCCATCATTCCAAGACTCTACTGTGTTGTGACCGACTTGTACACGCTTTGCCCTGCATTTAAAAGATTCTTTAGCGTAATTTTGTGTGTGTAAAGCTCCAAGTAGCCTAAAAACAAACACATTTTCAGACCTTCACTGAAATTTTTTTTTTTACTATTGATGACCTATCTGGAGGATAGGTCATTAATATCGGATCGGCAGGAGTCCGACACCCAGCACCCCCGCCAATCAGCTATGTGCCATCTCCCGTCTCTCTTCCTGTTCACCGCTTCTGTCTATGGCAAAGAGCATACACAGCAGCAGTGGACAGGAAGAGCGACGGGAGACGGCACATGCACTGCACGCACCTTCCCTTCATACGACTGATCGGCGGGGGGGTGCCGGGTGTCGGACCCCCGCCGATCTGATATTGATGACCTATCTTCAAGATAGGTTATCAACAGGAAAAGCCCGGAAAACCCTTTTAAGTCAAAAAACAAATTAAGGGCTCATACACACAAACGTATTTTCTTTCAGTGTCCGTTTAGGGGGGTTTTTGCGGACCGTATACGGAACCATTAATTTCAATGGGTCCGCAAAAAAAGGAAGGTACTCCGTGTGCATTCCATTTCTGTTCCGCAAAAAAATAGAACATGTCCTCTTATTGTTCGCATTACGGACAAGGATAGGACTGTTCTATTAGGGGCCAGCTGTTCTGTTCCGCCAAATACGGGATGCACACTGACATCATTCGTATTTTTTTTTCGGAACCATTTTTTGCGGACCGCAAAATACATATGGTCGTGTGCATGAGCCCTTACAGTTAGGGCTCATTCAGACGGCCGTATGAATGAGTGAGTTCTGCAATTTTGCAGAACGGGTGCGGGCCCACTCCTTTCAATGGGGATGCGGACAGCAAAAGATGCGGACAGCACACCACGTGGTTCCGTTCTGCGGCTCCGCTGAAAAGCTTGTCCTTTTCTTGTTCGCGGACAGCACACCATGTGGTTCCGTTCGGCGGCTCCGCTGAAAAGCTTGTTCTTTTCTTGTTCGCAGACAAGAATAGACATTTTCTATTATGGTTGCGACCATGTGCGGTCCACAAATTGTGGAACGCACGTGGCCCGTATCAATGTTTTGCTTATCCGCAAAGCAGTACGGACGTCTGAATGGGCCCCAAGTGTTCAGCGAATTGAAGTATCCGAAGTGGACTTCGATCTAAATTTCAGAGAAAATTTGATTTGTTGCGAAGCCACAGGTCACCACTGAGGCCAGTGATTAACTTAGCGGGCATTCCCTGTGTGTCGAGAAGCATCAGGAAGCAGCGACAAAAGAGGACTCTGGAACAGGAGCGACGTGGGATACAGAGAGGTGAGTATGACTTCCGTCTTTTATTTTTTTATGCTACCTAAGCATGTAACTAAATGACCAGGTAACCCCATGTTCATTGTTGCAGTGGGGCAATGAGCTGATCAGAATAGATGCACGCAGCGGTATTTCTCCGGCCGCTTCTCGGCATATTTGCCGGGTTGCAGCCGGATCGCTGCTGGTCCTCATTATAGTGAATGGGGCTGGACGGCGATGCCGGAATGCCGAGAGATCCTTTATGTTACATTTGTCTAATCTCTTTAACATTAGAATGAATACTAGAAGTTATTTGCTTTTTTGCATATTCTATTAAATGACTGATAAATTTGTAAAGATTATGAATAAAATAATAATAATGATATTTTATTTATTGTATTCATTTCTTTGTACTGTACATTGCCACTTTTTTATTCATTCTGGCATTGTTAAAGTTAAATCTAATAAGACGTTCACCTCATGATACACATCTCTTCTTAGACCAATTTACTGCACGTAAACCTGCTGCTTAGCTTCGGGAGCGAGGATCTGTGTTCGGCCTCGTTCCCATGGCAGCTTTTCTAGCTGGGAGGCTCCCTGCTCCTAGGTCTGCCTTGAGCGCCGAGCTGATCACTCGGTGCTCGACTTGTCTGTCTGTCGGTCATGTGACGCTGGCCACATCACATGACCCTCACTCCCTACTATAAATACAGGTGGCCTGCTGGCTACAGGTTGCCTGTGATTTTAGTCTCTTAGGCTGTGTGTATTGTTAGCTACTCTATTGATTGACCTCTGGAATTTGACCTTGACCGTTTCCTGACCTCCCTTTGCCTACTCCCTTGGTTTTGACGCTACATCTCGGATTCTGACCTCGGCTCGTTCTCGGATTTGCCACCTGCCTCTTCCCTTGTATTGACGTGACCTCCCGGACTGACCTTGGCTAGCTGACCCGCCTTTGCCTTCTCCTTCACAGGTTACCTCTCTCTTGTCCACTTCCTTGCCTGCATCTCGCATACCGTTCTCTGCCTAGCTGACCGCTACCCTCTCTGTTCCTTCCTCCCCTACCCGGCACTTACGGAGGTTAGGGACCATCGCCCAGTTTCACCCCGTCACCTAGGGCGGGTGGTGCCAGTAGGCAGGGACAGGGTTGAGGGTTGCAGTCTAGGGGGTGCACTTCCTTCTACCTTCCCTTCCCGTGACATTGCCATCACTGAACAGTCCATCCATAAGATTAATTTATAAAACAAAGACATTACTAAACTAAATCTAATGATATAATTAATAGAACAGGTACAATAGGATGATGTAAGCATTGAGTGAGATGATGACAGACAGTTTTACGTGAACCACTTTCTGGTATAACAAGTCTGCTGTCAATTAAAGTACAAATTTAACTCTCTCTAAGGCTAGGTCTACACGACGAGATGTATCACGCGACACATAGGGCACAACTACACTGCAACATCTTGAATGGTTTTTTTTGCGACTGTCGTGTCGCAGTCGCAGCATGTCGCATGTAGCAGTGCGACACCGTAGACTAACATTATAAAAATTGTGGTGCGACAAATGTTGCAGTGTAGTTGTGCCCTATCTTGCGCGCCACTTATTGTCATTGTGTAGACCTAGCCTAACAGAGAAAGCAGGACCTGTAGGTCCAGTATTAGGTATTAAGAATAGCTAGCTTAGCATTAGTGATACATGGAGAGGAGGCAGTGCAGTGCGGACATAATAATGGTAGAGCAGGGACATGTATACTAGGAGAAAGGGTGTAGAAATACTATAGTCATAGGCATGACACACAGTCTTATAGGACACTTCTACCAACGCGACCTGTCGATAAAAAGCAAAAAGGGAAAGAGATTAAAGGAGTCATTTATCATTTTCTAAAGGAGCTGTCTACAAGGAAAGGTGGAGTCTGACCGGTTGCTATAGGCAACTAAGCCATTTCTACACCAATTTGATAAATGACCCCCTAAGTGTTGTGACTAGTGTTGACAAAGTGGAATTCGATCCGAATTTCAAGCATTTCCTTGCGATTTCTGGTAACAAATCCAATTTTTTCTAAAATGGCTGCTGCAAATGTTAGAAGGAAGTAAGAAGCTCGGTAACGAGGGATCACCCAAAATGCCGTGTAGCCAACCCATCAGCAGTCAGCCAGCCCCTGTGATGTCACAGCCCTATAAAAAGTCTCCTCCTGCCTGGTCTCTTACAGTGCAGCGGAGAGACGTGACTAGGGACAGTGTTTAGGAAAGACTTGATTCACAAAATATTACTATTGAGCAGTTCAGGGAAAGATCACTCATAGTGTAGCGAAAGGAGATATCCACATTGTAGGGAGAGATCAGGGACCAATAGAAGAGTGTAAAGCCTGGCTAATAGGAGCTATTCTATTACAGCTTGATTATTATTATTGTTATTATTTATTATTAAAGCACCATTCATTCCATAGCGCTGTACATATGAAAAAGGGGTATACATACATAACACAGACAATTGCACTAATCATAAACAAGACGAGTTACAGACTGGTACAGAAGGTGAGAGGGCCCTGCCTGCGAGGGCTTACAATCTACACGGTATGGGAGAAGGACACAGTAGGTGAGGGTGAAGCTGGTCATGGCGGTATGGAGGCAGCAGGGTCACTGGTTGTAGACTTGTCTGAAGAGGTGGGTTTTCAGGTTTCTTTTGAAGGATTCCACTGTTGGTGAGAGTCTGATATGTTGGGGTATCGAGTTCCAGAGTGTGGGGGATGCACGGGAGAAATCCTTGAGGCGATTGTGGGAAGAGGTGATAGGATGAGTTGAGAGAAGGAGGTCTTATGAGGATCGGAGAGTGCGTGTGGTGATGTATCTGGAAAGTAGCTCAGAGATGTAGGGAGGGGACAGGTTGTGGACGGCCTTGTATGTATTTGTTAGTACTTTGAAGTGAATTCGCTGGGCAATGGGGAGCCAGTGAAGGGATTGGCAGAGGGGAGAGGCAGAGGAGTAATAGGTGGATTAGTCGGGCAGCGGAGTTGAGGATAGATTGGAGGGGTGCGAGAGTGCTAGATGGAAGGCCACAGTGGAGATTGTTGCAGTAGTCTAGGCGGGAGATGATGAGGGCATGTACAGGCATTTTCGCAGATTCAAAGTTGAGGAAAGCGCGAATGTGGGAGATGTTTTTGAGTTGGAGGCCGCAGGTGGTGGAAAGGGCTTGGATGTGCGGTCGGAAGGAAAGGGCAGAATCCAAGGTCACTCCAAGGCAGCAGACTTGGTTGACCGGGAATAGTGTGCAGCCATTGATCGTGATAGATAGGTCTGTTGGGGGGGTTAAGCAAGATGGGGGAAAGATGATGAGTTCTGTTTTATCCATGTTACGTTTTAGAAAGCGAGAGGCGAAGAAGGATGATATGGAAAATAAGCATTGTGGGATTCTCGATAATAAGGTGGTGATGTCTAGACCAGAGAGGTAGATTTGTGTGTTGTTATCATAAAAGTGATACTGAAAGCCATGGGACTCTATGAGCTGTCCCAGGCCAAAAGTGTAGATAGAGAGAAGAGACATATATATTCTCGGTGGGTAACCCCTTCCTGCGGTTTAGACATTTATTTTTACGTTATGTCGACGATGTTTTTTTGGTTTAGTCGGGCGGCGAGGAGTCGTGTCGTGAATTTGTGGACTACCTCAATGAGCACAACCGGATGAACATGCGATTCACTCTCAATTTTGGGGGTGGATCTCTGGACTTCCTAGATGTGCACTGTGACGAAACCAACGTCGCCACTGGGTGGTGGAGAGGCCTGGCTACCAGCCTCTTGCCCCAGGATTATGGGCCCTCTCATCAGCCAGGCTTCCTTTGTTCACAAAGGACTTTTACTAACGTTTGAACCCCTGGTCTAATTTGTGCCATTTTGGAATATGTTAAATGTCAATGTGTACTGTAAAGGGTGGGACATTGTATATTTGAGTAGTGATGTCTGTCCTATTGTCCCCACGTGTGTATTGGCGATTTCCCTTTGTCCTGAGAGATAATTGACTTACTCCTCGGTTGTCTCCAGGACAGAAGACACTGTGTATTCTCCTGCCCGTGATACAATTGCATCAACCCATTGTGTGGGGTAATTGTATCACAGGCATAGGGGAGGATTTTGTGTGGGAGTGTCTGAGTGTATTGTACGTGGTTATTGGTTGTTTTTACAAAACCCTGTGGGTGGTAACCTTGTTGGAAAATGTGTATAAGTCAATGCTTGTGTGTTCAATAAAGAGTTCCTGTTTTACCCTTCATCATGTTGAGGCTGGTGTTTGGGTAACTGATCGACACTGGGGATTTCTATACGCTGAAGATTTGCTATACTCCCCTGGCTATAACTACTAACTCTTGTAAGAGCTGTTCCTGCTCGCTGGATTTAGGAGAGGTTCACCCACTGGAGCCTGGAGCCTTGTCGTAGGTCCAGGGTGGGTAGGAGACGGCGAGACCTCAACCAAGCTTCGGTGGTTCGTGGGGTCTGCAGTGCTTACAGTGTCAAGTGGAGTGCTTGGAGTCCTCAGGAAGCGCTAGGAACATCAATCGACGGAGGTACCCGGTCGGGGTGCCAGGAGATCCGTTACATGCACGTTACAGTAGAGGACGGTGTATTACACACCGCAGGCTTTCGCATGCCCACCAGACCAGCTTTCATCCGCCATCGGTGAAGGGAGCCGTCCCATACGAACAGTTCGTCCATTTGCGGAGGATCAAAGACACCGATGGCAGATTTTATCAGCAGGCAAATGAGCTCAGGAACCGATTGCTGGATCGAGGTTACCCACCGAGAAAAGTCTCGACAGCATTGCGGAGGGCAGCATTACTCGATCGAGACTCATTGCTGGTTGAGAAAGATAGGAGCACCGAACAACCCCGTTTTGCCTTCGCATTTAAATACAGTCCCGCTGCTGATATTATCAAGCGGGTAATAAATGAAAATTGGGATCTGCTTAAGGGGGATCCTGCCTTGAAGAACCTCATTAGCCAGCGGCCATTGGTTACGTTTAGAAAGTTTTCAACCCATAAAGACAAATTGGTCAATAGTGTGTTGTATAAACCGACGGCTGAGGCATGGCTCACAAGTAGAAAATCAAGAGGAAACCTATGTCGTCTATGTCATTTTTTGTCCGTGTAAGAGGTTTTATATTGGCAAAACAATCCGCCCACATTTTTAGAGAATACGGGAACACGTCAATTCCATTCGATCGGGTAAGGGATGCCCCCGCTTGATTGAACACATCAGAGCCGCGCATGGCGGCCATCCGCGTTGCCTTTCCTTTGCAGGAGTGGAACAGGTTCGACCCATCCCTAGGGGAGGGGATCGACACCGGCTGCTCCTGCAGAGGAAGGCAAGGTGGATCATACGCACCGGAGCCACCGGAGCAGCGGGGTTGAATGATAGGAATGACATGTCCGTGTTCCTCTAAGATGTGAATTATGAAATGATGAAACCTATTTGTGTCGAGTTCTGTTATGGTGAGATAGTGGACTCTTTATGAGGAAGATCCCCTCCTGGATAGCTATGCCCATCTGTGCTGTATATCTGACATTAAGTAACCAGTGGAGATTGCGAATTAGTATTATTATTGCATAGTTAACTGCGAGATATGAATATGTCAATATAATCATTATTGCACAATCAAGTATATGGTACGAATATGTATCTAACAATCTTTTTCATGTATGTGATTTTAACATCACTAATTTATGCGCTCAGCTGTTACTCACAGTCATGGCTACGGGGCGATATTGCGCGCGAAACGTCCGTAGCCGCCGATCATCTGTAATCAGCTGTCCGCCCCTGCACCCCGCTTACAAGTATCCTGAAAAGAGGAAGAATAAAGCTTTATACTGTTTCAACTTCGGTGAGTGCCACAAGATACTTTGTTTCTTCTCTTCATGTTGCATTAAACAGGTATATAGCACCTCTCAATCAGTATTTGGCAGAAACAGGTATATAGCACCTCTCAATCAGTATTTGGCTGAAACAGGTATATGGAACACCTCAATCAGTATTTTGTGGAAGAAGGTATATTGCACCCCTCAATCAGTATTTTGTGGAAAGAGGCATATGGCACCCCTCAATTAGTATTTGGCGGAAACGGGTATATAGCACACCTCAATCAGCATTTAGTGGAAGAAGGTATATGGCACCCCTCACTCAGTATTTGGCAGAAACAGGTATATAGCACCCCTCAATCAGCATTTTGTGGAAGCAGGTGTGTCTCAGCCCTCATTCAGTATTTGGTGGAAGAAGGTATATAGCAATAGCACCCCTCAATCAGTATTTGTGGAAGAAGGTATATGGCACCCCTGAATCAGTATTTGGCGGAAACAGGTATATAGCACCCCTTAATCAGTATTTGGTGGAAACAGGTACCGGTATATTGCACTCCTCAATCAGTATTTTGTGGAAAGAGGCATATGGCACCCCTCAATTAGTATTTGGCGGAAACGGGTATATAGCACACCTCAATCAGCATTTAGTGGAAGAAGGTATATGGCACCCCTCACTCAGTATTTGGCAGAAACAGGTATATAGCACCCCTCAATCAGTTTTTGGCAGAAATAGGTATATGGCACCCCTCAATCAGTATTTTGTGGAAGCAGGTGTATCGCAGCCCTCAATCAGTATTTTGTGGAAGAAGTATATGGCACCCCTCAACCAGTATTTGGAGTAAACGGGTATATTGCACCTCTCAATCAGTATTTGGCAGAAACAGGTATATAGTACCTCTCAATCAGTATTTGGCGGAAACAGGTATATGGTACCCCTCAATCAGTATTTTGTGGAAGAAGGTGTATCGCAGCCCTCAATCAGTATTTGGTGGAAGAAGGTATATAGCAATAGCACCCCTCACTCAGTATTTTGTGGAAGAAGGTATATGGTACCCTTAAAACAGTATTTGGCGGAAACAAGTATATAGAACCCTTCAATCAGAATTTGGCAGAAACAGGTATAAAACCCCTCAATCAGTATTTGGCGGAAAAAGGTATATGGAACACCTCAATCAGTTTTTTATAGAAGCAGGTGTATTGCAGCCCTCAATCAGTATTTTGTGGAAGAAGGTATATGGCACTCCTCAACCAGTATTTGGCGTAAACAGGTATATAGCACCCCTCAATCAAAATTTGGTGGAAACAGGTATATAGCACCCCTCAATCAGTATTTGGCAGAAACAGGTATATGGCACACCTCAATCAGTATTTTGTGGAAGCAGGTGTATCTCAGCCCTCAATCAGTATTTGGTTGAAAAAGGTATATAGCAATAGCACCCCTCAATCAGTATTTTGTGGAAGCAGGTGTATCGCAGCCCTCAATAAGTATTTGGTGAAAGAAGGTGAGTAGCAATAGCACCTCTCAATCAGTATTTTGTGGAAGTAGATATATGGCACCCCTCAATCAGTATTTTAGTGGAAACAGGTATATTGCACCCCTCAATCAGTTTTTGGCGGAAACAGGTATATAGCACCCCTCAATCAGGATTTTGTGGAAGAAGGTATATGGCACCCCTCAATCAGGATTTTGTGGAAGAAGGTATATGGCACCCCTCAATCAGTATTTGGCGGAAACAGGTATATGGCACCCCTCAATCAGCATTTGGCGGAAACAGGTATATAGCACCCCTTAATCAGTATTTTGTGGAAGTAGGTATATGGCACCCCTCAATCAGTATTTAGTGGAAGCAGGTGTATCGTAGCCCTCAATCAGTATTTGGTGGAAGAAGGTGAGTAGCAATAGCACCCCTCAATCAGTATTTTGTGGAAGTAGATATATATGGCACCCCTCAATCCGTATTTTAGTGGAAACAGGTATATAGCACCCCTTAATCAGTATTTGGCGGGAACAAGTATATAGCACCCCTCCATCAGGATTTTGTGGAAGAAGGTATATCGCAGCCCTCAATCAGTTTTTTGGGGGGCAACAGGTATATCACACCCGTTGCAATTAGTTTCTCCAATAGTGTCTCTCTATCTAGCTGCGGTATCGCAGCAGAACCGCACACAACTGCTGCACAATACAAATACACTATAATATAATTTCTATCTTAGAAAGTATATTATAACTATATCACACCCCTCTATATCCCAACTATCAATAGCACACCTATACCAGTCTTTAAAAGGAATTTTGTTTCCCTATTAGCTAGCATTTGGTGTCCCTAACTGTCCATTCTCCAAAATGCTACCTCTTACTACACTGGCAAAACACATAATGTAAAATGGCTGCCAGATTGGGTTCTGTTATAGGGTTGGGGGTGTGTCCATGTGCTGAAACGTCTCAATTGTCCTGTCCCACCTTATGGTTGTGTCATGGGTCAAAGTTCGGCGCTATGCAAAAAAAGAAGGAACGTGCAAAGTAGGACAATGAGACTACATTTAGAAGATAATCCGTGGCTGTCACGACAGGTAAATAAGCAGGGAAATAACCAAACACAGGAAAACAAACAGAACAAATGACTAGGCCCAAAAGCTAGGGAGAAAAGGGTCACCTCCTAGCGATTCCTAAAAGCTTTCCCTAAACTGCTGTGCCCATGTGAATACCCTAAGGGTGAATATGCACATGCCCTTGTGCCTAAACCTAAACACCCTGGGCAAACCCTAAGCAGCACGGAAAAGGGAAGAGACCACCTGCTTCCTCAAACCAGGAGTAAGCAAGCGTCTCCCTAGAGGCCTAGATAAAACACACAAAGAGAAATGAAGGAGAGGACTTATCTTGAGCAAAGCTGGAGCAGACGATCCACCACAAATCAAGAGCTCCCAGGAAAGAATTTTAACCCGCATGGGCCACTGGGGGAAGGAGGGATATATAGCTTAACTAACAATGAAACCCAGTACACCTGAGGGAAGGTGGATCCAGCTCAAGCCCAAATCAAAGAAGTCAGACATGTGCAGCTAGTCTGACAGATCTCCGCACATTCACAGGGCAAGGCGTGACAGTTGCATGCTATCAAACAGAGCATGTTCGCCTTTCATAAAACTCATTTGTTTATTATAGTTTGTGCAATTTTAGGTATGATAACTCACATCAGAATGGTTTTAGCCACTTTTGCCTGTTTTTTTACATTTATTAATATACAGTTTTTCACTTCCTTATTTCTTATGCTGTAGATAACGGGATTCAACATCGGAGTGACCACCGTATAGAGAACAGACACAGTTTTAGATGTTTCCGGAGAGTGAGAAGATGGAGGCTGAAGATATATGGACATGATGGTTCCAAAGTAGAGTGTGACAACAATGAGGTGGGAGGTACATGTAGAAAAAACTGCACGTCTTCCTTGTGAAGAACGGATCTTCAAAATGGCAGAGATAATAAAAACATAGGAAATTAAGGTCAAGAGAAAAGAACATAAAACAATGATCCCGGCTCCTACATGCATTACTATCTCATTAAGCCAAGGATCTCTACAGGACAGTCTTAAAAAAGGAGGCATTTCACAAAGGAAATGGTTGATATGATGAGACCTGCAAAATGGAAGACTCCAGGTGAGGTGAACTTGTATGCAGGAGTCTATGAAACCAACAGTCCATGGTATTAGGGCCAAAATAATGCAAAACCTCATGTTCATAATACTGCTGTAGTGCAATGGTCTACAGATTGCCACAAACCTATCGTATGCCATGACGGCAAGTAAGATACACTCTGCCGCCCCAAGTATTAATGAGAAGAACATCTGAAAAACACAACCACCTACTGAAATACTCTTGTCTGTGGATAGAGTATTTATGAGGATTACAGGAACTATGGTAGAGGAGAAACAGATGTCAATGAAAGAGAGATTACTCAGAAAGAAGTACATAGGGTTGTGTAACGTTGGGCTGATCCTCACTGTAATGAGAAGAAGACCATTTCCTGCCAATGTAATTATATACATCACCAAGAACAGAAGAAACCCTGCAATCTGGAGGTGAGGGACAGTAGATAATCCAATCAGGATAAACCGATTTGGAAGTGTTTGGTTGGAGTTTTCCATGAATTACCCAGATCCTTTAACAAACAATGAAGGTAGATTGTTAATTACAGTGTGTAGACAATACATTACATCAATGAATTCTTAGTAACGACAAAAAAATGAAAACTGGTATTAGACCAATACTTGTTATTTGGCAAGGTCAAGAGGGTCCTATATACATTAGAGGAATAGCAAAACTGTAGAACTATCATCTGTAGTCTTACAATGGAATTCTCTAGGAAACATCAGTTTTTAACTTACAGTGGACATCTCAACATAGACATCATAGCCCAATAGATTACTGCATGCAGGTTATCTATTTTATTAATTAAACTATAAGTACTTTTCCTTCAGATACTGTCTAACCAACTTCCCATGACAGCAGCCAACTCTGGCTTCCTTAGCCTGGTATCTCAGGAGCAGTTATAGAAGGAGTTTGAGCATTAGCTTCCATGCTAGTCACCAGTAGACTGTATGCAAGCACAGTATTCTGAGTCTGTCCACCATAAAATTACTGGAATCTGATAAGGTTTTCAGTACCATGAGACGCTATATATGGATGGATCACTAGATTTCATAATACAAACTGCATACACGTTGAAGCTGATGAGGCTGGTGTACATACGTTGAAATTCCAAGTCAAAATTGCTGTATAATCCTGTCTGATATTAAAATCAACATTTTATAAGTCCAGGGTGGATTTGTGGGGTGTTGCTGAATGATTAGACACTAGTAGGGGGCTCCTTCTGTCACCCAAAGGCGTTAAACAGCTAGGATTGAAGTTATCCACAACTAGCGTTGCTCTGAGAGTGCAGAGATCCTACTATACAGACAGCCAATTTTGAGTGGGTGGCATTAGGTATGAAATTCAAAGAAGATGTGTGATAAGCATTGCCCAAATTATTTTAGACATGTGCCTGTCATTTACATATACCATACCACCAAACATGGCTAACCTGCTGCATTCTCGTACTTTACCAGAATTACTGCAAAATGCCCCCCAAAATAGAGACCTCACAGTAGACTGTAGAATGAATACAGAATTCACAGCCCCAATATAAATACAAACTAAGACCGGTGCCCAAAATTAAAAGGGACAGATTAGATTCTCTGAGTAAACCCCAGTCAGACCCCTTTATAAATGCATACCCCAGGCCAGACCTCAGAATACAGACTCCTAGAATAAATTTACAGACGCAGAAATATATATTGCCCCCCCAAAAAAAATAACTACAGACTCCCCACATAAATAGGGACCCCAGACCAGACATATGAAATAAATACATACCACAGACTAGACCACAGAAAAGAAAGCATACCACAGAATAAATACAACTTTTAGAACCCAAATAAATACAGACCCAAAAAATGTCTACAGACCCCAGACCATACTTACTAAATAAATGCAGACCATGCAAACAAATACAGAACATACCATCTGAATAAATACAACCCCAGACCAGACCTAAATGTCAGATACTTACTTGCCCATGCTCCCGTGGCGAGGCTGGCCTTTCTGCTGCGGCACAATTGGGGTTGTTCTATTGCTATGGCAGCCAGCCCGCTGACAGTTGGGTGGCTCAGCCTATCAGGGTGCAGTGACACTAGGCCAATCTGGCTCGGTGTCGGTGCCACATGTTTCCTGTTTAAACATATACAGTGAGGAACAGTATGAAGTTCTCCCATTTAGAAATCATGGAGGGGTCTGAAATTCACATTGTAGGTGCATTCCCACTCTTAAAGACAGAATTTAAAAAAATATTCTGGAAATCACATTGTATGATTTTTAAAGAATGTATTTGTCTTGCACTGCTGAATATAAGTATTTGAACACCTGAGAAACAGCAAGAATTCTGGCTCTCAAAGACCTGTTACTGTGCCTTTAAAAAGTCTACCTCTACTTCACTCATTAATCTAACTTAGTAGCACCTGTCCACCCCACAGTCAGTCAGACGCCAACTACTACCATGGGCAAGACCAAAGAGCTGACAAAAGACACCAAAGACAAAATTGTGGACCTCCACAAGGCTGGAAAGGGCTACGGGGCAATTGCCAAGCAGCTTGGTGAAAATAGATCAACTGTTGGAGCAATTGTTAGAAAATGGAAGAGGCTAAAGACGACTGTCAGTCTCCCTCAGACTGGGGCTCCATGCAAGATCTCACCTCGTGGGGTATCACTGATGATAATAAAGGTGAGGAATCAGCCCAGAACTACAAGGGAGGAGCTGGTCAATGACATGAAGAGAGCTGGTACCACAGTTTCAAAGTCACTGTCGGAAGAACACTACGCCGTCATGGTTTCAAATCATGCTTTGCACGGAAGGTTCCCCTGCTCAAGTCATCACATGTCCAGGCCCATCTGAAGTTTGCCAATGACCATCTGGATGATCCAGAGGAGGCACGGGAGAAAGTCATGTGGTCAGATGAGACCAAAGTAGAACTTTTTGGTCTAAACTTCACTCGTCGTGTTTGGAGGAAAAAGAAAGATGAGTTGCATCCCAAGAACACCATCCCTACTGTGAAGCATGGAGGTGGTAACATCATGCTTTGTGGTGCTTTCTGCGAAGGGGGACAAGACGACTGCACTGTATTAAGGAGAGGGTGAATGGGACCATTTATTGTGAGAATTTGAGCAACAACCTCATTCCCTCAGTCAGAGCATTGAAGCTGGGTCGTGGCTGGGTCTTCCAACATGACAACGACCCGAAGCACACAGCCAGGATAACCAAGGAGTGGCTCCGTAAGAAGCATATCAAGGTTCTGGAGTGGTCTAGCCAGTCTCCAGACCTAAATCCAATTGAACATCTTTGGAGGGAGCTGAAACTCTGTGTTGCTCAACGACAGCCCCGAAACCTGACAGATCTAGAGGAGATCTGTGTGGAGGAGTGGGCCAAAATCCCTGTTGCAGTGTGTGCAAACCTGGTCAAGAACTACAGCAAACGTGTGACCTCTGTAATTGCAAACAAAGTCTTCTGTACCAAATATTAACACTGATTTTCTCAGGCATTCAAATACTTATGTTCAGCAATGCAAGACAAATAAATTATTTAAAAATCATACAATGTGATTTCCAGATTTTTTTATTTTATTCTGTCTCTCAGAGTGGGATTTTGCACCTACAATGTGAATGTCAGACTCCTCCATGATTTCTAAGTGAGAGAACTCAAAATCGCAAGGTGTTCAAATATTTATGTTCCTCACTGTAGCTACTGTCAACAAGTGCCTGTGTTTAGTCTTTTTAGCCTCACTAGCATGTATTGTAATATTGTTTGGGTTCCTGGTAATTTTACTTTTGGATTGTCCCTGACCTTGCTCCTGATTGCCAATAATTTTTCTGATGTTATCGTCTGGCACTGACCATGGCTGGCATTTTACTCTCTGTATCTTGTGTCGCTTCTGACTTATATCTCGGGTTTGGACACTGGCTTGATTTTGACTTAGCTTTCTGATCTGTTCCTGATTTTGTCTGTTTGGTTTTGACCTCTTTCTGTCTAACTACTCTTTTACCCCTCTAGGCTTAGTCCCCTGCACTTAGTTAAGTTGGGAACTACTGCCAAGTTGTGGGCCGCCATTTAGGACAGATTATGCAAGCAGCGAGGGACAGTGGTGCCGGTACAGTACAGGGCTGCACTGTTTCCTACCCTACTTGAAATACAGTAAATACACATCCCAGAATAATACAATAAAAAGTCAGTCCTGTGTCTCAGTGAGGACAAGTACTTGCGCTGCTGCAGGCTCCGTGGTAGTGTGGTAGGTATTCACACTCAATGCAGTTAATAAAAGGGAGTTGAAGCCGCGCTGCTCTAGATTAGGTTCCCCGGTCAGTGATGAATAGTGTTGGGCTCCACACGCCTTTTCTCTGTCACTCTAACAGGGTTCGATCTTCCAAACACAATAGCCTCTGTGAGGTTCAAAGGACAGGCAAAATAGTGAAGTACCCTTTATCAGGTGGTATAAAAAGGTTTTAATGTACTCACAACAAAGTTGTTCAACAAAGGCATATAGTAATTATTCCACTTTACAACGTCTCGTTCCTGCCCGACCCGGGTTTCGCTGTCTCGCTTCCTCAGGGGCGAACTGCGCATATGCGCAATCAGGCTCCTTAAGTAGCCCAGCTGCCTCATTACATTCAGTATTTCACCGGATCGTATCCGGGAAATACAAATCAAGCTTTTGTATTATACATTTATAAAACAGCATTGCTTTTCATCTTCATTAATCTCATCAGTTTTGTCATAAATCATGACCGCACTTCTCTTATATTACAATATCATTATAATCAGCCTATCATAATCCATTACATCATCAGCCTATCATAATCCATACATTATCATTATAATCAGCCTATCATAATCCATTATTACATTTCTCTAATGCATCGATCCCCATTAACAGCCACACTTTAAACATATTTCCTAAAGTTTGTTACACATTTTCCTTCTCATGGTTTTATCCACCATCTCCCTCCATCTGTCAATCATCATGGGTCGTCATATCGCCCCACCCTCTCCTGGAGCGTCATTCGAATCTGCCCAATCTCACCTCCCCGGTTACCTCCAGCTACGTCACTCCATGACGCTACCCTACCAGGACAGTCCAACCTCCTGACGTCACCCGAAGGTCCTCAAGAGGCGAGATGGGAGAGAGTCGAATACCGCACCAGGTAAGGTATTTCACAAAAGGCACGGTTTCAAATCAAACTCGATATTTAGTCCACCTGGCTGCAGAGTCCCCAACTGATAGATCCACTCGACCTCTTTCTTGTTTATTTGTATCAGTGAGTCCCCTACTGTCACGGCTGGCGGTGGGGAAAACCCCCAGCCGTGCGGTGCCAGGAGAAGGTAGGGTTACCACTTGGCCGGGACCACAGAGTTAGGGAGCAGGTCACCTCCTATAGCGTCCCTTACGCTGACCCTGTCTCCTGTCTGTATGAGCCGACCTTGGTGGTAGGAGGGCTCATACGCCGGAACCTAAGAGTCCCTACAAGCCCTCAAGTCGGCCCTGAACTAGGGGACAGAGTAAGACGACCTGCTCCTCCTAGACACGGAGGAGCAGGAGTCTCAACGGCCAAGCAACACAGGGGGAACATCAACAGACATATGGAAATGACAGGTAAGTGAGACTAGTCCTGCACTTACCTGCCACAGACACACAAACCTGGAACCCATGAACCAGTGCTGATGTCCACAGCAACATAAAGGACACAGCACACACCAGACATACAAGGGAAACCAGGATACCATAAGCTGCACTAACAAGATAACCCCACACACACCTAGATAACACCAAGAAACATAGAAATTCCCAACACAGGTTTTATGACCAGAAGGATGGTCCTCACCAGGCAGATGGAGGAGACAGGAGGCTGCTCCAGCCAGCATGGCTGAGAGCAACCTACTGAGCCCAGCCAGGGACTGAGGCTTTATAGGCCAAGAGGCCCCACCCAACGATCAACCACACCCAGTGACATCACACACACTGGGAAGGAAGTTAACCCTTCCAGCACACAGAAGGGAAAACACACATATAAGGGGAAGTGCACATAATACATAACCTCGTGCACCACAAAACGACAAAGGGAGTGCACATAAAACACGTTGCCAAGGGCAACCGCACGCACACTTGTTGTCCGCGGCAACCGCACCTGAGGCAAACAACTAAGTGCCCCAGCTGCGGTTGACGAACTCCCAAACCGCGGGCAACAGCATGCGGCACCCAAGGAGTCACGACCATGACCAGGGGTCGTGACACTCCCTCCCCTCAAAGCCCCCTCCAACCGAAAAGGGAAGCTGGTGGGACCAAAACAACAGGGAGGGGGGGAGGGGCAATGCCTGATAACCACCAGTGTCTCCCTCCAGAGCTGCCGCCAACGGACCTGGACCGTACACAACAGTCCCAGGTCGCCAGCCAACAGAGCAGACTGGAAGAGAGAACACTGGAGGCACTGCCAGATAGATGCCCGTATCTCCCCCCGGAACTGCCGCCAACAGACCTGGACCGTACACAACAGTCCCCAGGTCGCCAGCCAACAAAGCAGTCCGGAGGAGGAACACAGGACACCAGACCGATGCCCGTATCTCCCCCCAGAACTGCCGCCAACAGACCAGACCGTACACAACAGTCCCCAGGTCGCCAGCCAACAGAGCAGACTGGAAGAGAGAACAGGACACCGCGTCCAACTCAGGAGGACGTTCCTACTCCAGGTCGCTGCCAGCAGACACTCCCAAACCAGCACACCTGCCGGAACACCGAAGGAATGCTGCCAGCAGACGACCAGAGATAGGAACCCTGAGAGGGACGAGGGGTCACCAACACGGACACGGTTAGCAAGGTGGCGGGGAAAAGCCACCAACCGCGCCGTTAACGGTGAACCCCGTAACGCTCTCCCTCCGGAGAACGCGCATGCACCCCAACGGTCAATGGATGCATGCTTCACCCTCTTTCGAGGGAAGAGCAACCTACTGAAGCCTGCAGGAGTCTCAACGGCCAAGCAACACAGGGGGAACATCAACAGACATATGGAAATGACAGGTAAGTGAGACTAGTCCTGCACTTACCTGCCACAGACACACAAACCTGGAACCCATGAACCAGTGCTGATGTCCACAGCAACATAAAGGACACAGCACACACCAGACATACAAGGGAAACCAGGATACCATAAGCTGCACTAACAAGATAACCCCACACACACCTAGATAACACCAAGAAACATAGAAATTCCCAACACAGGTTTTATGACCAGAAGGATGGTCCTCACCAGGCAGATGGAGGAGACAGGAGGCTGCTCCAGCCAGCATGGCTGAGAGCAACCTACTGAGCCCAGCCAGGGACTGAGGCTTTATAGGCCAAGAGGCCCCACCCAACGATCAACCACACCCAGTGACATCACACACACTGGGAAGGAAGTTAACCCTTCCAGCACACAGAAGGGAAAACACACATATAAGGGGAAGTGCACATAATACATAACCTCGTGCACCACAAAACGACAAAGGGAGTGCACATAAAACACGTTGCCAAGGGCAACCGCACGCACACTTGTTGTCCGCGGCAACCGCACCTGAGGCAAACAACTAAGTGCCCCAGCTGCGGTTGACGAACTCCCAAACCGCGGGCAACAGCATGCGGCACCCAAGGAGTCACGACCATGACCAGGGGTCGTGACACCTCCTCGCCAATGGGGTCTCACTACCTCAACTCCAGCAAATTTCAAACCCCAAGGGTTCTTCCCGTGTACAAGTTTGAAATGGGCTGATACACTATGAGTGATAAGACCCTTTTTTATATTTCGTATATGTTCTTGTATTCGAACCTTAAGTTTTCTTATCGTCCTACCCACGTACTGGAGCCCACATGGGCACTCCAGTACGTATATGACATTCTCGTTTTCACATGAACAGTTTCCTCTTATGCGGAATTCCATTCCATTCTTGCTGGATATTATGCTATTGCTATTTCTCTTGCGCTCCTTTGTGTTCCGGTTTCTGCAACCTACGCAGAAACTACACCAGGTGAATTTTCCTCCCTCTCTATTTATTTTAATATTCGCAGGTGGAATAGCGCTATGCACAAGTTTGGTTTTGATGTTAGCCGCTCTTTTGAAAATGAAGGAGGGATTTTCGGGTATGATTTTTCCTAAAACAAGATCATTTCTAAGTGTCCCCCAGTTCTTTTTTACCATTTTTTTAATATTATCGGACATGGAACAATACTTTGTCACGAATGAGAATTTATAATCCTCATTCCCCTTTTTCTTCACTATTCTATTTGTGTTATCACTTTCTTCTTTTTTCTCTTTTTCCACCTTATCTATGCATGCGTCCAGATCCGCCTCATTGTAACCCCTTTCGACAAACCTATTTTTTAGTCTATTACTCTGTGCTCTATATTCCTCCGTTTTCGTGCAATTACGGGCCATCCTCTTGAACTGTCCCTTTGGGATATTCTTGAGCCAAGGTCCGTAATGGCAACTGGTCACATCAATATAGGAGTTAACATCTGTTTCTTTAAAATATGAACTAGTCAGGAACTGGCCGTCTTCTATCCGCATGCACAGATCGAGAAAATTTACTGAACTGTTACTGATTTCCCCCACAAATTTTAAATTCCAATGGTTACTGTTTAATTGGTCAATGAAGGACTCGAGGCCTTCTTTCTCTCCTTCCCACACTAGGAGACAATCATCGATATACCTCCTCCAGAAGGTCAATTTTCCTCCTGGGGTATCTGCTCCTAGTGTGGGAAGGATGGTGGCCTCCTCCCATGCCCCCATAAAGATGTTAGCAAAACTTGGGGCGAATTTCGCCCCCATCGCCGTACCAATACACTGTACGTAATATGAATCAATGCACCAGAAATAATTGTGATCAAGGCAGTAGCTGAGGCATTCCATAATGAAGGCTCCCTGTAATTCCCCTATTTTCTCATCTTTTCTAATCCTGTTTTCCACAGCTTCCATCCCTAGATTCTTTGGGATGACGGTGTATAAGGATGCCACATCAATTGTGGCCATCCAAGTATTGATAGTAGGGGGATTTAGTTCTTTAATTAGTTGCAATACTGCACCAGTGTCTTTCAGGTGCGAGGGATTCTGCACCACATATCCCTGCAGATGGAAATCTATATATTCAGTAACCCTGCATGTCAAAGAGTTAAGCCCCGAAATTATGGGTCTTCCCGGGGGGTCGATCAGGCTCTTATGTACCTTTGGCAAGTGGTATATCACCGGTACCACCGGGAAGGGAACAGTAAGATATTCATATTCTTTTTTATCTAATATCCCCTTTTTATAGCCCTCGTACAGAATGTTATCAAGAATCATTTTATAGTCTTGAGTAGGATTACTTTTCAATTTCCTATATGTTGTTACATCCGATACCAGTCTTGCCATTTCTATCTCATATTTTTCTTTATTCATCACGACCACCCCCCCCCCCCCTTTGTCTGCCGGTTTAATTATTAGGTTGGAATTCTTTTCCAGATCTTTAAGCGCTTTCCTTTCTATATAGCTAAGGTTCTGTTTTACCTTATTTGTATCCATCTCTTCTAATTCTTTTAGCAGTCCTGTCTTAAAGGCCTCCACACATTCATTATTCCGATTTTTTGGGAAAAACCTAGATTTTCCTTTCATATTTGTATGCACAATCCCTTCTTTTTCTTCGGTTTGTGTCGATAGTTCTACAGGATTTCTACTCTGTGGTGCAGGATTATTAACCCAATATTTAGCCATATTTATTTTCCGAATAAATTTATGGATGTCGAGAAATGCCTCAAATTTGTTTATCTTCTGATTAGGGGCATATTTTAAGCCCCTACTCAGAACATTTTTTTCCCCTTCCGTTAGAATATGATCACTTAAATTAAATATTCCTATGTTTCCTTGATTCTTTTGGTTTTTGGGCTCATCCTTCCTTTTTCCTTTTCCCCGTCCTCCTCTATTAGACTTCTTTTTTGTGGTGTCCTTATTAATAGGTCTTTCATTTCTCCCTCCCTCTGAACTCCTTTTATACTCTGATGGGGAAAATTCTGCTCATTTTGTTGTTTATAATCGGGTCTATTATTGACACTCATGTCACTTCTTTGGTTATCACCATAATTTCTATCTCCCTGATATCCTCCTTCATAGTTATTCATTATTAATATAGACCACCCAAATAACTATAGACCCTAGACTTACCAAATAAAAAGAGAACATATAGCAGACCTCTACATAAATGCAGGCTTAGACCAGACCCCTTAAATAGATAAATACAGGTGGGAAAACATTTAGAATGGATAATTCAGGATGTATTCCGATATGGATTTTCAAAGCAAGTTCATCCGCTTCATCAGGTCTACGAAGTTTATTTAATACTATATGCAGTTTGTATTTTGAAATCTGGTGACAAACCCTCTTAGAATACGGTTTTTGTGTACATTTAAAGATTGTGTTGAAAGCAGAGCATATGATAAAATAACATAAGTCTCTAACTTACCCAAAAAATCTACTGCCACTCCAATGCCGCCGTTTCTTTGCTCCTGCTGGTCTTTTTTTGCTGTCCTGTAGTGATTATGTTTCAACCACCTGCACTTGAAAAACGCAGGTCCATTAAGTCCAACCTATAATCCTACTGCGTTGATCCAGAGGAAGGCTAAAAAAAGAACTATGAAGCACATGGCAATTGCCTAGTATTTTTCTCGACAAGTAAGGTAGAGACCAGCAGGAGCAGTGGCACTTTAAGAACAGGAATTTTCCAAGTGACTCATACATCATGTCCCCTCCCTCCTGCTATATTTCTTACCGTCCTGGACAACCCCCTTAAGCTCCTTCTGGCTATACAGATAAACAACTACTGGTTATAATACTAATATTAGTCAGATTTTTGGAAACATAAATGAATAATTGAAAGGGGCCATCTGAGATTTTAATATTGATGGCCTATCCTCACCATCTGATCACCACCCCCTGCATCCCTGTCAATCAGCTATTTTGCAAGAGCTCCAGAGCCAGATGTCGGCACCAGAAGTACACAGCCATGTCCATTGTGTAGTAAATGGAGCTGGATACTGCAGTAGTCACTTTAATGGGGCCAGGGCTACAATTTCCATCTCAGTCCTCTAGACAATCAATAGAGCTGTTCAGTTCTGGCTCTGACTTCCAGAGATGGGGTTACTGGACTGTCTTGGAGTTGGACCACCGCCGATCAGATGTTGATGGCCTATATCCTGGACAGCCCCTTTAAGAGATTTTCTCACCTGCATTCCCATTGAAGATACCAATAGCACATCTGTACACTCAGGTCTGCTACGTCTGTAGATGTACACAATACACAAAAGACTTACCTTAACAGAATGTGGCTACCAAAAACATGAAGTCGAAGACGAGATATATTATTGGAGAGTTTCTTCATGGTCTGTACATTTTTAAAAATTTTGTAACCTAATTTTTTATTAATATTTACAAAAATACAGGCTGATATTGGCACTTTTCATATGGAAAGATCTGAGCTGAATGTTGTCCTTTATATAGATTATGAACTTTACATTTCTAGGTAGATCCTCCAAACTGAATATTTCCCAGGTTACTCCTGAGCCTCCAGAGATTATTACAACTTTCTCTGAAACTTTTAGTGGATGACAAGGAGAAGAAAACTTTTAATAGGTTCCCCGTAGATCAAAATGTGTAACTTTAGATTATTGTCTCAAAAGTTTATTGGCAGAAAAAGAAGATTTTGAAGTTTGATGTAGATGTAAACTTTTTGCACTTTCTTATGATCTTGTCCTTTCAGGAACTTTTGATGGATGTCCGTCCACATCTCCCATCAGAAACTGGCCCTGCCATGTAGCAGCTGGATTTAAAGGGGTATTCTGTTTATAATATTATCCCTTATCCTCAGGATAGGGGATAACTACCAACTATCCTACTGTTGGAACCCCAGAATGCTGGCCCCAGAACCCATGGAGCCCCTGAAATGCACAGAGTGGCCGGTCAGCCATGCTCTCATTCCCTTCATTTCTATGGGAGTTCCTGAGCTTGCCTTTTTTTGGAGTAAAAAGAACAGACGGAATGGCGACGTCTGTCTTCAATTTTCACCTAATTTATTATCCCTTAATAAATCAGGTTTTCTTATATGGGTTAAGTCTGACCTCTAGTCGTCGTTTTCTTGTAAGACGGGTTCGTATTCACTAAGACTGGTCTAATTAGTATGTGCCTGAAAATGTGGCCCAAGTAAGCTGAAATTTGGCGCACGTCTTCATGAAAGTAGTCAAAATGTGGCACAACTAACCACTCAAAACAGAGGCAGAAAAGTACGCCAGCTTTGGAGTGAAGTGCGGTCATATTGTCTTCTCCACCTATGGGCTCATGCACACGACTGTATGTATTTTGCGGTCCGAAAAAAACGGATCTGCAAAAAATACGGATGACGTCCGTGTGCATTCCAGATTTTGCGGAATGGAACAACTGGCCCCTAATAAAACAGTCCAATCCTTGTCCGTAATGCGGACAATAATAGGACATGTTCTATTTTTTTGCAGAACGGAAATACAGACATACAGAAACGGAATGCACATGGAGTAACTTCAGTTTTTTTAGCGGACCCATTGAAATTAATGGTTCCGTATACGGTTCGCAAAAAAAAGGAACGGACGAGGAATGAAAATACATTTGTGTGCATGAGGCCTATGAATGAGTTTACATTCTGTTGGGGAGATTTATCAAAACTGGTGTAAAGTAGAACTGGCTTAGTTGCCCATAGCAACCAATCAGATTCCACCTTTCATTTTTCAGAGCTCCTTTGTGCCCCTTTCATACCAGTAATGCCCATATTATGCCCCTTCACAGTAGTTATCCCCACATTGTGCCCCTCACAGTAGTAATGTCCACATTGTGCCGCTCACAGTAGTAATGCCCACATTGTGCCCCTCACAGTAGTAATGCCCACATTGTGCCCCTCACAGTAGTTATGACCACATTGTACCCCCTCATAATAGTAATGCTCACATGAGTCCCCTTCACCGTAGCTATGCCCAGACATGTGCCCCTTTCACAGTATTAATGGCCAGATATCTGCCCCTTTCACAGTTGCTATGCCACCTAACACTATTTATACCAAGAAGTATCCCCTCACAGTAGTTATGACCAGGGATGTTCCCCCTCACAGTAGTTATGCCCAGATATGTGTCCCCTTCACAGTTGCTATGCCCCCTCACACTAGTTAAACCCAGAAGTATCCACTCATAGTAGTTATGGCCAGAGATGTGCCTCCTCACAGTAGTAATGCCCAGATATCCCCCCTCGCAGCAGTCATGCCCGGAAGTATCCATTTACAGTAGTTATGACCAGATGTGCCCCCTGAGAGGAAGTAAAAAACGAACAGTGAATACTCCCCCAGTTCCTCCGATGCTCACATCTCAGCACTCCCCGGCAGCAGGATAATGTTACACATCGCCCTTCTGTGCAGGGCCGTCTTTGCCGCAGGGCAAAAGGGGCAGCTGCCCCGGGCCCAGTTGCTCCTGGGGGCCCAAGGGAGCTCCGTTTCCTGAGTCCCGACTCCCAGTCCCACATCCCATTCTGATTCACACACTATGCGCAGCAGCGCCAGCAGCAGTCTTCACAACAACTTACAAGCGCTAGCTGCGCTGCTTAGCAAGCACGTCGGCGCCCCCCCCCCCCCCCCCGCCGTCACGTGGTAAAAGGGGGTGTGTGTGTGACTCACTGTCCGCAGCCTGGGGTGGCGCCACGGCAGAGCAGCCAGGCCAGCAGCAGGGAGTCCAGGGACTAAGCCTCCGGTTTGGAGCTAAAAGGATTGGGTGGTGAGTGACTCACAGCCTCACATGACCAGACCAAGGCACCAGTGACTCACTCACCTAGTACCTACCTTACACAGCCAGACCTGAGACCTGCCACTGCCGCGCCAGGAGGGGAGGTGGTAGGTAAAGCAAAAAGCAGCACGCATATTGATTTTATTTTATATTAGAAATTTAGGCCGGTCAGTCAGTCAGGTCACCCCGAATTATTAATTAACCCCAGATGATCAGATCCATTCATAAATTAGTGGGGGATAGAGACAGACGGCCCCAGGAGACATAAGGGGTTGGGTTCGGTTCTCTGTCTGCAGTCTGCTGCTGAACTGTGGCCTGGGGCCCCACCACCGGCCACATTTACTAATCTTTGCTCAGGGGGCCCTCATGGTGTGGACTGGTCATTTTCACTAAGGAAGAATAGTTTAACCATTTATGTGCAAAAGAGAAAATAAGAAGTCAGCTCCAATCAGATATCAGTCTGCACAAAGACCAAGAGTCTAGTTGGTCTATGTGCAGATATCTGATTGGAGCTGACTTCTTATTTTCTCTTTTGCACATAAATGGTTAAACTATATTCCTTAGTAAAAATGACCAGTCCACACAACACCATGAGGGCCCCCTGAGCAAAGATTAGTAAATGTGGCCCCAGCCCACAGTTAAGCAGACAGAGAGAAGCCCTTATGTCTCTCGTCTCTTTAATAATCCACCTGTAATTTAAATAACCCCATTAGTGGGGGATTATTATAGAGACAGGAGACATAAGGGGTTGGGTTCTCTCTGTCTGCTGAACTGTGGCCTGGGGCCACCCGGCCGGCCACATTTACTAATCTTTGCTCAGGGGGGCCCTCATGGTGTGGTGTGGAGTGGTCATTTTTACTAAGGAATAAAGTTTAACCGTTTATGTGCAAAAGAGAAAAAAAAAGTCACTAAGTCAGCTCCAATCAGATATCTGCACATAGACCAAGAGCTGACTTAGTGACTTCTTTTTTCTCTTTTGCACATAAACGGTTAAACTTTATTCCTTAGTAAAAAATGACAGTCCACACCACTCCATGAGGGCCCCCTGAGCAAAGGGTGACACCAGCCATAGCAACGCCACTGCCTCTATCTGTGAGTCGCTGGAGTGCACGGCAGGCTCGCTTTTCTGAAGGAAGTGGAACTGTGAACTGTCTGAACTCTGAATTATTATTTTTTGTGTGTGTTGTGGTGGCGGGCGTGATTGCATGCTAGGGTGTGGGAAGGCGGGATCCAGAGGGCCCAAGTAAATTTTTGCCCAGGGTCCAATCAATATTAAAGACGGCCCTGCTTCTGTGTAGGAGAAAGAGAACAGAGGCAAATTCCACCTCTCCTCCTACACAGATCAGCACCGTGACGTGTAAGGGCATCGTGCTGCCGCTGAGGAGAATGGGGAAGCAGGGATCGGTGGATCAAGACATTTGGAAGATATGCATCATACTGCAGGGGCACATTATACTACAGGAATGTCTTATATTGCAGGGGGACTACAGGGGGTGCCTTATACCACAGGGGGGCTAAAGGAATGCATTATACTACAGGGAGACTATAAGGGTGCACTATACTACAGAGGGACTACAGGGGCACAGTATATTACAGGGGGACTACAAGGGTGCACTATACTACAGAGGGACTACAGGGACGCAGCATATTACAGGGGGACTACAGGGGCACAGTATACTACAGGGGGACTACAGGGGCGCAGTATATTACAGGGGGACTACAAGGGTGCACTATACTACAGAGGGACTACAGGGACGCAGCATATTACAGGGGGACTACAGGGGCACAGTATACTACAGGGGGACTACAGGGGCGCAGTATATTACAGGGGGGCTATAATGGCGCAGTATACTACAGGGAGACTACAAGGGTGCACTATACTACAGAGGGACTACAGAGGCACAGCATATTACACGGGGACTACAGGGGCGCATTATACCACAGGGGGACTACAGGGGCGCAGTATACTACAGGGAGGCTACAGGGGCGCAGTATATTACAGGGAGACTACAGGGAAGCAGTATACTACAGGGGGACTACCATTATACCACAGGGAGACTACAAGGGTGCACTATACTACAGAGGGACTACAGGGGCGCAGTATATAACAGGGGGTCTACAGGGATGCAGTATATTACAGGGGGACTACAGGGACACAGCATATTACAGGGGGACTACAGGGGCGCAGTATATTACAGGGGGACTACAGGGGCGCAGTATATTACAGGGGGACTACAGGGATGCAGCATATTACAGGGGGGCTATAATGGCGCAGTATACTACAGGGAGACTACAAGGGTGCACTATACTACAGAGGGACTACAGAGGCACAGTATATTACAGGGGGACTACAGGGGCGCAGCATATTACAGGGGCACTACAGGGGCACAGTATATTACAGGGGGACTACAGGGGTGTAACGGCACCGTTTCAGCAGACAAGGGGTTAAAGTCCGTTTAGGCGATAGGCCCCTTTCTGAGAGACAGGCACAGCTACTGTAGAACACCAACCTCCCGAACTGGATACAAAATAGCACTCCAAACTGGAACCTCACAAGTAGCTGTCAGTCAGACGAACAGGAAAAGCGTATCCGTCAGCTTACACTCCTGGCAATCAGTCTCTAACAGCATACAGGGAATCCCCCAATAACGAGACAAGGCTCCGTGTTGAGGGTCAAGCAGTGATCTGAAGTGCTGGCACACCCAGCTTGGTTTTTATTAGTTGTTGCAAATACAGGACAGATACAACATATCCCCACAATGCATCATGGTTTCCTCCTCTCTGTCCCAGAGACAACCGAAGGCAATCCAATTATCTCTCAGGACAAAGGGGAGATCACCAATACACATGTGGAGACAACAGGACAGGAATCACCACCCAAACACACAATGGCACACCCCCACAGCAAACACAGACATTTAACATATCCCCAGATAGCTCAAGTCTGAGTGCATATCATTAGGTGAATGGCACTCAGAATACACAAATACAATGATATTAGCTATCTGGGTGCCCTCACATAACATACAATGTAACCGAACGCATAATAACATAAAATACAATTCTACAGACAGATTTAAGCTGTGCGGCCGGTCTGTCTTCTCCTTTAAAGTTACTATGGGCCATAATCCTGAGGCAAGAGGCTTTTAAACAGTCCTCTCCAAAACCCAGTGGCGAGGTTGGTTTCGCCACAAGGGGCATAGTATATTACAGGGGGGCTATAATGGCGCAGTATATTACAGGGGTGCAGTATACTACAGGGAGACTACAAGGGTGCACTATACTACAGAGGGACTACAGGGGCGCAGTATATTACAAGGGGACTAAAGGGGCGCAGCATATTACAAGGGGACTACAGGGGCGCATTTTACCACAGAGGGACTACACAGGTGCTGTAAAACATGGAATTTCCAAGAGGACATTCAGGCCTTGATTGATGAACAATCAAAATAAATTTATTTTTAATATTTCTTCTTTCCAACAAATAACAATTTAATGGTAAAAAGTCCACAGAGGGACTAAAGGAACTCATTATACTACAGGAGGATTACAGGAGTGTATTATACTACAGGGGGACTACAGGGGCGCATTATACTACAGGGGCGCAGTATACTACAGGGGGACTACAGGGGCGCAGTATACTACAGGGGGACTACAGGGGCGCAGTATACTACAGGGGGACTACAGGGGCGCAGTATACTACAGGGGGACTACAGGGGCGCAGTATACTACAGGGGGACTACAGGGGCGCAGTATACTACAGGGGGACTACAGGGAAGCAGTATACTACAGGGGGTCTACAGGGGGGCAGTATACTACAGGGGGACTACAGGGGTGCATTATACTGCAGAGGGGCTACAGGGGCGCAGTATACTACAGGGGGACTACAGGGGCGCATTATACTACAGGGGGACGACAGGGAAGCAGTATACTACAGGGGCGCATTATACTACAGGGGGACTACAGGGAAGCAGTATACTACAGGGGCGCATTACACTGCAGAGGGACTACAGGGGCGCATTATACTGCAGAGGGACTACAGGGGCGCATTATACTACAGGGGGACTACAGGTGCGCATTATACTACAGGGGGACTACAGGGGTGCAGTATACTACAGGGGGACTACAGGGGAGCATTATACTGCAGAGGGACTACAGGTGCGCATTATACTACAGGGGGACTACAGGGGTGCAGTATACTACAGGGGGACTACAGGTGCGCATTATACTACAGGGGGACTACAGGGGCGCAGTATACTACAGGGGGACTACAGGGGCGCATTATACTGCAGAGGGACTACAGGGGCACATTATACTACAGGGGCACATTATACTGCAGAGGGACTACAGGGGCGCAGTATATTACAGGGGGACTACAGAGGCACATTATACTACAGGGGGACTACAGGGGCGCATTATACTGCAAGGGGACTACAGGGGCGCATTATACTGCAGAGGGACTACAGGGGCGCATTATACAACAGGGGGACTACAGGGGCGCAGTATATTACAGCGGGGACTACAGGGGCGCAGTATATTACAGGGGGACTACAGGGGCGCAGTATAGTACAGGGGGACTACAGGGGCGCATTATACTACAGGGGGACTACAGGGGTGCAGTATACTACAGGGGGACTACAGGGGCGCATTATACTGCAGAGGGACTACAGGGGCACATTATACTACAGGGGCACATTATACTGCAGAGGGACTACAGGGGCGCAGTATATTACAGGGGGACTACAGAGGCACATTATACTACAGGGGGACTACAGGGGCGCATTATACTGCAAGGGGACTACAGGGGCGCATTATACTGCAGAGGGACTACAGGGGCGCATTATACAACAGGGGGACTACAGGGGCGCAGTATATTACAGCGGGGACTACAGGGGCGCAGTATATTACAGGGGGACTACAGGGGCGCAGTATAGTACAGCGGGGGCTACAGGGGCGCAGTATAGTACAGCGGGGACTACAGGGGCACAGTATACTACAGGGGGACTACAGGGGCACAGTATATTACAGGGGGACTACAGGGGCGCAGTATAGTACAGCGGGGACTACAGGGAAGCATTATACTGCAGGGAGACTACAAGGGCGCATTATACCACAAGGGCACATTATAGCACAGGGGGGACTGTAAAACATGGGATTTCCAAAAGGACATTCAGGCCTTGATTGATGAATAACAACCCAAAGAAATTTATTTTAAATGTTTCTTTATTCCAACACAAAGCAATTTCATGGTTAAAAAGTCCATTATTTGTAGACCACAAGCCTTAATCTTCAGGCTGCTCAGCCAAAACATCAGAGCTCTCCACAACCATCTACCACCCTGGTTACTGCTCAGCTGAGGCCTTTTATACCGGAGTGTCTCCCACAATCCTCTGCAGTTTCCCCTATAAAGGTCCAGACTTCCTGCTGGCCGTCCTCTTATGTGGTCAGAGCAGACACCCTCTGCTGCAGGTAAGTAGCACATGGCTCCTACATAGTTTCCTTGCTTCTGATAACGGTCCAGCAGGCCAAACCATAAAAAGGGGAGGATAGAGCATAATGTGGGCAGCCTGAGGAGAGAAGACACAATAAGAAGCGCACACATTCTCACTCTTGGTTTGTCAGAGAAATCATATCCCAACCAAGATTAAAGACACAGGACTTATCAACACGTTCACCTCTTCACAGGTGCAGTATATTATAGGGGGTCTACATGGGTGCATTATAGGTGCACCGGGCCAAAAAGCAGCCCGGGTGTTGAGCAACGAACTGTTGGGCGTACAGGTTCGTCTGCACCACCATTAGATTTACCAGTGGGTCACTGAAAAAAAGTAGTCTTATTCAGTGAAGCCCACTGTGGGAATCTGGATTCCGGGTTGGCCTACAAAATCAGGAATTACGGGCTCAAATCGCTCTGGGGTACACCAGACAAGTTCACTGGCCAGGTGCTCCGGTGGATTTAACTGGTGGGCCGGAAAAGCCGGTGAGCCCCAGAGCGGCTTGTACTAGTGTGGGCCACAGGGTCCCTAACATGGCGGTCCCCTTGCTCCGCCCGGCGGCGTCTCCGCCGCCTTGGGGGCTCATCATCACTAGAGGAGGACGCGGATGACCACAGGAATGTGGGGTCATCCTCGTCCTCACTGGGACTCTCGGAGTCGGAGGCAAGCTGGGCGTATGCCTCCTCGGCCGAGAACGTCCGGCAGGCCATAGGGGAGTGTGTGTCTGCGTGTGTGTCTATCTTTATTTAGTGTGCGTGTGTGTGGGGCATGGGTGTTTACAAACTCACCCTAAAACTAACAGAAAAAAAAAACTAAAAAAAGGAAAAAAATTTTTTTTTTTAAATTCAAAACCGCTGATTAACCGTCCAAAGTTGATCAGCGGTGGGGTGTGCGATGCGCTAACAGTGGCTGGACGCTAAGGGTGGCGGCCACAGTCGTCGTACACAAAAAACAAACAAAAAAAAAACTGCACCACAAAAAAGCGGCAGCACCTCTGGGGGGTCTAGGGTCACACAGCTGTGCTGTGGACCCCAGACACCCTAACTTAGTGATGCAATAAAAGTTTTACAAAATAACTTTCCCTTTTTTTTCCCCTCCCTAACCCAAACTTTCCCTATGTACCTGAAGTTCAGATGGGGGGTACTGGGGCACAGATCAGGTCCTGGGGGGCACAGATCGGGTGATGCTGGCACCGGTGGACGACGCGTGCAGGCAGCTCCTCTCTCCTCCGACTCCAGAACACAAAAGGAGGAGGAGAGGCGCGCCTGCATCTTTTGAATCGCCCACCAATCAGAGGCGATCCTGAGAGGTGATGTCACCATCACCACTCAGGATCGCAGGATGGTGATTGGTGGGGTAAAATCACACCACCATCACCATCCTAACTCGGAAACGCAGAAAACCGCAGGTCTGAATTGACCTGCGGTTTTCTGCGATCGCATACATGGGGGGGGGGGGGGTCACAGGACCCCCCCCCCCCGACGCATTTGCCCCAAGTGCCTGCTCAATGATTTGAGCAGGCATGGGGTTCCGATCACCGCCCGTCCTTAAGTACCAGGACATAAGGGCGTACCTGTACGCTGTGTGTCCTGAAGAGGTTAAAGACACTGGACTTATCACACAACATGTTCACCTCTTCATAGGTGCAGTATAACACGGGGACTACAGGGGTGCATTATATTATAGGGGGACTACATGGGTGCATTATATTATAGGGGGACTACATGGGTGCATTATAGGTGATTTCAGGGGTGCACTATACTAGAGGGGAACTACAGGGGTGCAGTATAACGGGGTCACCGCAGGGGTGCATTATACTACAGGGATTCTGCGGGGGCATATTACAGTACATGAGTGCATTATACTACAGGGGCGCAGTGTATTACAGGGGCGCATTATACTATAGGTGGACTACAGGGGCGCATTATACTATAGGTGGACTACAGGGGTGCATTTTACACTAAATGAGTGCATTATACTACAGGGGTGCAGTGTTCTACAAGGGTGGATGATAGAGGGGCTACAGGGGCACAGTATATTATAGGGGCGCAGTAGATTAGAGGTGCAGTATATTACAGGGGGACAGTGATTACAGGGGGACTACAGGGGCACAGTGATTACAGGGGGACTACATCAGTGCAGTATAACGGGGACTACAGGGGTGCATTAGATTATAGGGGGACTACATGGGTGCATTATAGGTGATTTCAGGGGTGCACTATACTAGAGGGGAACAACAGGGATGCAGTATACCAGGGTCACCGCAGGGGTGCATTATACTACAGGGATTCTACAGGGCCACATACTACAGGGATTCTACAGGGGTGCATTATACTACAGGGGGACTACAGGGATGCATGATACAGGGGCACGGTATATTACAGGGGCGCATTACACTACATGAGTGCAGTATATTACAGGGGCGCATTATACTACAGGGGCGCATTATACTACAGGGGCATATTACACTACATGAGTGCAGTATATTACAGGGGCGCATTATACTACAGGGGCATATTACACTACATGAGTGCAGTATACTACAGGGGTGCATTATACTACAGGGAACTACAGGGATGCATGATACAGGGGCGTGGTATATTACAGGGGTGCATTATACTACAGGGGCATATTACACTACAGGGGTTCAGTATACTACAGGGGGAATGCAGGGATGCATGATACAGGGGCGCAGTATATTACAGGGGCATATTACACTACAGGGGTGCAGTATACTACAGAGGTGCAGTATACTACAGGGGGAATGCAGGGATACATGATACAGGGGCGCATTATACTACAGGGGCATATTACACTACAGGGGTTCAGTATACTACAGGGGGAATGCAGGGATGCATGATACAGGGGCGCATTATACTACAGGGGCATATTACACTACAGGGGTGCAGTATACTACAGGGGTTCAGTATACTACAGGGGGAATGCAGGGCTGCATGATACAGGGGCGCAGTATATTACAGGGGGCACTATACTACAGGGAAGTATTATACTGCAAGGGTGCCTTATACTACTGGTGGACTACAGTGGCACATTCTACCACAGGGTGACTACACGGGTTCTGTAAAACATGAGATTCCCAAAAGGACATTCAGGCCTTAATTGACAAACATTCCAAAGTTCCCGCTGGACGTCCTCTTATGTAGTACAGGGGGCTTCAGGGGAGCACTATAGTAAGGGCCACATTGTACTACAGAGGTTCTACTGGGGTGCACCTGAAGTGTCCTGAAATACAATGCTAGACACTGTAACTGTGTTTCATGAACATATGCTTTTGCCTGAGTTCCCACAAAGTTGTATAGGGAGTAGGGGTTTTTCTAAGAGGAAGGAAGTCAGTACAGTGTCTTGTCTGAGGTAGGGAGTATTGTCAAACATACGTAATTGATATTTATCAGGCTCTAGCCGCCTCTGCATTTGGTGGAGATTCTAAACTGCAAGCTACCCACCATAACCAAAGACAGAAAGGCCATCTGTCAGAAGATAATATTACTAGAGAGGATACAGAGTATACAATTGTACTGTACGACAGAGTGCATCGCTCCAGCCTAGAGAGAGATTGATAGCAAGAGAGGAAAACAAAACCTTATGCAACTTTTGGGAACTAACCTGAACCATTGTAGATGCTGCGTTGCTGAAATTCACTTTTGTGCACATTGATGACCCTTGGCTTAGCTTCAGTAAAGTACTGGGTTTGAGAATTGGTCTGCTTATTGTGCTAACCCATCACCTACTTGCACCCCTGGGTGCTGGTGTCACGAAGACATCAGGACCGCGCCTTCCCTGCACCTAAAACCCATACAACCAAAGGCCCCTCGATTACCATCCAGCAGGGGAATCCCTTTAACCCAGGGTGCCCTGAAGGAATCGTGCCTTCCTTCTCACTAGAGATGGCCTGGTGGTCGTTTCGTGGCAAACTTTGCTCGTTCGCGATTCGCAGAACATGTGAAAATATGGTAATGTCCTCCGCCGCCATTCTTTTGCATTGCGCCGAACTTTGACCCATCACACATCCAGCAGGTGGGACAGGACAGCCAATTGAGACGTTTCAGCACATGGACACAACCCCACCCTATCACAGAACCTGATCTGGCAGCCATTTTACATTCAGTGTTTTGCCAGTGTAGGGAGAGGTTGATGTGTGGAGCAGGGACAGGCTGTTAGGGACACCAATCGCTAGCTAATGGGGCCACAAAGTCATTTTAAGGACTGATATAGGTGTGCTATCGATAGGTGTGATATACTTATAATATACTTTCTAACATAGAAATTATATTATAGTGCATTTGTGTTGTGTGCGGTTCTGCTGCGATACCGCAGCTATACAGAGGGACC
This sequence comes from Bufo gargarizans, assembly GCF_014858855.1. Taxonomy (NCBI): domain Eukaryota; kingdom Metazoa; phylum Chordata; class Amphibia; order Anura; family Bufonidae; genus Bufo; species Bufo gargarizans. The sequence goes on along the minus strand of NC_058090.1, from coordinate 95,727,408 downwards.
TCCCAGGACGCCGGCACATGGCTCCACAGTGTGGGCTTTTTTTAACGTGTCAGCTGCTGACAATAGTGTTGCCATCTGCAGCCTGTGCTGTCAACGCATAAGTCGTGGTAAGCCCAACACTCACCTAGGGACAACTGTATTAAAAGGCACCTGGCCGCCCGTCACCGAGCCCAGTGGCAGCAGCGCTGTCAGAACCCACAAAGCCACACTCCCGGCGCTCCACGTCCTGCCTCTTCTCCTCTCTCCTCCCATTTGTCCTCCACTCCACCTTCCACTGTGCCGTTGTCGCATACATCTGGCAGAAGGCTGGCTTCCTTGACCCAAATGTTCGAGCGTAAAAAGATGACGCCGGATAACCCTCTTACTCAACGGCTGACCGCTGGCTTGTCTGAACTGCTAGCCCGCCAACTACTGCCATATAAACTGGTGGACTCAGAGGCCTTTAGAAAATTAGTGGCCATTGGCACACTGCAATGGAAGGTCTCGGAAGGAAATATTTCGCCCAGAAGGGCATCCCAGAGCTATATATGGCCACGTTTAGCGGCAAGTGAATATATCTCTGGCACACGGTCGGTGCCAAGATACATCTGACCACAGAGACATGGTCTAGCAAACACGGGCAGGGAAGGTACATAACTTTTACTGCCCACTGGGTGAACCTTCTAGCGTGCGTCAAGCATGTAACCTGTGGCTCCCGTGTGGATTTGGTGTTACTGCCACAGATTGCATGCAACCCTGCCTCTTCTCTTCCTCCTACTCCATCATCTGTCTTCTCCTCGGATGACTCCTCCTTTTCCACTGCTACCGCCTCTTCCACAGTGCCCCCCAAACTCCCCAGAACCTATTTGTGAGACGTTGCTGTTGTGCCTGGAAGCCAATAGCCACACCGATCCTGCGCTGCTTTCAGCTCTGCGGTTACAGACTGATCGGTGGCTAACCCCGCTCAATTTGACAGTTGGTAAAGGGGTGTACAGCAACAGTGCCAATCTGCTGAGTGTGCTGAAACAGGGCAAAATGACACATGTGCCTGAACACGTCCTGAACTTAGTTGTGCAGCGATTCATTGCCAAATACCCCTTGGTCCAGGACTTCTTGCGGCAGGCCAGGAAAATCTCTAGCCATTTTAGAAGATCTTACACAGCCATGGCTCGCCTTGCTGATATTCAGCGGCAACACCACCTGCCCGTCAGATGTCTGATTTTTAGGCTGCTCAGCAGCAATGTACCATTAACTACCTGTATGAACTCTGCAGCAGGATAGGTTCTGGGGAGCTTGGTTTATTTTTACCGCGCCAGTGGCTGCTCATGCGCGACGCATGCAAACTTCTGCGTCCATTTGAGATCACCAAACTGGTCAGTCGCAGCCAGGGCGCCATCAGTGACATTGTACCTTAAGCCTTATTTCTGGAGAGTGCATTGCCTCGTATTATTGATCAAGCCATCGAGGAACAGGAGCTGGAAGATGAGGAAGTCGCAATGCTGAATGAATTCCCAGGGGGGCTACTCCATCTGGGACAAGTTAGCAGGAGTCTGAGGAGGATTGTGGCTGGCGGGAGGAGGAGAAAGAAGAGCAGGGTTTGAGAGGGACTTTAAACTTTTAGGGGATCCCTGGTGTTTTCCATGGCTGGTGGGAGGAGACCGAGGACGACATTCTCCTGGGTGATGAGCAGGTGCCAGGGCACTCCACCGCTTCCAATTTAGTGCAAATGGGGTCCTTCATGCTCCAGTGTTTGAAGAGGGACCACCATATAAAAAGCATAAAGGTAAAGGACCAGTACTGGTTTGCAACGTACTTAGACCCCTGGTACAAACACAAAATGGAGGACATGTTACCAGCATCACAGAGGGCTGGCAGAATGCAGAATTTCCAGGCCTTGCTGCAAGAGATGCTGCATTCTGCTGTTGCAGGTTATGGCAGAGGAATTTTCACCCACAGTGAAACAGGTGCGGGTACAAATCCTACCGTGCCTGCAAGAAGAGCGAAGTTTGGAGATGTGTTGATCACTTCGGATATGAGATCATTCTTGCAGCCAACCCATCGACAGCCGCCTTTCGGTTCCAGCCTTGGGGAACACCTAGACTGACAGGTGTCCGACTACATCGAGTTAAGAGCCGATGTGGATGCTTTGAGAAGCGAGGAACCCCTGGACTACTGGGTGTGCAGGCTTGACCTGTGGCCGGAGCTGGCACAATTTGCCATGGAACTCTTGGCTTGCCCCTCATCGCGTGTCCTGTTTGAAAGGACGTTCAACGCAGCAGAGGGTATCATGACCGATAAGCGCACTCGCCTAGCTCATTTTTAAAAATGAATGAGGGCAGCCAATCAACAAGCTGTAGGCACTTAGATGCACTTATATGCTCCTACCCCCATTTTGATCCCATTTGCAGCCCTCTAGCCCTTACTTTTTCTATTTTACAGGCATTTTAGTGCCCCAAAGTTTGGGTCCCCATTGACTTCAATTGGGTTCGGGGTCAAGTTTGGGTCCCGGACCCGAACTTTGTGCTGAAACTTACCCGAACTTCTGGGTGTTCGCTCATCCTTAATCACATTCCTTGGTTCACATTCACACTAGTTGCCACACTGCCACATGCCCTGCGGTTCTGGTTTACTGCACTACAGCAGCGCATTGCATTTCAGGGTGGCTCACAAAATAATGTTGCCCCATCTTTTTGGAAAAAGCAGGGATTTTTTCTTCTGCAGCATCACTGCTGAAGACCTGCAATCAGTATTAGCCAACATAATCCAATGTGACCAACGATGCATAGACCTAAACGGGGACCACTTTCAGCATCTTTTGTGACTTGTGGGTAATTGAAAAAAAAAATATTTCCACTTGCACGTTCATCTTGTCATACTAGTTTTTTTTCATGGGCCATCCGTTACTATAGGGGACTACAGTAGCACATTATACTGCAGGAAAACTACCAGGATACTTTACAGTATGGGATTTCTAAATGGACATTCAGGTTTTGACTGAAGAATAATCCAGAATTCCAGTGGTGAATCTAAGAAGTCTTTCTGTTAAGCTCTGCAGAGACCAGACAAAGCTGAAAAAAATCTCAAGGCGGTCTGGTCTGTATGGAGAAGATAAAATAGTCTATGCCAGAGGAGACATCACTGGATGATAGAGCTATGTGGTCCTGTATGTAATTTATTTACATGACTGTTTTTAAAGGGGTTATCTCATTGCAATGGAAATGGCATTTGTCATGTAGAGAAACTTACTACAAGGCACTAATGTTTTGTGATTCTCCATATTGCCTCCTTTGCTGGCTTGATTCATTTTGCCGTCGCATTATAGACTGATCGGTTCCAGGGGTTACGACCACCCTGAATCCAGAGCGATGGACATTCTTGTACACTATAGAAAAGTGTCAGCCTCCTGGTAGCGGAGACTGTGGGAGCGCACAAACACGCATGCGCAGCAGCTCTAGTGTCTTAATTTGTGGCTATAATGTAATGGGAAAATGAATGAAGCCAGCAAAGGAGGAAATATGGACAATCGCAATACATTGGGTTAACAGTGCCTTGTGTTAATGTTCTCCTGGGGGGAGGGATTGGTAAGACATTAGTATTAGGTGGGGGGGTAGGCGGTCACACCCTTGGTGTTACCACACAGTAAGATACACTATAGTGCACCCAGACAGTAGTGCTGAACTCCTGGCTACCCAATTTAAAAAAAATAATACTGACTTTGCCCTGTACACCTGATGAATGGTGCATATAATTCAAATCGCTCAATTATTCCCCTTATTTATTGCTTCAGAGCCAAAGCCTGGGGTCCAGCTGTATCCAGGTAGGAGCATCGTGACACACATAATGGGACGCCATAGAGGGCCCTGGGGGGAGGCCGCCCGTTGCAATGACATGGCGTTGTCTTCCACCGTTATGTACATGATGACGTGGAGCCGACCACCTCCGTTATGTACATGATGACGTGGAGCCGTCCTCCTCCGTTTTGTACATGACGTGGAGCCGTCCTCCTCTGTTTTGCACATGATGTGGAGCAGTCCTCCTCTGTTTTGCACATGATGTGGAGCAGTCCTCCTCCGTTTTGTACATGACGTGGAGCAGTCCTCCTCCGTTTTGTACATGAGGACGTGGAGCAGTCCTCCTCCGTTTTGTACATCACATGGAGCCGTCCTCCTCCGCTATGTACATGATCGCATGGAGCCGTCCTCCGCTATGTACATGATCACATGGAGCCGTCCTCCTCCGCTATATACATAATCACATGGAGCCGTCCTCCGCTATGTACATGATCACATGGAGCTGTCCTCCTGTTATGTACATGATGACGTGGAGCCGTCCTCCTCCTCAATGTACAGGATGACGTGGAGCCGTCCTCCTCAGTTATGTACATGATGACGTGGAGCCGTCCTCCTCCGTTATGTACATGATGACGTGGAGCCGTCCTCCTCCGTTATGTACATGACGACGTGGAGCCGTCCTCCTCCGTTATGTACATGACGACGTGGAGCCGTCCTCCTCCGTTATGTACATGACGACGTGGAGCCGTCCTCCTCCGTTATGTACAGGACGACGTGGAGCCGTCCTCCTCCGTTATGTACATGACGACGTGGAGCCGTCCTCCTCAGTCATGTACATGACGACGTGGAGCCTTCCTCCTCCCTTAGGCCGGGTTCACACAAGCGTACCCGATAAGCGCTGTTTACAAGCGTGCTTATCGGGCGTTCACATACGTGCGAGTGAAACAAACAAACGCCCATTGTCGCGCGTTCCCGCTAGGTCTATGTACTAGCTCCTGTACTTCTTGGGGAGTCTGGCGTTTTACAGCACGATTGTACGCGCTGTAAACCGCTCAGGTGAGAACCATGCCGATAGGGAAGCATTGGTTTTTGCTTGTTGAGCGTTTCAGTACGTAGGAACGCTCAGGTGTGAACCCAACCTCAATGTACATGATCACGTGGAGCAGTCCTCCTCCGTTATGTACATGATCACAATTGTCTACCAAGCTTTACCTCCCCTCTTCCTCTTGTTGTTGGGGTTCCTCAGGTTTCAGTCCTTGGTCCCCTTTTCTCTCTACAGAACCCTTAGGCCTCTTTCACTCTACCGTATGGCTATTTCAGTGTTTTGTGGTCCGTTTTTCACGGATCAGTTGTTCCATTGTTTCTGTTTCCGTTCCGTTTTTCCGTATGGCATATACAGTATACAGTAATTACATAGAAAAAACTGGGCTGGGCATAAAATCTTCAATAGATGGTTCACAAAAACAGAACGGATACGGAAGACATACGGATGCATTTCCGTATGTGTTCCATTTTTATTTTTATTTTTGCGGACCTATTGACTTGAATGGAGCCACGGAATGTGATTTGCGGGCAATAATAGGACATTTTCTATCTTTATTTTTATTTTTTTGTGGAACCATTGAAATGAATGGTTCCGTATACTTCCCGTGGTATCACCCCCGCTGTATGAAAGAACACCAGTGACTTTGTCTGCTTTCTCTAATGCAATGTCTTCTCTATCTGAAACAATCTTTCAAAAACTAAACTACGTGTTTTCTCCATCTACTAACCTACCTAAACCTGATAGCGCCCTCTGTGTGTGTGGCACTACCATTATCCTTGGGCAGCATGTCCACTGTTTTGTTTGACGGTAATCTTTCCTTTGTCCCGTATAATAAATCACTTGCCCGCTCAGGTCACCTGCTCCTCAAAAACATCTCTAGAATCTCTAAGGGCTCATGCACATAAACGTGTGCCCGCCGGGCCCATGCTGCGTAGGGCTGCCGTATGCACACCTATTCACTTGAATCGTGTCCTCAATCCACATCCAACGGTCTGCAACGTAAAAAAGTTGTGCATGCACGACTTTTCTGAGGTGCGGAGGCACGGACAGAAAACCCACGGAATCACTCTGTAGTGCTTCTGTGGGCTTCTGATCTTTTCCTCCATTCCGCATTGCACTGTATCTCCTGGATTGCATACCCATTTAAGTGAATGGGTCCACATTCTTGATACGGTAAGTGCCAGTTGTGTGGATGCTGCCTTCCTGTACCAGTCATAGCATGGTTGCTGCTGCCCTGTGCCAGTTATTGCACTGGTTGCCCATAAAGTACAGGATTCAATGTAAACTGTCTATCCTCACCCCAAGTCTATCCACAGTGCTGTGCCACCCCTACATCTCGAACCTCTTTTCTGTCCACTATCCTACCCATGATTTCCATTCTGCCAATGACTTACGGCGAACATCCACCGTAATCCAAACCTCTCACTCCCGTCTGCAAAACTTCTCCCAAGCTACCCTAGTTCTCTAGAATGCCCTACTCCAAGCAATTCATAAGATCCACAGTTTAGGCCATCCCATAATCTTGGTCTTCATTTCCCTCCTCCATCATTCTTCTGAACTTGTTCATTGTCAAATATATTCTCGTCTTCATGTACTCAAAAGCACTTCAGATACCGGCTGGTGACTGGCTTGTGCAGCCTTATATCTACTCCCCTATTCTATTAAGATGGCTGGACCATTGCCCAACTCAAGAACGTGTTACGTCCTCCTGTGTCACCATCATCTCCTCATAGATTGTAAGCTCTTGCAAGCTGGGCCCTTATTCCTCTTGTTCAGATATATTGATTGTACATGAACACCCCCTATTGTAAAGTGCTGCAGAATGTTAGCAAAGATATATACATACGTATTCAGTGGAACTTCCCTCTAATTTTTATTTTATTTTATTTTTTCTTAGTGAAGATTGTGCTAGGAATGCTCAGCAGGTCCTGGTAGAAGCCATTGGCAACATGGGCTCAGCAGGTCCTGGTAGAAGCCATTGGCAACATGGGCTCTACCCAAGTTTCGCTGAAGAAATGCAATCAATATCTCTGATCTTTGTGGAGCCTTCTTGTCTGGAGAGATACATTTCTTGAGCTACTCTCATTTTGAGAATACTTGCATTGTAAAAAGGATGTCCACAGGTGAGAGCACAATTTTGGGGCAGATAACACCTAGAAAGTAGGAGGCCCCTTCTACTATAGTGTGTCTGCTAGATTCAAGCCATGGGGTAAAGGGACAGGCACAGATGGGCTTCCCTCTCTAAGGAGTTATCATATGAGCTCCTTGGCCACCACACCTTGGATCAGTTATGGGGGTGGGGTAATTATGAAGACACAGAATTATTTACTAATTGCAATTTTTTTCCTTTTTTTGCAGATGAGTAAGCTTCTGTTCAAACGTTCTTCACCAGCCATGTTAAATTAAGCTGAAATTGTATTTTGGTACAATAGACTGATTTTGACACCTGCTCCCTCTCGAAAGCTGTGAGCCCAGATGCACAGTCTAAGAAGATCTTTGTGCTTGAGAAAAATGGCATTTCCTGGACCAAGCTATGGATGAGCAATGGAGTAATCCCTGGGATTTCTACTTCCTAGGGGTTCCCATCTGCCCTGTTTTTACAACTACTTGACTTCCAAATTCAGCTGTATTGTTATGGTGGGACTTCTGATGGATGAAAGTTAGCTAGTGAGTTGGGCTATAGGGCAGTCTTAACCAGATGTGATATTTTGTGGAATCTACATTTATATGGAAATATTACTTGGCATTTCTACCATTGTGTGGCACTGATGTAGGAAGTAATGCACTGTAGGGCAGTATTTAGTGACCTATAATACCGTATGGCACAGTTCAGTGGGGCTGTATAAATAATCATTTGACACACGAAGGCGAAAAGAATAGCAGCAAGAAACAATGCTTTTCTTTAATTTTGAGGACAGACATTGCCCAATTTCTGGGCACTTGATATGAGGGTCCTCACCTACTACTGTGGCTTTTCACCACTGACAACAGCATGTCGATATTCTAGCCCTAATGTAAATTGACAATATGGCAAAGATTACTTCTCATTAGTGGTGGTGTCTTCCTATACTACTGAATAAATTTGCTTATTTCAAGCAACTACCTAAACTTCCTTAAGTTAGGCTCCAAACCGTTCCTTGGAGATGATTGCTACCTGTCTTATTGTAATTCTAATCATTTTAACAATTGCATAGGTTTTGGTAACACATGGATGCGTTCTTCTACAATCAGCATCTCTCCTGTCCATGGTCATGGGTGGTGTTGGGGTGTCATGGGACTGAGCTTCTTTCCATACCCTTCACAGGCTTGGGGCAGGGGTGGTATTTTTGGAAGAAAGTATCCCTGGGTTTTGATTTAACCTGGGTAACTTTCTTCCTCCACATGATCAGTCTATACAAAACCATGAGACACTTCTGTTCTATATACATAATCCTTGCCATCAGCGATCCATCTCTATGGCTTTTACCAGAAGTAGTACAGGTCTAAGCCCTTCCTGATGATTAGAGGTGTATGTAAAGTTTGATTTGGCTGATTTGGCAAATTTTACCAAAAATTGTTTTTTGGTAAATAACTTCATCAGTAGTGGGTGTAAAATAGCGCCACCTTTATCATCGTACTCCTCAGATGCTGTGTTCATACATGGTTGAGGCATCTGAGTGTAAAAACAGTGTGAAATTAACATAAAAAAATAAAAAAATCTAACTTAATGCCTTAATTTGCTTGGAACGGTCCAACTGCTGCCATCTTGCTTCAAGATCTGGAGCGAAATCTTGCGTGGTGCAGGATTACATCACGCCAGCCGGCTTGGCGCCGTCATACATCACCACGCATGGGATTTCGGCCGAGATCTTCAATCAAGATGGAGGAGGTAAGTATGATTTTATTTTTTACACTATTTCAGGTTAAATCGATTCTCTAGCACGAGGAAATTCGGCTTCGAGGCGAATCGAATTTATTCAGAATTTCGAATCGAATTCCACTTCAAAGGATTTGATTTGCTCATCTCTACTGAGAAGTGAAGGAACTGTGGCGAAAAGAAGCCCACGCTTTGGGTGCTGAACTGCTTTCTTCTGGTATGGACTGCCTTTGGGTCAGACATTTTGAAGACTTTTTCGCTTTGCTGGTTTGTTACCGCTCACATCAGGGTTTGTGCTATCATGGAGAAGGATGGTAGATTAGTGGTGGTGGAGGAATACACAACTGTGTTCCTGGGTTTAAATCCAACCAAAGCTGTTATCTGCATGTATTGTGTTCCTAGGATTTCCTTTATTAAGGTGCAGCTTGGAGCTGAGTTGATGATGAGCTCCAAATGCGGGCCGTGAGGTATGATGCACTCTGTACAGTGCTGTAAAAGAAATGGTGGTCTACCTAAGATGATACCAATGAATATTACATTAGAAAAACAGTGCCTTGCAGTATATGTTGGCACTTGGACAGTACTCTATCTTGAGGAATAAGCTGCTCTCCATACTTTTACAGGGCGATGACTATCAATATTTTCCTTACTTCATGCTGTGGGGATAGTTTCCTATTACGTAGTCGTTTCTGAATTATTGTTGTTGCCGACACAGAGAATCTAGAAAAGGGGATACAGCCCAAGGTTCCTCTGGGTACACCTACCAGATGATGAATGACTTATACAAGTGTGGAGAATAATAAACCCTTACTTGAAGATGCTGCATGTCCTCAGACCATCCAGGTCCTATCTGTTCCCAGTCCCAGAAGATACTGACTACTAAAGGCTGCCGATATGACTTGTCACCCTGCTTTCCACAGACCCTGAAGAGCATGTAAAGTGACATTGTGGTGGAGAGGACATCTTCTCCCTCACTTCTACTACTCTGCTCACCACAGCCTTACGCCCATATATCCTGTACACCTGCAGGTTCAGTTTAGCCCAGCATGCATGTGTTCTCATTTTGTATGGGGGAATAAGCTGAGGCTCCATCACAGGTTAGGGGTGGTGAGATGACCATTCTAAAGGGTTCACCTACTGTTTATTGCCGCTGGTAATAGACATTGGGCATTTACCTCCTGTGATGAAGCCTGCTTTACGTGTACTCAGGGCTACCGTGCCTGTAATAGGAACAGTACTGATAGTGTGCTCCTGCTGTCCTTCTTATAGGCAGCGCAGTATATGGTCATAGCCTTGGGGAACTTGGGTCATGTATTTGACCAGCTGGTACTAGGCTATTGGGTCTTCTCCTCTTTCTGGTACATGTCATCATTCACCTCCTCGGACTTACTAGTACTGAGCTGAGTGGTGGCTCAGCGGTCAGCACAGGTGTCTTTCGGTTGTGAGGCTCCCTGGTTCAAATCCACCCAATGCTGTTATCTGATGGAGGTTCTCTGTTCTCCTGAAAGATGCAGCTTGGTGGTAAGAGATGAATGGAAGTATTCTTTGTGCTATGCAATTACAATTAATTGTGGTCTCCCTGGGGTGGGGAGACCAGTATATATTTTTTAAAAACTAAGTCCAAAAGTTACTTTTTTAATCCTAACATATTTCTTTTCCCTCTCACAACTAACCTTCAAACATGTTCCTTTTCTCCATCTCACTACACACCACTTCTTCATCTCACACTAAATTACTTCACACATTGCCACCATTTCTCACCAAATTACTATACACCTCACACCCACTCACAACCTATTACCAGATAGCACACACTCTCCAAGCAGGTCTCACCCTTGATCAGATTTGAACCAAGGACCTCATTGCTCTAAGATACCAGCTCCAACTACTGGAGCCACCACACAGCTCAACACAAGAAACCACTCGGAGGTGAGTAATGACATGATCAAGCAGTGGGAGGAGGCATATTTCCATCAAGCCCACTGTGTTTTCAAAAATGCTTTTGCGTGTTGGGCAACATGGTGGCTTAGTAGATAGCACTGGATGCTAGGTCCTAATCCCATTTGTTTTGCTCACCCATTTAATCCAGGGAGAACACACAAACTGCATGCTAGTGTTGCTCTTGATCAGATTTGAACCAAGGGCCTCACTGCTTTAAGACACCAGCTCCAACTACTGGAGCCACCACACTGCTCAGCACAAAGAACAACTAGGAGGTGGGCAATGACATGATCAAGCAATGGGAGGAGGCATTCAATATATAATTTTTAAAAACTAAGTCCAAAAGTTACTTTAAATCCTACTTCACACTCACAACCAACCTCCAGTCCAAAGATATTTATTTTCCTCTCATAACCAACCTTCAAACATATTCCCTTTCTCCATCACACACCAAATTACTACACACATTACCAGCAATTCTCCATCTCACACCAAATTACTACCACTTAACTCTCTACACAGATCTCACCCTTTGTCAGATTTGAACCAAGGCCCTCACTGCTCTGAGAGACCAACACCAACACCAACCACTGGAGCCACCACACTGCTCAACTCACAAGAGCACTCGGGGGTGAGCAATGACATGATCAAGCAATGGGAGGAGGTATTTTTCCATTGAGCCCACTGAGTTTTCAGAAAAGCTTTTGTGTATTGCACAACATGGTGGCTTAGAAGATAGCACTGGGATGCTTGGTTCAAATCTAATTTGTTTTGCTCACCCATTTAATCCAGGGAGAACAAACAAACTGCATGTTAGTGTTGGTCTTGATCAAATTTGAACCAAGGGCCTCACTGCTCTAAGACACCAGCTCCAACTACTGGAGCCACCACACCGCTAGAAACCACTAGGAGGTGAGCAATGACATGATCAAGAAATGGGAGGAGGCATCCAATTTGTTAAGATATTTGCTAAGACCTTCCCCATTGTGGTTTCAAAAATGTTGGTGGAGGCTTGCAGTGTTAGGATCCTTGGTTCAAATCCAATTTATTGTTGCATAATATATTATATAACCATTGCTACCTCTTACAGTCAAGCCAAAACCAAGGGAAATCCCACAAACTCCAGGTAGGTATGGTCTTTAATCAGATTTGAACCAAGGATCCCAGCACTAGCAATACACCAGAGCTAACTACTGAGCCACCATGTTTTCACTCACATGGCAGCTCTTTTTTGAGAACATTATGAAGTGAGGCAAATTTCATTGCCAAAACTTTAGTTTTTTTTTTATTAACTCCAAACTTAGTTTTCACCTCACACCCTTTATCTCCAGAAATCACATTTAGTTTCTCTCTCTCCAGGCCAAAGTACTACACACAATACCACCACTCACAAACAATTATCAGATGGCACACACTCTCGCCATTATTCAGATACGGACCAAGGACCTCACTGCTTTAAGACGTCAGCAATAACCACCACACCAAACCGCTATGAGATGTGTGATGATATGACCCAGCAATGGGAAGAGGTTCGGATTCAAATTATTTTGAGACCAAATAAGTGAGTGAAGGTGATCTTTGAGCTATGAAAGTAGAAGAAACAGAAGTTTCCCTAAGTGGAGACCAACAAACAGTTAGGTTTTTCATAGGAAAAATGTCCAAAAGTATTTTCCGTGTCAATTGGGAGTCCATTGCCACCACACCTACAGGATCATGGGTGTTAGTGATAACTGACAGTAAATTATTGACAACGTCTGAGTCAGTTGTCATCGGAGAGGAAATGCTGCTGTAGTATTATCTGATGGCTCACATCACTCCCTCCTTCCCATCGTGATATTTCTGTTCTCACCTACACACTGATAAGCCTAACTGACTCCCCCACCCAGGAGCCGTCTGTAAAATACAAGCTCTTTGACTGAATGAAACGTAAAGACCATGAGACCACTGCCTTGACAGATGTGTGCAGGACCTGAAGGAAGGCAAAGCACAGTCCTGCAGTATGTAAGTGTTGCAACTCTGTAGAGGAAAAAAGGTTAGCATAGTCTGTAGTCTAGACCTATCCCTGATGTGTCTCACATTGATGCTCAAGATGTTAAAGGGGTTCTGCACTTTGTTTAAACTGATGATCTATCCTCTGGATAGATCATCAGCTTTTAATCGGCAGGGGTCCGACACCCGGGACCCCCACCGATCAGAGGTTTGAGAAGGCAGCGGCGCTCAATCAGTGCTCGGCCTTCTCACTGTTTACCGCTGGCCCAGTGACGTCACGACTAGTATCACTGGCCTGGGCGGGACTAAGCTATGTTTACTTGAATGGAGCTTAGCCGCGCCCAGGCGAGTTGATACTAGTCGTGACGTCACTCAGCCTGCGGTAAACAATGAGAAGGCCACGGTGCTGCTGGAGCGCCGCTGCCTTCTCAAACAGCTGATCGGCAGGGGTCCCGGGTGTCGGACCCCCCGCCGATCAGATGCTGATGATCTATCCAGAGGATAGATCATCAGTTTAAAAAAGTGCAGAACCCCTTTAAGATTATACATGCTGTTACAGGAAAAGGGTGGCTCCTCATCTTTGGGGACTGATGGCTATGGGAACTGTAGTAGTCCCTTTTCCTCCAGTCAGTTGATCGGTTTGGACACAAGTTCTTTCATGATCTGCTCCATCACATTTGTTGAGGCAGTGGGTCCTTTTTTTTTTATAAGTCAGTACCTAAACTGTCTCTCCCTTTCCTTTTCCTCTACAATAAAAAATTGGGGAGAATCCTTTGTAGAAAGGATGGCAGCAGTGGTTGGAGGAAAAGTTAGGTGTTTGCTGCATGGGAAAGGTGGGGTAGGGACCTGGAGATAAGAACGCTGAAGCACAACTAGGGACGGTAAAGGAGGTAGCCTTAGTGGGAGTGATAAGGGGGTCGGAGGAAGGGGGCAGAGTCAGGAGAGAGGGGGGAAACATCCTCTTACCCTCCTTGTTGGCAGCTGAGGCTGTTGTCTGTGCAGGCTTTGCATTTACCACTCCCTTGGCGCAACTGATGCATAGGTCTTAACCCACTTGGGATAGTCTTTATAGAGGTGGGCCACCTGCCCGCTGTCCTTATATCAGTCACATCGGGGGCAGACTCAGAAAACCAGTTCATCAGTATGTTTCTAGAGTGTCAGAGCATATAGAAACTCCTTACCAGCACTGTCCTTGATTGCATTTGATCCCAGGAATCCAAAACCACAATGCAACTATGCCAAGCAGTGAGCCAGCTGTTGAGGTTTGTAGAGGATAGGAATTTGGAAGTTTAAGGAGTTTGTAAAAAGTTTGAGGGGAATTTCAGAGGGAGAGGCAGAAGCACATTGATAGTGGGGAGTTGAGTGAAAGGGATTAATTCTTTAAATAGTCTAGGTCCTTATAAACTCTTTAAAATAGGCAAAATAATAAGCATTCCTCAGATGTTGAACATAAAAAAACACTCGTCAACAGGATCAAACATATTGCTTGGCCGGGTTGACCCTGCTGATTAAAATGATACCTGTCTAGTGAATGTTTTTTTTTACTGTTTTCTGTCTTTTCTCCTGTTCCTTTTACCTCTCCTTCCTGACTCTTCCCTCCCACCATTCTTCCAATATGAATGCCTTTCCAGTCCTCCACGAAATGATTTTTTATATCTCAAGATTCAGAATAGTTCTTTGATTTGCAAGGTCAAGTTGTGCTCTCCTTCTTCCCTCTCTAACTGTAAAATGGCTGCTAGTATCTCTTCTTCCTATCTATACAGGTGGTAAACTGTGACGTAGCAGGTAGCAAGATGGCCACCACACACCTTACTTATTGTCTGATGGTAAGCCTGGGGAGCCATGTTTTGTTCCTGTAGGGGACATGCTGCTGCTTTATACTACTTGTGATGGAGCTGGAGTTCAGGGAAGCTGAATACTGGCCAGAGTAGGTTCCTTCAAAATATTCCACAGGTGGCCGGACAACTTGATGGATCATTCTGCATATTTGATCACATGACTGCAATGCTACTGTCACCAGTTTCATGGTCATGTAATACTGTCTGAGATAGCCCTCAAAAGTGGCTTGTTGTTGCATGAGAATGTCTCTTCCAGGGAATAAAATATTAACCATTTCATTTTACTTCATCCACTTTTACAATCTAGACCCCCAGGAACACTTGGACCACCACACACTAACCTACACGTTTATTCTAGACTACCAGGAGTGAAACTATTATCATCCTTCTTCTACCCAAGACCACCATAACTAGTGACAATAACCCCTTCACCATCTTAGACCATGAAGTAAATTTTATTGGCATAAAACATTTCTAAACCTGGATGTGTCCTTTAGTCTGGTGTATCTTAGAGTTTGAAGAGCATAGAGAACGTTCTAATGATTTATACTGCAAATATAGTAGGACAATGAGACCGCATTTAGACCATGACCTACAGTATGGCGTGGTTTTCAGAAAACTCATTTACTTTATTCTAGTTTAATCAAGTTTAGTTATGATAACTCACGTCAGCAGTTTTGCATGTTTTTTTATATTGGTTGTTATACACTTCTTAACATCCTTATTTCTGATGCTGTAGATGATGGGATTTAACATTGGAGTGACCACCGTATAGAGAACGGATATAATCTTGTTTGCCTCCAGAGATTGAGATGATCGAGGCTGAAGATAGATGGACATGATGGCTCCATAATACAGGGTGACAACAGTGAGGTGGGAGGCGCAGGTAGAAAAAACAGCATGTCTTTTTTGTGAGGAATGGATTTTCAAAATGGTGGAGATGATATAAACATAGGAAATCAAAGTCAACAGACAACAACACAAAACAATGATCCCGGCTGCTACATACATGGCTATTTCGTTAAGCCAAGGATCTCTGCAGGACAATCGTATGAAAGGAGGCACTTCACAAAAAAAATGGTTGACATGATGAGTCCTACAGAAGGGAAGTCTCCAGGTGATGGACACTTGTATAAAGGAATTTATGAAACCAATCATCCATGGTATTAAGGCTAAGATGATGCAAAACCTCATGTTCATAATACTGCTGTAATGCAATGGTCTACAAATAGCTACAAACCTATCATAAGCCATGACAGCAAGTAAGACACACTCTGCTGCCCCAAGTACTAATGAGAAGAACATCTGGAAGACACAACCTCCTACTGAAATACTCTTGTCTGTGGATAGAGTATTTATGAGTATTACAGGAACTACAGTGGAGGAGAAAAAGATGTCAATGAAAGAGAGATTACTGAGGAAGAAGTACATAGGGGTGTGTAACGTTGGGCTGATCCTTACAGTAATGAGAAGAAGGCAATTCCCCGATAATGTGATCATGTATATCACCACAAATACAAGGAACCCTATAGCCTGGAGGTGAGGGACAGTTGATAATCCGATTAGGGTGAACCATCTTGGAAGTGTTTGGTTGGCGTTCTCCATATAAATACCCAGAACCTTGAAGTAAAAACAAAGGTAAATAGTTATATAGAATTATATTAATGAGCCTCAGTTATAACAATTGTATAAACAGCCAATAAGACAGACAAAAATTTGCTGATAGCTAAGTTTAATTTCTAGAGCTGGAAAATTACTTGGAAAAAAGAGATCATGTTGAACGGTATGTTCTAGATCAGGATATAGTCACCTGTAACTAGCAAGGTTAGGGGATCTGGTTAATTTTTATAAAGGAGTAAGCAGGAACCTTGATAAGGGTCTGCCAGTAGATGTAATATGCCTTTTGATACTGTCCCTGATATGTGGATATTGCACAAGATAAGATCCACTGGTCTAGATAGTAAAGCTTGTAAATTGGCTAAAATGCCATCTACAAAGTAGTCATGAATGGGTCATACTGGTTTCAGTGGTGTACCCCTGGAGCTCGGTACTGGGACAAAGACTGTTCTATCTGTTTATAAGTGATCTAGAAGTTTCACTTTGCAATACTTTTCCTATATTTGCAGATTACACAAAACTCTGTAGTGTTAATAGAGTACCAAAAGCCCAAGCAATGTAGAGTTACCTATATATTCTGATCAAATCGGCAGCAAAGTATAGAGCTGATTTTAACATTCTTCTGGTTACCAGTGGAACAAGGCATGGTTTTTCACCACACTGCCGTCAAACAAGTGACCAACAGCTTTGTTCTAAAACCGTTGTCGCACTCCTCATGCCAGTGGTAGAAATAGCCATGTATGTGCACATTACCCATATATGCATGGTACACACATGCACACTACTCACATATATTCTCATTACACATGTATCACACTCTACGCACACATTTGCAAAAAATTTGTAATGTGGTTATGTTCATGAGTCCTGCATACGAGCACTAAGCACCATAGAACAGAAAGAGTTCCTAGTCAACCCTACCCACCAACTAGAAGGTCATCAGCAGTGGCCCCAAGTTCTGCTTCCTTTAGTAATCTCTTGTGCCTGATGTTTTACTGAGCACCCTGTCCTCTTCAATAATTAGCCACACAATCAGGTTTCCTTATGTAGTGTCGTAAGCCAAGACCAAGAGTGAATTCAAGGAAGAGTAGTATCTGTCCTTAATATTTTCTCTACTCTTATGATCCACTCCTTCAAAAACTGCATCAGGAAACCTAAACATGTGGCCATACTGTCAGGCAGTTACGAAGTTCTCAAAATGCATGTTTGGCTTTTGGTGTCAGTCTTTCTTTTGCTAAAACCATCATTTTTATAATGGGAACCCCCAGAAAAAGCACAGATATTGACAATGAACAAGTAGTACTTTGGAATGCCTTAACTGAATGAGGATCTCAACCAGCTTAGAAATTTTCAACTGACTTTATCAAAGTGACTCTGCTCACCATCTGTCCTACCGTTCCTCTATGGCATGGATGTCAAACTCATGGCCCTCCAGATGTTGCAAAACTACAACTCCCAGCATTCCCTGATAGCTGCAGTATGCCCAGGCATGATGGGAGTTGTAGTTTTGCAACAGCTGGAGGGCCACGAGTTTGACATCCCTGCTCTATGGCTATGAGAAGGTAATCTCCATGGGTCCTCATGCCCTTCATGTCACTACCTTCCATCAAATTCCAGCTATCCTTAAATGTGAGCCCACAGCTGTTTGTGGCTGTACATTTAAACAGGTTTTCCATCATTTACATCTTTGTTTTGTTTTTTACTGTTTTTGCAAAAAATTTAATATATGCTGTATGAGCAGAGAACTTTTCAATGATGCTGCAGTTGAAATGTTTAGTATATTCCCCTATTACCTCTTGTCAAAATATGGAAGGACTTACCTCAGCAGAACGTGGCTTCCAGAAACTTGGTGACTGTGCTTAAATATATTGAAGCATTTGCTCATGGTTTGGACATTTTTTTGAAAATATGTCCTAAAAAAAAATATATGAAAAAGAAGAATCGGAATTGGCACTTTGCAGATAGAAAGATTTAAGACAGTCAACTGATATTTATAAAGATTAGGAACTTTATGTTTATGTGCAGATCATCTGAGCCAAAAAGAAGTCCCCAGGTTAGTTAGGAGTCTCTAAAGATTACTGTAAAGTCTTCTTGAAACTTAGGTTGGAAATTAAGAAGGAGAAAACTTTTAATAGGTTCTCCGTAAATGTTGAACTTAAGATTTGTACAACTTTTTCTCAAATTATTAGCGTCAGGAAGAGAAGAGTTATAAAATCCATGTAGTTGTAAACTTTTGGTTGTAATAAATTAGTTTACTATTTCATTTTTTTCACAGAAAGCTTGCAGACTTTAAGGGTTTAAAGTTAATAGAGGAGGTTTCCCATTCAGGACACTCACAGGATGAGCCATACTGGCTACAGGAAATGGAGGACATGTGCTACGAAACAGTCCATTGTTTTCAATAAGAACTGTGTAATGCTTTATCCCTCCTGTGGGGGCACTGCAGGGGAACTGCAAGATTTACTTTCAGATTGTAGATGATTATTTTGGTCCATGAATTGCCTTACATTGAGGCACCATGGTGTACTGTAACATCATGGTGAATGCATGGTTACAGTTGGTGTTTCTTGTTCCGCAGAGTTTTTGGTAACATGTAGGGATGAGCGGACCCATGGATGTTCAGGTTCGGCCGAACTTTGGGTCAAAGCTCGGGTTCGGGACCCGAACTTGACCCAGACTCGAAGGCGAACCCCATTGAAGTCAATTGGGACCTGAACTTTGGTGCACTAAAATGGCTGTAAAATAGTCATAGTAAGGGCTCGAGATCTGCAAAGGGAAGCAAAATGGGGGTAAGAGCAGGACAATTGCCCTGCAAACAAATGTGGATAGGGAAATGAAAAAAATGAAAAAGTAATAATCTTGAACTAGGAGGCAGAGGTCAAAGTGGAGTAGGAGGTTGAGGAGGTGGCAGACATGGCGGTGTAGGTGGAAGCGGCGGTGGAGGAGGAGGAGATAGCCAAGACTGTTTTTTTTTTCCATTATTTTTTTTGAATAAATTCGGGAAGGCCCCAAAACATTGGGAAATGGAAAAGAGAACGCAAAGAGAAAGTGCGTTGAATTATAACAATGGCTGGGTGCGGCCGGTATACTTGTCTACTCAGCACAAAGGTACGGACAAGTCCTGTGGGATCCATGCCTGGTTCATTTTAATGAACGTGAGCTTGTCCACATTGGCTGTGGACAGGAGGCTGCGCTTGTCTGTGATGACGCCCCCTGGCCAGCACCTCCAAGACGTAAAGGGCAAGCTCAGGCCATGTGCCCAGTTTGGAGACCCAGAAGTTGAATGAAGTCAATAAAGTATCGATTTTACCTCTGCGAGATTGAGCTGGATTTTGCTTTTCGTTTGGATTTCAAGTTACCCGCATCCATGGCACATATATCCTTACGTCCCATGGATGATGATGGCCACAGGATTTTGAAAATGAATGCCATTTTTGATGCACTGGAACAAGTTATCCAGGAAAACTTACACTTGAATGTGTTAATGTCTTCGCTTGAGAAGTTGTTATTAAAAGAGCTCCGCACATGGTGGGACTTTACTACACTAAAGAAATACATCGATAAACAAATGGTTCCACGGGATCTTAGATTATATTATACTCGGATACTTTTTTATCGGAATGGGAAGCTATTCTCTCAGATTGTTCCCTCAAGTTTATGGGATTGATTGTGCATAATGAAACCCAGGCTTTGATCGACCTTAGAAAAGAAATAAAAACAACACAGGAACCCCTCGGCACATATATCAATAATCAGGACTTCATAAAGCTGGACAACAAGCTGAAAGAAGATTTGCAAAAAACTGAGGACGATTTGATACACTTCAAACAGATTAAATATAACCGAGATCTACTCGACTACAAATCGAACCAAGCATATACCTGGACGAAGGCTAAAGCGAACACTCCACGTTCTATATTAAAAAAGCTGCGCCCAAAAAGGAAATATTCACAGAAGGTGTCATTCAGTTCCACTGATATGGACTCTCCGGATTCGGAATTGGATACAGTCCTCCCCGACGACTAACACCTCACATAAGATGGCTGCACAAAACGACGGGCGGGTAGGAGGCATAGAAAATCGCCGCTACCCAGCGTGGCACAGGAAAGGAAAAATGAACTACAAGTAATCAACTTGTCTGCGTCTCTACTCTCTAGAGATGAAATTAATGTCCTCAAAAGAGGCCTAACATTCTCACCTACTTGTCATTTTGAGCTATATAAAACCATGACCAGGGTATTGTCGATTCGCTTCCCTTAATTTACCCCAATCCCCAAAAAGACACGACAACATGGGTGGATTTAATTGGCCACAGCAGCCATTTTATTATAAACATAAAAAACATAGCTTATTAAATAACAACATCCCCAAGGCTTCCCTACCTGGAGGCCCGCCCACATAACCTTCACTGAAAAACACGGGGAGGGTCCTTGGAGCCCCATAATCCAGCCGGGTAACTGCCCTCACCCCTCCTTCAGATTACTTCTAGCCGTTAAACGGCAACTCAGAGGCAGAACCAGTTAACCCTGGGCAACACGAGGGCAGATACCCGCCATACGCCACTCCATCATCCAATACCTGGGGAGTCCAGAGCCTCCTTTGGCTCCCTCCCCACCACGCCAGAGCCACCATAACCACCAACTCCAAGGACCCCCACGCCCTGCCTCGGCCGCCATGACAAAAATTGCCCTCCCTGCCTAGCCAATTCAACACCACCCATTCATAACCCCCCTAAACTCCCCTCTGCCCGCACACCTCCTTCCCTCCAATAACGAAGCCTCCTCAAGGGTGGGTGGGTGGGGGCTGTTACACCACGTCTGTCCCCCTGCACTGACCCTTTTCCCGCCCCTGCTACCCCCTTATAAAACCTAGCACCCTCCCCTGCACGCCGCCCCCTCTTACCATACATTAACCCCTCCCTGACCTTCCTTCACCTATCACTCACTCCCAACCTGGTCATGTCAGGCCTCCCCCCAGGCTTTCAGTCCCAGTTCCGGCCTGAACATCCTGGATGGTAATAGGCTTGCTCGCAACCTTACACTGAGGCGACATTTCCGGGATTCCACTGAGAATGTCCCTGAGGGCCATGGAAACAACAACCTCGTGGCAGCCCAGGGTATAGCAATACCCCCTAACGTTGATACCAGTACATCTAGCATGTCTATGAAATGTAGCAGTATGAGTTTTAGGCCTCATGCACACGACCGTTGTGTGCACCCGTGGCCGTTGTTCCGTTTTCCGTGATTTTCTGCGGATCCATTGACTTTCAATGGGTCCGTTGAAAACTCGGAAAATGCAACATTTGGCATCCGTGTCCGTGATCCGTGGCCGTAGGTTACTTTTTATTCAGACGGATCCGAAGATCCGTCTGCATAAAAGCTGTTTCCATAGCTGAGTTTTCACTTCGTGAAAACTCAGATCCGACAGTATATTCTAACACAGAGGCGTTCCCATAGTGATGGGGACGCTTCTAGTTAGAATATACTACGGACTGTGTACATGACTGCCCCCTGCTGCCTGGCAGCACCCGATCTCTTACAGGGGGCTGTGACCCGTACAATTAACCCCTCATGTGCCGCACCTGACGGGGTTAATTGTACGTATCATAGCCCCCTATAAGAGATCAGGGGCTGCCAGGCAGCAGGGGGCAGACCCCCTCCCTCCCCAGTTTCAATTTCATTGGTGGCCAGTGTGGCCCCCCCCGCCCCCCCTCCCTCCCTCTATTGTATTAATAACATTGGTGGCACAGTGTGCGCCCCCTCCCTCCCTCTATTGTATTAATAACATTGGTGGCACAGTGTGCGGCCCCCCCCGGCCCCCCTCCCTCCCTCTATTGTAATAATAACATTGGTGGCAGTGTGCGCCCCCCCCCGCCCCCTCCCTCCCTCTATTGTATTAATAACATTGGTGGCAGTGTGCG
Source organism: Bufo gargarizans (assembly GCF_014858855.1). Lineage (NCBI taxonomy): Eukaryota > Metazoa > Chordata > Amphibia > Anura > Bufonidae > Bufo > Bufo gargarizans. Next base: position 95,705,432 of record NC_058090.1, on the reverse strand, counting down.
GCCTCCCCTCTCCCCCCCCCCGATCATTAGTGGCAGCGGATCATACTTACCTGCTGGCTGCTGCGCTGTCTGTGACCGGCCGGGAGCTCCTCCTACTGGTAAGTGACAGATCATTAAGCAATGCGCCGCACAGACCTGTCACTTATAAGTAGGAGGAGCTCCCGGCCGGTCACAGACAGCGCAGCAGCCAGCAGGTAAGTATAAAGCTTCTAATATTGCTAAGTAACCATGGCAACCAGGACTGCAGTAGCGTCCTGGTTGCCATGGTTACCGATCAGAGCCCCAGTGATTAAACTGGGACTCCGATCGGAACTCTCCGCTGCCACCAATGATCGGGGGGGGGGAGAGGGGAGGCCGCACATTGGCCACCAATGTTATTAATACAATAGAGGGAGGGAGGGGGGGCCGCACACTGGCCACCAATGTTATTAATACAATAGAGGGAGGGAGGGGGGCCGGGGGGGCCGCACACTGGCCACCAATGTTATTAATATTATAGAGAGAGGGAGGGGGGGCGGGGGGGACGCACACTGGCCACCAATGATAATACAATAGAGGGAGTGAGGGGGGGCTGGGGGGGCCGCACTGGCCACCAATGATATTCAAACTGGGGAGGGAGGGGGGTCTGCCCCCTGCTGCCTGGCAGCCCCTGATCTCTTACAGGGGGATATGATACGCACAATTAACCCCTTCAGGTGCGGCACCTGAGGGGTTAATTGTATGAATCACAGCCCCCTGTAAGAGATCGGGTGCTGCCAGGCAGCAGGGGTCAGTCATGTACACAGTTCGTAGTATATACTGTCGGATCTGAGTTTTCACGATGTAACTCAAATCCGATGGTATATTCTAACATAGAGGCGTTCCCATGGTGATGGGGACGCTTCAAGTTAAAATATACCATCGGATTGGAGAAAACTCCGATCCGATGGTATAAAAGGGACTCCTGACTTTACATTGAAAGTCAATGGGGGACGGATCCGTTTGCAATTGCACCATATTGTGTCAACGTCAAACGGATCCGTCCCCATTGACTTGCATTGTAATTCAGGGCGGATCCGTTTGGCTCCGCACGGCCAGGCGGACACCAAAACAACTTTTATTTCATGTCCGTGGATCCTCCAAAAATCAAGGAAGACCCACGGACGAAAAAACGGTCACGGATCACGGACCTACGGAACCCGTTTTTGCATGAGGCCTTACTGAAATGATGCATACTTGTAATTTACAGGAGTCCCGTACAGAGCAGGAAGACCATGAACGGATTAATACATCCATTGGTTTCAATACTACTAATCGGGATTATTACCCGGTCCAATCGAGGTCCCCTGCACTTGATCAGTAGTTAGTTGAAAAGGCTCTGGTTATGTTGGATAATGAAATTAAATCCAGGGGTGAATGGCCAAAACAAAATATGACCAAGGGGGAGTCACAAGCGTTGCGGCAGTTAAAAGACAGGGATGACAATCATAAAACAGGCTGATAAAGGGGGGAGCGGTGGTTGTACTCGACAGCGGAATGTACAAATCACAAATTGAGGTTATGCTCAGTGATACGAATGTATATGCTGTATTAAGAGGCAACCCGCTCCCCTCCTTTCAGAAGGAAATGATGGAGCTATTGTCGCTAGGATTGGAGTCAGGCTTTCTTAGTAAGAAATATATTTATATGGAGTATTCCATTATATCTGTCTTCCATGTGCTTCCTAAAACACATAAAGATGTCTTCCCTCCCCCCTTCAGGCCAATAGTGGCAGGAATCGGTCCATTTATAGAGAGATTATCACAATGGGTAGACTCACTTCTGCAACCCGTAGTCCCACACATACCAGGGTTCCTTAGAGACACTAGATCAGTAATAAAGGCATTTGATAACACGGAATGGTCCGAACATCATGCATGGATCACAGCTGATGTTGTCTCTTTATATACAAACATACCACATGAGCTGGCCCTTAGATCCCTGGTGTGGTTTTTGAGGACATACACTGACTTCACAATGGGACTGCAGGAATATGTAGTTATGGTGATGGACTTCCTCCTCAGGGACAATTTCTTTATGTTCAACCGTTCATTTTACTTACAGGTCTCTGGGGTGTCGATGGGGGCTAAGTTCTCTCCCTCCATAGCCAATATTTTCATGGCATGGTGGGAGAGGAGCTTTCTCCTCATCGACACCCATCCTTTTTGGGAGCATATCAGGTGGTATGGCCGCTACATCGATGACCTGATATTTATTTGGTCTGGTGGCCATACCACCCTTTTCCCAATACCTCAATTTTGTGGTACACCATGAACCACGGGAGATTTCCTTTTTGGACTTGCGCTTGAGGGGGGACTCGGCCACTGCTACTATACACACTTCCACCTTTAGGAAATCCCTGGCAGGCAACACTATATTGCACGGATCCTCTTGTCACCCACCACACACAGTACACAATATACCAAAGGGTAAAATGATCCATGCTAGATGGAACTGCACAAATGTGGACTCCTTTATGGAAGGAGCGGGGGAAATTATGAGCAGATTGACACAAAGGGGATATTCACGTAAACATATAGATAGTTGTGTTCCAGCAGACATTGGACATGGTTAGAAACCTGGTGAGGAGACAGATACAAACTGAAGCCCGGGTATCATCAGACATAACCCTCCAGAGAACATTTGTAACACAATATAGCGTGGAGCTTCCTGAGATCTGTAAGATCATTAAGCAACATTTTCTGATCCCGGCATTCGATAAACAATGGGCTAAAATAGCCGGGGGGGGGGGTGTAAGATGTGCGGCCCGCAGAGCCCCCACAGTAGCAACCTATGTTAGTCCAAGCCTGTCATGGTCTTACCTTCTCACTGTTCTCCTTCGTTTGACATGTGCTGGCGGCCATCTTGGTTTCTGGGTTTCTTGTAGCCTCCCACCCTGCGGCTCCTCCTTCCCACTGGGAGGAGCTGGATGCCTAGCTCATATATATAGAAGGTCTGTGGCTTCAGTTCCTTGCTTGGTCCTCCTGTGTTCACATGCTTCTAAGACTGCTGCTGCTTCTGGTTCCTGATCCTGGCCTCGTCTGACTACCCCGTTGGTTCCTGATCCTGGCTACGTCTGACTACCCCGTTGGTTCCTGATCCTGGCTTCGTCTGACTACCCCGTTGGTTCCTGATCCTGGCTTCGTCTGACCACCCTCCTGGTTCCTGACCTCTGTCTACGCAAGACCCTGCTTCGGTTTGGCCATCCGTTTGGACTTTTGCTACGGCTTGATTTCCAATAAAGCCTTCTTATTTCCACTCATCTCTGTTGTACGTCTGGTTCTTGGTTCCATGACATTAGGACCAAGCCATGAATTCTGACGGTACAGGGCCATCCTCGCTACCTACGCTGGTTGCCAGACTTGATCAGCAGGATCACCTGTTGGGTCGGTTCGCTGTGGCGTTGCAAACCCTGCTTGAACGCACGGCTCATTTCGCTTCCGTTGCCGATGGGTCGGTTGTCGCTCCTGGGCCCGCTCCTACTGCCGCTCCGGTTGTTGCGCCAGAGTCTACCCCGACACCTGTTGCTGCGCCTGCGGTGTCTCGGGGTATGACCGGTTCTGCCCCCCTTCCACAGCGCTTTGGGGGAGAGCCAACTCAGTGCCGAGGTTTCCTTAACCAGGTGGGCATTTATTTCGAGTTGCTGCCACATGCCTTTCCTACTGAGAGATCAAAGGTGGGCTTCTTGATCTCGCTGCTCTCGGACAAGGCCTTGGCCTGGGCCAGCCCTTTATGGGAGAACAACAATCCGGTGGTTGCCGAGTTTTCCGGTTTTGTTGCTTCTCTTCGGAAGGTATTCGATGTGCCGGCTCGTGCTGCCTCTGCTGCGAAGCTCCTTATGTCCATCAGACAGGGTTCACGATCCGTAGCTGAATACGCCATTGAGTTTCGTACCCTGGCAGCAGAGGTGGTCTGGAATAATGAGGCTCTGGTCGCTGCTTTCTCTCATGGTCTCTCGGATGCCTTGAAGGATGAGGTTGCAGCTAAGGACCTACCAGTGGAGCTCGAGTCTCTTATTTCTTTCCTGATTTTGATTGACACCAGACTCAGGGAGAGACCCTCCTTTAAGGAGAGCCTGCGGAGGTCTCCCAACAGATTGGCGCCTACGTTTGCTGTCCCACCCGTGCCTCCCTCTCCTCCCACGCCTCCTGGGGATGACTTGTCTGGGGGTGAACCCATGCAGCGGGGGTTTGCTCGCCTGTCTGAGGGGGAGAGGGTACTCTGGAGACGCGAGGGCCGATGCATGTACTGTGGTCTCGGTGGGCATTTTCGGTTGGCATGTCCGAACCGTCCGGGAGAACGCTCGCACCTGAGGCCCTGTCGGGGGCAGATCTTGGGTGGAGTCTCCTCGTCCCCGGTTTCCCGTGTTGACAAACCACTGATCACGGTTGTCCTCTCCTGGGTCGGGGGCTCGGTGACGACCCAGGCGTTGGTGGACTCTGGTGCTGGTGGTTTGTTCATTGATAGAGTGTTCGTTGCCGCCAATTCCATTCCTCTGCAGCCTCGAGGTTCCCCACTGGCTCTTGAGGCGATAGACGGCAGACCCCTTCTGCCGCCACACGTGACTCATGAGACCCTTCCAGTGGGGATAGCCATTGGTGCCGTTCACAGAGAGTCGGTCTGTCTCCAGGTTATTTCGTCTCCACACTACTCGGTGGTCTTGGGGTACCCCTGGCTCCAGAAGCATAATCCGACTTTCGATTGGAGATCGGTCGAGATCCTCTCGTGGTCACCGCAGTGTGGGGCTAGTTGCATCCATGGGCCTGTCAAGTTGCTGTGTACTTCCTCGGACTCTCTGTTGCCTCCTGAATACGAAGAGTACCGGGATGTATTCGATAAGGTGCGCGCGGTTGCCCTACCTCCGCACCGCCCATACGATTGTGCCATAGAGTTACAATCCGGTGCCGTTCCTCCTCGTGGCAAAGTCTATCCACTGTCGGTAGCGGAGAATGAGGCCATGGAGGAGTACGTGAGGGAGGCGCTTTCACGCGGACACATTCGCAAATCCTCGTCCCCGGCAGGGGCTGGATTTTTCTTTGTGAAAAAGAAGGGCGGCGAGTTGAGGCCTTGCATCGATTACAGGGGTCTCAATCGCATCACGATCAAGAACGCTTACCCAATACCCTTGATTTCCGAGCTGTTCGATCGCCTCAAAGGGGCCACGGTCTTTACCAAACTCGACCTGAGGGCGGCATATAACCTGGTAAGGATCAAGGCGGGCGATGAGTGGAAGACCGCGTTTAACACCAGGACCGGTCATTATGAATCCTTGGTTATGCCCTTTGGGTTGTGCAATGCGCCCGCAGTCTTCCAGGAATTCATCAACGATGTTTTCCGTGACCTGTTGCAGCAGTGTGTGGTGGTCTATTTGGATGACATCTTGGTATATTCTGCATCCATGGAGGCCCACATTCTGGATGTCAGACGAGTGTTGCAACGCTTACGAGAGAACAAGCTGTTCGGTAAGCTTGAGAAATGCAAATTTCACCGATCCCAGGTAACCTTCTTAGGTTGCATCATTTCCGCTGAGGGGTTCTCCATGGATCCTGAGAAGGTTTCGGCTGTCTTACAGTGGCCCCAGCCCAGTGGGCTTCGTGCCCTGCAGCGCTTTTTGGGCTTCGCCAATTATTATCGGAAGTTCATCAGGGACTTTTCCATGCTAGCCAAGCCTCTCACGGATCTGACCAGGAAGGGCAGTAATCCTCAGGTCTGGCCGCTCGAGGCCATCCGAGCTTTTGAGGCTCTAAAGTCCGCCTTTGTGTCGGCTCCGATTCTGTCGCATCCCAACCCTGGGTTGCCTTTTGTCCTCGAGGTGGACGCGTCTGAGACGGGAGTAGGCGCCCTCCTGTCTCAGCGTAGAACACCAGAGGGTCCTCTGCTTCCTTGTGGGTTTTACTCCCGGAAACTGTCTTCCGCGGAGTGCAACTATCAGATTGGTGACAGGGAGTTATTGGCCATCGTGCAGGCCCTTAAAGAATGGAGGCACTTGCTCGAGGGCTCGGTGGTTCCGGTTCTCATCCTGACGGACCACAAGAATCTGACCTACCTCTCTGAGGCCAAGAGATTGACACCACGTCAGGCCAGATGGGCTCTGTTCTTGTCACGTTTTAATTACGTGGTCTCCTACCTACCCGGCTCCAAGAACATCAGAGCGGATGCCTTATCACGGCAGTACTCCGAGCTGTCCGGGGAGGAGTCGATTCCGACTACGGTCATACCCCCGAATCAGATCCTGGCCGCTATTCGCACCAGCCTGACTTCTCCTCTGGGTGAGCAGATTTTGGCGGCTCAATCTGGTGCTCCCTCTGGGAGACCCAACGGCAGATGTTTTGTGCCTGAGGAGTTGCGCACTCGGTTGTTGCGAACCTACCATAACTCCAAGGCCGCGGGGCACCCTGGAAAGAATCAGCTGTCCTGGGCGGTTTCACGTCTGTTCTGGTGGCCTTCTCTACGTTCCGACATCGCCGCATATGTAGCGGCATGCTCCGTTTGTGCCCAGAGTAAGTCCCCTCGGCACCTTCCGTTGGGCCTTTTGCAACCCATAGCCACCGGGGAGCGTCCATGGTCACACCTGGGGATGGATTTCATTGTGGACCTCCCGGCATCCCGAGGCCATACGGTCATTCTCATGATTGTGGATCGGTTTTCCAAAATGTGCCACTGTGTTCCTCTCAAGAAGTTACCCTCTGCACAAGAGTTGGCCTCGATTTTTGCCAGGGAGGTCTTCCGGTTGCACGGTTTGCCCAAGGAGATTGTGTCGGATCGGGGGAGTCAGTTTGTGTCCAGGTTCTGGCACGCCTTTTGCTCCCAGTTGGGGATTCATCTCTCTTTCTCCTCGGCCTACCACCCTCAGTCCAATGGGGCCGCAGAACGATCCAATCAGGCCTTGGAGCAATTCCTTCGTTGCTATGTCTCCGATCACCAAGACAATTGGGTTGACCTCCTGCCTTGGGCTGAGTTTGCCAGGAACACGGCGGTGAACTCTTCCTCTGGGACGTCTCCCTTCATGGCCAATTATGGGTTCCAACCTGCCGTGTTACCGGAGGTATTCTCTCCCCAGGATACTCCGGCTGTGGAGGATCACCTTTCCGTCCTACGTACTTCTTGGGTACAGATCCAGAGGTCCCTTGAGGTCTCTGCGCAACGCCAGAGACTCCAGGCTAATCGCAGACGAGCGCCCGCTCCTTCCTACCAGGTCGGAGACCGTGTATGGTTGTCCACCCGCAACCTCAACCTTCGAGTGCCCACTCCCAAGCTGGCGCCTCGCTTTGTTGGTCCCTTCCGAGTGCTTCACAGGGTAAACCCGGTAGCCTATGCCCTTGCGCTTCCTCCTGGCATGCGGATCTCCAACGTGTTTCATGTCTCCCTGTTGAAGCCATTGGTGTGTAATCGTTTCACTTCCTCGGTTCCTCGGCCCCGTCCGGTCCAAGTGGGCAATCGTGAGGAATATGAGGTGAGCAATATCCTGGACTCACGCCTGGTCCGCGGTCGGTTGCAGTTTTTGGTCCATTGGCGTGGTTATGGTCCAGAGGAGCGTTCCTGGGTTCCCTCCGCAGATGTCCATGCTCCTGCGTTGCTCCGAGCCTTCCACGCACGCTTCCCTCTGAAACCGTTCCTTACTCCGCGGAGGAGGGGCCCTTGAGGGGGAGGTACTGTCATGGTCTTACCTTCTCACTGTTCTCCTTCGTTTGACATGTGCTGGCGGCCATCTTGGTTTCTGGGTTTCTTGTAGCCTCCCACCCTGCGGCTCCTCCTTCCCACTGGGAGGAGCTGGATGCCTAGCTCATATATATAGAAGGTCTGTGGCTTCAGTTCCTTGCTTGGTCCTCCTGTGTTCACATGCTTCTAAGACTGCTGCTGCTTCTGGTTCCTGATCCTGGCCTCGTCTGACTACCCCGTTGGTTCCTGATCCTGGCTACGTCTGACTACCCCGTTGGTTCCTGATCCTGGCTTCGTCTGACTACCCCGTTGGTTCCTGATCCTGGCTTCGTCTGACCACCCTCCTGGTTCCTGACCTCTGTCTACGCAAGACCCTGCTTCGGTTTGGCCATCCGTTTGGACTTTTGCTACGGCTTGATTTCCAATAAAGCCTTCTTATTTCCACTCATCTCTGTTGTACGTCTGGTTCTTGGTTCCATGACAAAGCCTCTTTCAGGATAGAAAGACATAACAACCTAATTGGTTAAAGACAAAGAGCAGCTACAAATGTGGACATAACAAATGTTTATGCTGTGACCATACCGTGGTAGCTAGGACTTTTAAGTCCACAGCTAATAACAAGGTCTTCCCAGTGAAATCTTATCTCAACTGCAATACCACTTATGCAGTATATCTAATCACATGTCGAATTTGCAGCTTACAATATGATATAATTCTATCAAGGTGAGAATACGTAAGCACATTTCGGATGTGCCCCATCATGGAAGCCGCGGAGTGTTTGCGGCCAGCTTGCACTTTGCGGTTTACCATGATGGGGACACATCCGGAATGTTGATTCAAGGCATTGAGAGGGTTAAAGTACCCACGAGAGGAGTGGATCACAGGAGAAAACTCCTGAACAGTGAATCCTTCTGGATATTTCAGCTGAGCACCAGTCACCCTGAGGGACTCAATAAAAGATTGGATTTAATTCCTGCAATTGTAAGATAATAAATATGTAGAATATGCTCTCCATTTCCGGTATATGGTTAAATAATGTTATGTTTTTAACACAATGTAAACTGCTTTTTTATTTGAAGATTGACACATGTGAATGGCAGCATGGAATTGAGGTCATGTGATAACCCAATTAAGAGCACAGGTGGAAGTCCACTATATCTGCTGCATTCATTTGTATCTTACTATGTCATGAATAAGGGCTCACATTCCAAGTAGCCCGAAACATGTAGACTAAGACTGTTTTTCCTGGATGTATTTTTATACCGCGTCAAAAGAGTATTAATTTTACCTCTGCGAGATTGAGCTGGATTTTGCTTTTCGTTTGGACTTCATTTTAATAACGTGTGTCCTTAAATTAAACCTCAAGGTGAAAAAGGAAAAAAAAAGGGTTATAACTAATAGGTCTAATTCTCTCACTCTTGGCAGTGTGGGTGGGGAGTCAGAGAAGGTATTTTTGGCTTTTACCGGTAGTACCAATTTCTCCTGCCTGCCATGGTGGCGCTAGACTCCCAAAATATTGAATTGTAAGTATTTGTTGACAGTGGGGCAGGGGTTAACCTTGTGGATTATCAGTTCGTTCAGCGTCATGGTTTTAAAACAGCGCATTAAGCAAAGGGATATCTGTGTTTGCTATTGATTCTGCCCCTCTCTCCCAAAGGAGTCTGACTCATATGGTGCATGATATTCATTTGAGGGTGGGTGATTCCCATGTTGAGTCCATTTCTTGTTTTGTACTGAAGTGTTTGCCTGCTCCTCTAGTGCTAGGGTTACCATGGTTGACCAGACATAATCCTACCATAGATTGGCAAGCAAGACAGATCAGTAATTGGAGTGATTTCTGTTTAGACAACTGTCTCGGCGCGTCACTTTCTTTGGTATCTACTAAGATGTTACCCCCATTTCTTTCAGATTTTTCTGACGTATTCTCTGAGGGTGATGATCAAGAGTTACCCCCTCCCCGAGAGTATGATTGTCCAGTCAACCTTATTCCCGGAGCTTAATTGCCAAAGTCTCAGTTGTATAATCTTTCTCAATCCGAAAGAGTAGCTATGCGAAAGTATATTGCCGAGAGTTTGGCAAACGGTCATATTAGACCATCTAAGTCATCTGTGGCTGTCAGCTTCTTTTTTGTTAAAAAGAAGGATGGGACCCTTAGACCGTGTTTAGACTTCCGGGAGCTAAATCTTATCACTGTCCGTGATCCTTATCCTCTTCCCTTGATCCTAGATTTATTCGATAGGAGTGTCGGAGCCAAGGTGTTTCCAAGTTGGATTTAAGAGGGGCTTATAATCTGATAAGAATCAGGGAAGGGGACGAATGGAAGACGGCCTTTAATACCCCTGAGGGCCACTTTAAGCACTTGGTCATGCCCTTTGGGTTGACTAATGCTCCAGGGGTCTTTTAGCACTTCATCAATGAAATTTTTCATCATTCGGTGGGGAGGTTTGTTGTTATATACCCCTATGACATACTAATTTACTCGCCTGATATGGGGACTCATCAGGATCATTTAAGAAAAGTATTATTGATTCTCGGGGAGAATTAGTTGTATGCTAAGTTACAAAAATGTGTGTTTGCTGTTCAGGAGCTGCAGTTCCTGGGTTACCTGCTGTAACGGTATCAACCGTTGGCGATGTCCTTCTCCCTTGGTCAGCGTGGTGCTGAAGAGCTGCTCCAGAGACTTCCAAGCCGAGTTGCGATTTCCAGTAGCTGTGCAGCTCTTACAAGAGCTAGTAGTGATATAGCTGTTCCCTACAACACGAGATGAGGCTGCGAGTCGAGGGTAAGAAGAACAACATTTATTGGTGCCACCCTTGGCCTTATATACAAGTCTCCATGGAAGGGGCCCTCCCCCGTGGACCTGATTGAGAACTGCGTTACAACCACACAGACCAATGGAAATAATCACACAATCCAGGACAGTCCCACACAATGTCTCCCCTCTGACTGGGAGATAATCAGGTTAGACACTGTAGTAGCCTAATCAATTCTAGACAGTAAAACCACATTTTTATACATTAAAAGTACCCCAAAATCCACAATATTCCAAGACAAACTGAGGGCTTCTGTTACAACTGCTTACTTCCTCAGGTTTTCGTATGGATCCCGAAAAGGTCAGTGCAGTATTGGACTGGGATCGTCCTGAGAATCAGAAAGCGCTGATGTGGTTTTTGGGGTTTACTAATTACTACAGAAAATGTATCCTGAATTATTCTACTGTTGTCAAGCCTTTGACCTATTTGACCAAGAAAGGTGTGGATTTCTCAGTCTGGTAGAAAGAGGCATTACATGCTTTTTCTGCTATAAAGAAATGTTTTGCTTCGGCTCCCATTCTGGTGCAACCCGATGTGTCACAACCATTTATTGTGGAGGTGGACGCGTCAGAAGTGGAAGTCGGAGCAGTTTTGTCGCAGGGCCCTTCTCCTGGCAAATGGCGCCCTTGTGCTTTTTTTTTTTAAAAACTCTCTTCGGCCGAAAGAAATTATGATGTTGGTAATAGAGAGTTGGCCTTTGAAGAATGGCGTCATTGGTTAGAAGGAGTGATTCATCCCATTATGGTAATGACTGATCATAAGAATCTGGCTTACCTGCAATCGGCGAAACGTCTGAACCCAAGGCAGCCCAGATGGTCATTGTTTTTTTACCAGATTTAATTTTGTGGTCACTTATCGCCCTGGGGTCCAAAACATCAAGGCGGATGCTTGTTCACGTAGCTTTCCTGGGGGGGGGGGATTCGGAGGATCCTGCTCCGATTTTGGCTGATGGGGTGTTTGCTTTCGCCCTTTATCCCGAACTTGAGACGGAGGTGTTGGAAGCTCAGGGTGAGGCACCTGATTCCTGTCCTCCAGGGAGGTTATTTGTTCATTCTGGGCTTCGGCACAAGGTGTTCAAGGAACATCATGATATTGTCCTTGCGGGACACCCTGGGAGCAGATCCACTGTGGATCTTATTTCCTGGAGATTCTGGTGGCCAGGTTTACGTAAAAGTGTGGAGAGCTATGTGGCAGCCTGTGAGACCTGTGCACGTGCCAAAGTGACTCATACTCGGCCTTCAGGATCTCTTATTCCTTTGTCCATCCCATCCCGTCCCTGGACGCATTTGTGCATGGACTTCATCACTGATTCGCCTAGTGGGAAGACGGTGATTTTGGTGGTGGTGGACCGCTTCAGTAAGATGGCGCACTTTATACCATTATTAGGTTTTCCCAATGCCAAAACTCTTGCTCAAGTGTTTATTGATAACATTGTGAAGTTACATGGCATTCCCTCTGATGTGGTGTCTGATAGGGGGACGCAATTTGTTTCCAGGTTCTGGAGAGCATTCTGTACTCGCCTGGGGGTTCAGTTGTCCTTCTCTTCGGCTTTCCACCCTCAGTTGAACGGACAAACTGAGCGCACTAACCAGAATCTCGAAACTTATTTGAGGTGTTTTGTCACTGAGAATCAGGAAGAGTGGTCTTTATTTTTGTCTTTGGCTGAGTTTTTCTTGAATAACCGTTGGACGGAGTCCACTGATAAATCACAATTTTTTGGTCCATATGGGTTTCAACCTCAGTTTGGTACTTTTTCTGGGACCGAGTCCTCTGGTATACCTGAAGAGGAAAGATTCTCTTCTTCTTTGTCATCTATCTGGCGGAAGATTCAAATCAATTAAAAAAAATGGGCGAAAGATATAAACGGATGGCTGACAAGAGACGTATGAATAGCCCGGACCTGTGTGTGGGTGATTTGGTGTGGTTGTCCACTAAGAACATTAAGTTGAAGGTACCCTATTGAAAGTTGGGCCCAAGATTTATTGGTACTTTCAAGATCTCTGCCATTATTAATCCGGTTGCGTTTCGTCTCGAACTTCCCCAGGCTTGGAAGATCCATAATATGTTTCACAGGTCGTTGTTGAAAAACTATGTGGAACCTGCTGAACCATCTCCCTTGCCACCTTCTCTGGTCATGGTAGATGGTAATCTGGAGTTTCAGATCTCCAGAATAATTAACTTGCGTATTCTTCGTGGTTCCCGTCAGTACCTCGTACATTGAAAGGGTTACGGTCCAGAAGAAAGAATGTGGGTTCTGGCGACTGATGTCAGTGCTAGTAGCCTTTTGAAGGCCTTTCACAGGGCGCACCCTGATAAGGTGACCGGAGGTCTTACTGTTACTGACACCCCTGTGAGATATCTGAGAAGATCGGATAGACTTGCGGCACGTGAGTCTATCTGACAGGTCCTTCTGTGTTTCCTTTCTGTTTGTTGTTGTTGGCAGGATCCCACCTCTCCACAGGTTCTGCTCGTTATCTGTGAAGAGGCTCTATTTAAGTCCACCTCTTACTGCTGACTTTGCAGTTGATATTTCCTTCTGGAGTTCGATGCTGGTTTGTTTGTGGATATTCTGCTTCCCTCTCGTCTCAAGCTGTTCCCTTGTTTCTTCTAGGTGTTGTGTTGTTTCTAGGTCTCAGGGAGACGCTGGTCTCTTCACCGTGGAAGGTACTGGCTGTCTTATTCCCCACTCCCTAAGTTAGGGTTTGCGACAGTGTCAGCAGGGCTTAGGTTCCAGCGTATGATTTCGTTCACCATCAGGACTTGCTCATACTGTCAGCAGTCAGGGAGAGACTCAGGGATTGTTAGGAGGTTACCATTCCGTCTTCCCTAGCTTTAAGGCCTAGTCTGTTTTCCTGTCGCTGTTGTTTATTTGGTGTTCCCCTTATCCCCACTTACCGTGACACGTGCTTGACAGCCGTCAGAAGGTTCACCCAGTTGGCAGTAAAAGTTATGTACCTTCCCTGCCTGTGTTTGCTAGACCACGTGTCTGTGGTCAGATGTATCTTGGCACAACACTGTTTGCCAGAGATACATTCACTTGTCGCTTAACATGGCCATATAGCTTTGGGATGCCTTTCTGGGAGAAATATTTCCTTCCAGGGACCTTCCATTAAGGTGTGCCAATGGGCACAAATTTTCTAAAGGCCTCCGAATCTACTTGTTTATATGGCAGTAGTTGGCGGGCTAGTAGTTCCGACAAGCCGGCGGTCAGCCGTTGGGCAAGAGGGTTATCCAGCGTCAACAACTTTTTACGTTAGAATATTTGGGCCACGGAAGCCTGCCTTTTGCCAGATGAATGCGACAACGGCACGGTGGAAGGTGGAGTTGAGGAAAAATGGGAGGAGAGGAGGAGAAGAGAGGAGAAGGACAAGAGGCAGGGCGTGGGGCGCCGGGAGTTTGGCTTTGTGGGTTCTGACGGTGTTGCTCCCACTGGGCTCGGTGATGGGAGGCCAGGTGTCACGGGGTAGAGTCGCGGGTATAAAGATATAGTGGAGGTGCACCCCCTGAGACGCCACCTGGTCCCCTGTCTCTGCCTACTTGCACCACCCGCCCTAGGTGACGGGGCGCAACTGGGTGACAGTCCCTGACCTGAGTAAATGCAAGCAGAGAGATAGAGACAGCAGGGAAGCGGACAGTCAATGAGAGGTAGCACTAGAGCGGACAGAGAGGTGGAACAAGCAAGGTACCACCAAAAACGGAAGGGCGAGGCGGGTCAACTAGCCGGGGTGTCCAGGAGGTCACGTCAGTACAAGAGACAAGGCAAAGACAAAATCCAAAAGCAAGCTGAGGTCAAAATCCGAGAGGTAGCATCAAGGTTCAGGGAGCAGGCAGAAGAGGTGTCAGGAAGCAGATCAAGGGTCAAATCCAAAGGTAAGCTAAATAACAATAATAATACACAGCCTAAGGGACCAAAATCACAGGCAACCTGTAGCCAGCAGGTTGCCTGTATTTATAGTGGGGAGTGAGGGTCATGTGACGTGGCCAGCGTCACATGACCGACAGACAAATAAGTCGAGCACCGAGTGATCAGCTCGGCGCTTAAGGCAGATCTAAGAGCAGGGAGCCTCCCAGCTACCAAAAGCCGCCCCGGGGACGAGGCTGAACACAGATCCTTGCTCCCGAAGCTAAGCAGCAGGTCTGCAGCTGATGGGAGACCGAGTGTGCCTTTGGCGCCCTGTTACACCAGGTGCCTTCTTAAGGCGGTCGTCCCTAGGTGAGTGTTGGGCTTACCACAACTTATGCGTTGACAGCACCTGCTGCAGATAGCAACACTATTGTCAGCAGCTGACACGTTAAAAAAGTCCACACTGCGGAGCCATGTGCTGGCATCCTGGAAGCGCCAGATGTGTCCGTGTATGGTGGATGGCTCGCTCCAGATACATTTGCAGTCTGCTTTTTGCCTCCTGTGCACTGAGTTCTGCCTGCTTCTCCTCCTTCTACCCCATATCTGATGCTCTGTCTCTCTCTCAACTCCCCTCCTCTTCCTCTCTTGTGGGCACCCACGTGACATCCATGGACACGTCATCATCGTCACATTCACCACCACTGACATTAGAAATTTTGGAGTAGGCAGCAACAGCGGGGACCTCCGCCCTTGGGCTGATCTGAGTACTGTCAGACCGCTGGGTGGCGGCCATTGCTACCTCCTCTTCCGATGCCAAGAATGGCTGCGCATCGGGAAGGTCTGGGAATGGATGGGAAAATAATTCCTTTGACTCGAGTGAAGAGGCTATGATGGTGGTATTTTGGGGGATGCACACAGCAGAGAGCGAGGAGGGTGCAGATACAGAGGATGAGGAGGGTGTAGAAGCAGATGGCTGAGTGAGCCACTCAACCAACTCTGGTGCGTCCTTTGACGTAATCGCACACACCTTCTCCAACTTCCCTCTTAGGCTCCAGCCTGGTGCACCTGCCCGACCCATACCAACCCTGCAGAAAGGACTGCCTCTTCCTCTGCCTTTCATTTTCAAAATGACCCTGTGACAAATCCCTATAGAAGAGCAGTATTTGTGGAAGCAGGTATATTGCAGGCCTCAATCAATATTTGGTGGAAGCTGGTATATCAAACCCCTTAATCAATATTTGGTGGAAGCCAGAGTATTGCAGGCCTCAATCAATATTTTGTGGAAGCCGGTGTATCACACCCCTCAATCAATATTTTGTGGAAGCCGGTGTATCACACCCCTCAATCAGTATTTTGTGGAAGCAGGTATATCGTTCCCCTTAATCAGTTTTTTTTGGGGCAACAGGTATATCGCACCAGTTGTAATTAGTTATTCCAATAGCGTTTGTCCCTCTAGCTGCGGTATCTCAGCAGAACCGCACACAACTGCTGCACAATACAAATGCACTATAATATACTTTCTATGTTAGCAGGTATATTATACAGTAGGTATATCACACCCCTCAATCAGTTTTTTTTTGGGGGGGCAACAGGTATATCACACCATATGCAATTGGTTATTCCAATAGTGTTTGTCCCTCTATCTAGCTGCGGTATTGCAGCAAAACCGCACACAACTGCTGCACAATGTGTTAGAAAGTATGTTAGAAAGTATTTTATAAGTATGTCACACCTCGATAGCACACCTATACCAGTCCTTAAAATGACTTTGTGGCCCTATTAGCTAGCGTTTGGTGTCCCTAACAGTCTGTCCCTGCTCCACACAGCAACCTTTCCCTACACTGGCAAAACACAGAACCGCAAGGCCATCTCTACGCCTCATGATGCTGCCACCTCCACAATCTCTCTCATCGTGCTACTCTGTGGCCTGCTCATGCTGCTGCCACCTCCACAATCTCACGTCATCGTGCTACTCTGTGGCCTCCTCAAATCTGCTGACACCTCTACAATCTCTCATCGTGCTACTATGTGGCCTCCTCATGATGCTGCCACCTCTACAATCTCTTGTTGTCATGCCACTCTGTGGCCTCCCCATGCTGATGACACCTCCACAATTTCTCATTGTTGTGCTACTGTGGCCTCCTCATGCTGCTGACACCTCCACAATCTCTCATCATCGTACCACTCTGTGGCCTCCTCATGCTGCCGCCACCTCTAGGCTCTGTCATTGGGCCACTCTGTGGTCTTCTCATGCTGCTTCCACCTCACCACTATTTCATAGGTCCACTCTGTGGACTTCTTATGTTGTTCTCACCCTGTATACAAACTAAAAAGACAGGGTGGCATTATCAGGAGGTGCTCAAACCCACATGCAGTCGTGCATATATACAGGGGAGCAAATCCTGCACTTGTGGCCCGTTGCTAATGGCGATCCCCAGCAAAATCATACAGTGGAGGATGCCCGCGGCGAACCACAAGTACCACAATATACATCTCACACAAGGTAACAAGTGCGGATGTCATAATCAATATAACAAAACAATAACAAAGACAGGTACACTCTGCAGTCTCACTAAACCCTCAAACTGATTTTAAAATTGAGAGATTAGTCAACATGTCCTACGGTGTAGAACATGTCTAAGCCCGGGCACCACGCCAAGGTTTCTCAAGTAGCCCGGGACCTAACACTCTCCTACCTGAGCCGTATGGGCAATACCAGGAGCCAGTGGGCAAATTACAGGAGCATGAGGCCGACTCACAAACAGCTCACCAGTTACCTCCAGAATGTAGCCATGCTTGCAATGGGAGGAGGGAGGAGTCTGCGAGTCCCACTCAAGACTGGCTGATATGGCCCAGGCCTCACAGGTGCACCTAAATGTGGCCTGTAGATGGAAAACAGGCACATTTAAATTGGAGTTTATACACCTCCAGGAATCTATATATACAAACTAAAAAGACAGGGTGGCATTAGCAGGCACCAAGCCATCAAAAAGTCATACGCCCCCCAAAATAGTACCAATCAAACCGTCATCTCATCCCCCAAAAAATGTCACCATTGGGAATGAGCAAATTGACTTCAGATGAAACATCCAAAGTCGATTCGCATAAAACGTTGTTTCAATACTGCACGGAGCGACCACTCCGTACAGTATTAGAATTTATTGAATCCGATAAGCCTGAAGTTATTACATCGCAAAGTTTCGCGAGACTTCGCTTAATAACTTCATAAATTGATTTAGGCTACATGCACACAAACATATGTGGTTTGTGGTCAGCAAAAAAAAACTGGTGATGTCCATATGGCATCCGTTTTTTTTTGCGTATCCATTTTTTTTTTATGGATCCATTGTAATAATGCCTATCTCTGTCTGCAAAACGGACAAGAATAGGACATGCTCTATTTTTTTTGCGGGCTACGGAACGGACATACAGATGCGGATAGTACACAGTGTGCTGTCAGCATTTTTTGCAGACCCATTGAAATGAATGAGTCCGCCCAAAAAACGAAACGGACACGGAAACAAACAACGTTCGTGTGCATGTAGCCTTAGGCCTGATGCAGGGATTACGGCCGTATGGCATCCGTTATTTTTGCGGATCCATTGTAATAATGCCTATCCTTGTCCGCAAACTAGAAAAAATAGGACATGCACTATTTTTTTTGCGGGGCTACGGAACGGTCATACTGATGCGGACAGCACATGGTGTGCTGTCCGCATTTTTTTCAGACCCATTGAAATGAATAGGTCCTCATCCTATCAGCAAAAAAAGCGGAATGGACAAGGAAACAAAATACGGTCGTGTGCATGAGGCCTACATGCACACAAATGTATTTTGTTTCCGTGTCCGTTAATTTTTTTTTTGCAGATCCGCAATTTGAGGACCGCAAAACACATACGGTCGTGTGCATGTAGCCTTAGGCTACATGTACACGAACGTTGTTTATTTCCGTGACCATTCAGTTTTTTTTTGCGGCTAGGATGCGGACCCCATTGCCTGCCGGAATCCTCTGCCGCAAGTGTGAAAGTACCCTTATATTGTAAAAAAAACATTTCCCGAACTCGGGTTCGGTTCCATGGTACCACTTGGAACCGAACCAGAGTTCGGGAAATGTTTTTTTACAGTATAAATCAATTTCTGAAGTTAATATGCTGATAACTTCAGGCTCCTCGGAACAAATACATTCTAATACTGTACGGAGCGCTTGCTCTGTACAGTATTGAAACAAAGTTGTATGCGAATCGACTTTGGATGTTTCATCCAAAGTCGATTTGCTCATCCCTAGTCACCATTTAAAAAAATAAAAATTTAGACTTTTTTTTTTAAATCATCTTATTTTAATAAGCTAAGGTTTAGAGCAGTGGTTTCCTAACCAGTAGCTATGGAGTAACAAGGAGCTCGCTACCCCAAATTGTGTGAATCTTCAAACATATACTATGCCCCAAAAATTCTAATTTGGGTAGTGTGTCAAATGTATAAAAAAAATAAAACTGTGACGACCAAATTGTTAAGAGTTTGTGTTTATTTCAGTGACTTGAGTTAGAAGTTACGGGCACCTTTTGCAATATTTTTTGTATTCCATCACTACCAAACCCATCAGACAAGCTATTTGATAGATTGGTTTACCGCCCCTCCTTCATAATCATCTAAAATCGATTATGGTCAAATCAAAATTGATCAATGAACTTCAGAAGGGGAAGGTGAATGATCCAATACAGGACTTGCCTCACAGATTTGAAAGTTAAAGACAGAGAGCAGCTGGCAATGTAAAGGAAGAAAGCAGAAGAAAAATAGACGAGGTCTCTTAATTAAAGCCAAATTAAAAAAAAAGCTTTTTTTCACGTAGTAGGTTCAATACTCTGGAATTCCCTATTGCATATGCTACTCTATCTATACAAGCTTTGTAAAGTGAGTAATCATGTTGTCATGCACCTCAGCAGAGAGCAAGTATTGTCTCTAGGTCAGGAAGTGGCAGCTCGTCAGAGACGAATGTCTTAAAATGATGTAATTCAAAATGGCCACCACATTTGTCAGTAGGGATAACTGCAGCATAAGAAAATGTCACACCCTTAATATTTATCATAGAGAAGATGCTCACGTTGATACATTAATGGATGGTAAAAGAAGAACAGTTTACGCATTTTGCTGCCCATGTTTTAGCTCTTAGGGACCTACAGGGAAATAGTCCCATGGAGGATAAGAATGACGAGCTACCACTGGAGGAGGAAGAGGAGTCGGTGGTGGAGGAAGAGAAGGAGACTGATGATGATAATGACTAGAGATGAGCAAACTTTTGAAAGATTCGATTTGGCAGCTGCGCCGAAGTTCAACAATAAATTTGATTAGTTACAAATTAATTTGACACAAATGACTATAAATCAGGTATACCCAGGCCAATCTGCCTAAAAGTAACAGTGCACAATATTGTCGCACCGCAACCCTGTAACATGTTTTAATTCTTTTTAGTTACTTATTAGGCCTCATGCACACGACCGTTTTTTTTTAAGGTCCGCAAAAACGTGGTCCGTAGGTCCGTGATCCGTGACCGTTTTTTCGTCCGTGGGTCTTCCTTGTTTTTTGGAGGATCCACGGACATGAAAAATGAAAAAAAAATCTAAGTCAAGTTTGCCATTGAAATGATAGGAAAAAACGGACACGGATCACGGACACGGATCACGGACACGGATGACAATCTTGTGTGCATCCGTGATTTTTCACGGACCAATTTACTTGAATGGGTCCGTGAACCGTTGGCCGTGAAAAAAATAGGACAGGTTATATTTTTATCACGGCCAGGAAACACGGATCACGGATGCGGCTGCCAAACGGTGCATTTTCCGATTTTTCCACTGACCCCTTGAAAGTCAATGGGTCCGTGAAAAAAAACGGAAAACGGCACAACGGCCACGGATGCACACAACGGTCGTGTGCATGAGGCCTAACCCATTGAGGTGTAAAAGGAAAAATACACAATTATTTGAAAATCTTTTCATGTCTTGATATCTTCTTCAATATAAATTGTTCAAACAATAATATCAGTTTGATAATTTGCCCTTGATTATTAATAATAACAATTATCACCATTAATATGGTCAGATCAACGGTATATATATAGAGAGAGAGAGAGTTAACAAACGAAAATAACATTCAACGTATAATTGAACAGACATAAAAACAGGTGAACATAAAGGGACCATTTTTATACAGGGGTGAAACTTAAAAAATTAGAGTATCATACAAAAGTCCATTTATTTCAGTAATGCAACTTAAAATTAGAATATTGTGAAAAGGTTCAATATTCTGGTCTCAAAGTGTCACACTTACAGCTTATGAAAACCCCAAAGTCACAATCTCAGGTACCTTTTGCTCGGGGGGTATGGATTAATTAGCTGACTGCTAATTAATCCATACCCCCTGAGCAAAGGGTACCTGAGATTGACTTTGGGGTTTCATAGGCTGTAAGCCATAATCATCCAAATTATAACAAATAAAGGCTTGAAATATCTCACTTTGCCTGTAATGAGTCTCATATGTTAGTTTCACCTTTTAAGTTGCATTACTGAAATAAATGAACTTTGCACGATATTCTAATTTTTTGAGTTTTACCTGTATATATGAACTCATAAAAAATCCCTTGGAGCTCCAATAAAAACAAATCACCCATGCACATTATATAACACACACATAAAACAATAGAAAAAATGTAAGTGGTTCCTCTCCACACACTTAGTACCACTTTTTTCTTGCTGTTAATATGCCTTAGGCCTCATGCACACGACCGTTGTTTTATTCCGTGTCTGTTGCGCCGTTTTCTGTGATTTTCTGCAGACCCATTGATTTTCAATGGGTCCGTTGAAAACTCGGCTAATGCACCGTTTGCCTTCCCAAAAATATAACCTGTCCTATTATTTTCTCGGAAAACGGTTCGTGGACCCATTCAAGTCAATGGGACCGCTAAAAAATGCGGAAGCACACAAGATTCTCATCCGCGTCCGCTCGTCCGCGTCCATTTTTTTCCTATCATATCATTTGCATGGCAAACCTGTCTTAGACTTTTTTTTACTTTCCTTTATGTCTGGTGGTCCTCTAAAAATAAAGGAAGACACACGGAAGCGAAAACGGAAATGGATCACGGAACAACGGACCCCATTTTGCGTAACGGAACACAACAACGGTCGTGTGCATGAGGCCTTATTGTTAGTATGCGCACACACTTTACTTGCTTTCTCGTATTCCTTTGTTGTACAGTAACATCCGGCTCAGCTAAGCAGCCCCCACTATTTGCCTTCATCCAAGTACCCATCTTCCCAATAACAAAACATCGTATTCACACACGGCTATTCATAGTAGTGATGAGCGGCAGGGGCAATATTCGAATTCGCGATATTTCACGAATATTTGGGCGAATATTCGCTATATATTCGAGAATTCGCGAATTCATGATCTCCAGGCATTATTTTCTTGATTGCGAAAATTCGCATAAAATTCGCATGAACTGGTATTTTCCCAAAAATCGAATATTCGCAATTACGAATATATTTTGCGATATTCGAAATATTCGCGAATTCTCGAAGTGCCGATATTCTCGATTAAAATTCGCAATTCGAATATTCGTGAGCAACACTAATTCATAGCCACACCATGAACTGTACTAAGAGAGAGAGAGAAATATATTATAAATTCAATCACCCATTTCTGGAAAACAATGCACCTTCTTATTTTCTCCCCTACAAAGAGAAAGTTATACAGATGCAAATCCAATTATTCAAGACAAAACATAAAAAATTGCATATAGCAGAATAACAAAAATCAATACAATGCAACATGCACTTTATTCATTATATAAGGGACATCTGCTGTACATGTCAGGTGTCAAGTCTTCAAGTTGGCGCTCACTTGAGTCCTGCCATAGCAACTTACTTATCCTCCCAAAGACTACAATGGGGAGGACTAAAAATAAATGCAAAAATATATATTTAAAAAAAATAATTAAAAAATAAATATAATAAAATTCAAATCACTTTGAAGGAAAGGTGTAGGGTAAAAAATATACATAAACCTCTCAAATGTATGTATTCTAATGCCAGAAGCCTGACTAATAAAACTGGTGAACTGGAATTAGTGATGTGTGAGGAGAATTATGACATAGTGGGAATAACTGAGACATGGCTGGATGATAGCTATGACTGGGCGGTTAATGTACAAGGTTACAGTCTGTTTAGAAAGGATCGTCAAAACCGGAGAGGAGGAGGGGTCTGCCTCTATGTAAAGTCCGGTCTAAAGCCCACACTCCGCAAAGATATAAATGAGGGACATGAACATGTGGAGTCACTGTGGGTAGAGATACATGGAGCTAAAAACAACAATAAATTACTAATAGGAGTTTACTATAAACCACCTAATATACCAGAGTCCACAGAAAATCTATTACTAAACGAGATAGACGAGGCGGCAAATCATAATGAGGTGGTTATTATGGGGGACTTCAACTACCCAGATATAGACTGGGAAACTGAAACTTGTATATCTCATAAAGGAAACAGGTTCTTGGCAATAACCAAAGACAATTACCTCTCCCAACTGGTTCAGGACCCGACTAGAGGGACGGCCATACTGGACTTAGTATTAACCAATAGGCCGGACAGAACAACAGACGTGCAGGTTGGGGGACACCTGGGAAATAGTGACCACAAAGTAATAACCTTCCAATTATCATTCAAAAGAGCGTTTCTACAGGGAGGAACAAAAATACCAAACTTCAAAAAAGCTAAATTTAGCCAACTAAGAGAGGCCATAGGCCAAACTAACTGGGACAAAGTCCTCAAAAATAAAAATACAGCCACAAAATGGGATATCTTTAAAAACATCCTAAAATCTCATTGTGAGAGGTACATTCCGTATGGTAATAAAAGGTTAAGGAATAAAAAGAAACCAATGTGGATAAATAGAACTGTAACGAAAGCAATAAATGACAAAAAGAAAGCATATCATTCACTGAAACAGGAGGGGAGCACGGAAGCACTGAAAAACTATAAGGAAAAAAATAGAACATGTAAAAAACAAATAAAAGCGGCCAAACTAGAGACCGAGAGATTAATTGCCAAAGAGAGTAAAACTAACCCTAAAATGTTCTTCAATTATATAAATGTTAAAAAGTATAAATCTGAAGGTGTCGGCCCTTTAAAGAGTAATGAGGGGGAAGTCGCAGAGAGCGATGAGGAGAAAGCAAAGCTGTTAAATATTTTTTTCTCCAATGTATTCACTGAGGAAAATAAACTGTCAGATGACATGCAGAATGCAAAAATAAATTCCCCATTAAAAGTGTCCTGTCTGACCCAGGAAGAAGTACATCAGCGACTTAAAACGATTAAAATAGACAAATCGCCAGGACCGGATGACATACACCCCCGTATCCTAAAGGAATTAAGTAATGTCATAGCCAGACCCTTATTTCTGATATTTGCAGACTCTATACTGACAGGGAATGTCCCACAGGATTGGCGCATGGCATATGTGGTGCCAATATTCAAAAAGGGGCCAAAAACAGACCCTGGAAACTATAGGCCGGTAAGTTTAACATCTGTTGTGGGTAAACTGTTTGAAGGTTTTCTGAGAGATGCTATATTAGAGCATCTCAACAGAAATAAGCAAATAACGCCATATCAGCATGGCTTCGTGAGGGATCGGTCATGTCAGACTAATTTAATCAGTTTCTATGAGGAGGTAAGTTCTAGACTTGACAGCGGCGAATCAATGGATGTCGTATATCTGGACTTCTCCAAAGCATTTGACACTGTACCACATAAAAGGTTAGTATATAAAATGAGAATGCTCGGACTGGGAGAAAACATCTGTATGTGGGTAAGTAACTGGCTCAGTGATAGAAAACAGAGGGTGGTTATTAACGGTACACACTCAGATTGGGTCACTGTCACTAGTGGGGTACCTCAGGGGTCAGTATTGGGCCCTATTCTCTTCAATATATTTATTAATGATCTTGTAGAAGGCTTGCATAGTAAAGTATCAATTTTCGCAGATGACACTAAACTGTGTAAAGTAATTTACACTGATGAGGACAGTATACTACTACAGAGGGATCTGGATAGACTGGAGGCTTGGGCAGATAAGTGGCAGATGGGGTTTAACACTGATAAATGTAAAGTTATGCACATGGGAAGGAAAAATGCAAGTCAACCGTACATACTAAATGGTAAAACACTCGGTAACACTGACATGGAAAAGGATCTAGGAATTTTAATAAACAGCAAACTAAGCTGCAAAAACCAGTGTCAGGCAGCTGCTGCCAAGGCCAACAAGATAATGGGTTGCATCAGAAGGGGCATAGATTCCCGTGATAAGAACATAGTCCTACCACTTTACAAATCGCTAGTCAGACCACACATGGAGTACTGTGTACAGTTCTGGGCTCCTGTAAACAAGGCAGACATAGCAGAGCTGGAGAGGGTCCAGAGGAGGGCAACTAAAGTAATAACTGGAATGGGGCAACTACAGTACCCTGAAAGATTATCAAAATTAGAGTTATTCACTTTAGAAAAAAGACGACTGAGGGGAGATCTAATTAATATGTATAAATATATCAAGGGTCAGTACAGAGATCTATCCCATCAGCTATTTATCCCCAGGACTGTGACTGTGACGAGGGGACATCCTCTGCGCCTGGAGGAAAGAAGGTTTGTACACAAACATAGAAAAGGATTCTTTACGGTAAGAGCAGTGAGACTATGGAGCTCTCTGCCTGAGGAGGTGGTGATGGTGAGTACAATTAAGGAATTCAAGAGGGGCCTGGACGTATTTCTGGAGCTTAATAATATTACAGGCTATAGCCACTAGAGAGGGGTCTTCCTCTGGATCAACTTGCGGGATAACAGGCCGAACTGGATGGACAAATGTCTTTTTTCGGCCTTATGTACTATGTTACTATGTTACTATGTTACTTTCTTTTCCACATTTTAAAAACAAACAATAAAAAAATAAAAATAGTTAGTATCACCGCATCCCAAGATGCACAAACTATTAAAATATAAAAGTGTTTATTCGGGACTGTGACCATGGAATAAATGCTATCAATGAAAAATATACTGTAGATCATCCAACTAAAAAATAAGTCCTTACACAGCCTTGTAGACATAAATATAAAAACAGTTTTTGGGACAGAATATATTGATGCAAAGACAAAAAAACATTTTTTTTATTTTTATTTTATAAATGTATTAAAACACAAGAAAAATTGTAAAAAATTGGTATTGGTGCAATCTTACTGACAAGCAGAAAAAAAGTTTTACCGCATAGGGAATGCTATAAAAAATAAAACCCCAAACTATGGCAGCATTGCAATATTTTTCCATTTCTGCCCCATATACGTGTAGATTTTTTTTCCAGCTTCCCACTACACTCTCACTATGCAATATTAAATGATTTCATTAGAAGGTAAAACTTGTCCCACAAAACATAAACCCCTCCAAACCCTCATATGACTATATAAATGGAAAAATAAAAAAGTTATGGCTCCTGGAAGGAAGGGAGAAAAAAACAAAATTAAAAATGACCCTAAAAATCTCTGTTAGGAAATTAGTTTATATGTTATTTTAGATAAGTCAAAGATTTAGAGATCGAGACTGAAGTATTATTTTTAATTATCCATCATGATCATAATTCAATCAAATGTCGAAGCACTGAATTTGACATTTTGAAAATAAAATTGTGTTTTATTGTGCATTGCTTTTCTGATGGCTTTTTTAATATCCTTGTTCCTAATACTGTAGATGATAGGATTCAACATTGGAGTCACAACTGTGTAGAGGATGGTCACCACTCTGTCCTGCTCTGCAGAAGAAGCAGATCTAGGGTGTAGATGCATAAACATAATGGTACCAAAGTATAGAGATACCACTAGTATGTGGGAACCACATGTCGAGAACACCTTTTGCAGTTGCTTATTACTACGGATCTTTAAGACAGTTATGATAATGCATAGGTAGGATAAAAGAATTAACAAAAAAGAACCAAGATGAACTATAGCACCGGAGATGTACTCTGCTAACTCATTGAGTCTTATATCTTGGCAAGAAAGTCGAAGGAGTGGAGGCATCTCACAGAAAAAGTGACTAATAAGGTTGGACTTGCAGAAGGGGAGTTGAAAAGTTAAAAATGTGAGAATAAATGAGTTTATAAAACTTATAACCCAACATCCAGTGACCAGACCTATGCACAGCCTCCAGTCCATAATTGCTCTGTAATGTAATGGATTACAGATAGCAGTATATCTATCATATGCCATAACGGCAAGCAGAAGACATTCACTTCCACCAAGAGCCAAATGAAAATATATTTGTGTCGCACATCCCACGAAGGAAATACTTCTGTCCTTGGATATTGTCTTTAATAAAATTTCAGGGACTACTGTTGAGGAAAAGCAGATGTCAATTATTGAGAGGTTACTCAAGAAAAAGTACATGGGGGTATGAAGTCTGCGGTTGAGACTAACAACAGTTATCAGCAGGACGTTTCCTGATAGGGTTATCACGTACATCATCGAAAATATCAAGAAGAAAACAATCTGAAGTTCAAAAATATCTGACACCCTCAGAAGAATAAAACTTCTTACCAACGTTTGATTTCCATTGTCCACAGAATTGTCCAACATAATTTTGTTTTTTGGGGAGTGAAATTCTAAATTGATTTAACTTAAATACAGTGATTTACCTTTCCAGTTAATGCTTAAAGGGTCAATTACATTGTGAACTCTACTTAAAAAGACCGATATCTTTACGGCAGTGGAATATTGGCACTGAAATCCTAAACATCGACATAAAAAAATGAACAAAACACCAGGTTTACTTAGCCATACTTGGGCCTTACTTTTATAATGGATTGGAAAAAAAAAATACTTGAAAATAAAAAAGTACAAAACACTAAAGAATATGAGAACAGTAAAAAGAACACTTTACGATACTTCCAAGTTGCCACAGGATAGGAAAGTATACTAATATACTGATTGACCTGGTCTTGATGATAAAGATAAATTCTTGGAAGATTTCTCCACCATTAAGTCTGATAGATAACACTGGTCACGAGATGTCCACCATTTCTGTAGACATACAGTATGCCATGTCAATGGAGCTGTGGATGTAACTAATTCCGATGGAGGTCTTAAATACTGTTCTATAACTATTTTCTACCAATAAGCACAATTAAAATGTTCCAATTTGTTTAGCATAAGTGTTGGTGACTTGGGAGCCTAATTAGCCACACATTTTTGTCTTTGGAAAGAGGTTATCAAAATAAATTCTTTAGGGCCTTTGTGGTCGTGTTTAGAAAACTTATGTGAAATTAAGTTAAGAAATATTAGTGAACAACCACAATAAAAACTTATTTAAGAAGAAATTTTAACCTAGAGACTGGCAAATCCATTTGTACAAGACGAACCCAAAGCTTTTCAGGGCCATTTTACTGCACCCGTTGGCTGGAAAAAAACTAACATGTCCCTGAGAGAACTTCAGGAGAAGGGCTTGCCCTGATTGGCTCAAAGACTGACAGACAGCCTGGATGAGCCAATCAGTGCTTCAGCAGACAGGGAGGTGCCCTTGCAGAACAACCAGAACATCGTTCTGTGTTGGGCTGTGAATGAGGATGGATGGGTGTAGCAGTGTGACAGAAAAATAATCTTAGTGACAGTGTACAATCCCAATTAAGCTTCTATTCTAGTGTCAGGGACATTTTAAGGTAAGGCTAGAAAGAAGAATAATTGTGTAGAATGTAACTGGCAATAGGTGTGGACCCACTGGGCCAACTAACAAGTTTGACTTTGAGCTAAACCTAAGGGCATTGTCCTGTCAAATATCTGGTTTCCACCCTTTAACCCCTGTACAAGGATTGGTCTTCTCTGCAGGGAACCAGCCAGCCCACTACCTCCTGGAGTAGTCTTGGTGTAGTTGGCTGCTGACCCAAGGGGGTCAGACACACTTCTGTGAAGTACCAAGGATAAAGGCAAAAAGTGTAGTCTGAACACAGTCCAAAGTCAGGGCAGGCTGAGTACTTGCGTATTCCAAGTTCGGGGCAGGCAGAGGACATGCGTAATCCAGTTCACAGTTCCAAGGTCAAGACAGGTGACAAGGAGCAAAATCTAATGGAATAGACAGAAAAGGTTCGGCACACAGTTATACAGACAACAGAACACTTTAGCTGGTTACTAGAGATCATACAAACTCAAAGCTCAGGCGAGGAGGTGGAACCACAACCCAACTAAATAGGGAGGCTGATAAGCAACTTATCCAGCACCTGGACAGGAGATAATCATTAACTCTCTCAATGCGGAAGGAAAGTTCACTGGGCACTATTTCCAGTTCACAGAGAGAGGGAGAGAGGAGCGACAGAACAGCAAAACAGTGGCTGGCACGGACCGCCAGCGTGACAGTTAGAGATGAGCGAATCGAAGTTGACAAAGTGGAATTCGATCCGAATTTCAGCAGGAGTGGCAGCTGGAGTCACAGCGAAAGGCCTGAACTCCTGGTGTCATTTAGCAGTCGTGTCTTGACCAGCAACCCAGCGGTGCATGAATAGTTGAGCCGGTCTTCGACTTCATCGCAAGTGACATCAGACACCCCCAGTCAAGAGTCGGTTGGTTCCTCTGACACAATGCTTAGTTGGTAAGGCTCGGGAGCAGGCCCTGTGCCCCCAACCAGTCCTCAACATTTCTCTATCATTTTCAGTTCCCTCAGTGCGAGAAATATTATAGGCTCGGCTCCACTTTTAAGCAAGCGAGCTACTAGAGGAGAGTCAGCAGCAACTGCCCAGCCAAGATCTGGAGGATACATCCACCACTTCATCCTGTAGGTGGGCAAGTAGTGATGATGAGTGTCACATGGGAGCTGGTGTTGCAAGCGGTGAGGCTCCTGACCCAGAGACCATTGAGGAGGACATCAGAAATGTGCAGACAGTATTCGATGATGATGATGATGTACAGTACAGACCAAAAGTTTGGACACACCTTCTCATTCAAAGAGTTTTCTTTATTTTCATGACTATGAAAATTGTAGATTCACACTGAAGGCATCAAAACTATGAATTAACACATGTGGAATTATATACATAAAAAAAAAGTGTGAAACAACTGAAATATGACATATTCTAGGTTCATCAAAGTAGCCACCTTTTGCTTTGATTACTGCTTTGCACACTCTTGGCATTCTCTTATGAGCTTCAAGAGGGGCCATAGTTACCCCAAGAACTTCCCTGTCCACCCAAAATGTGGAGAAACTGACCTTTATCAAGATGAATCAGGCATGGATCAGCCAGGATTTCCACCCACCAATGCCTGATGCATCAGACTAGATCATCCATGGTGCCACACCAACACTTTAAAAAAGAGACCGGTTTCTTCTGGCTACCTGCCTCAGCTACTATTCTGATGCTGCCACCCAATGCCACACATCTGATGTCAAGTGCTCCTTCTTTCACCCACCACCTTCAGCAGGTACTGGTATTGCCACCCATCTCCACACTATGTCACCTTGCCACTCTGTGGTCTCCTCATGCTGCTGCCACCTCCACACTATCACTTTACCATTCTGTGGCTTCCTTATGCTGCTGCCACCTCCACACTATGTCACCTTGCCACTCTGTGGCTATCTCATACTGCTGCCACCTCCACACTATGTCACCTTGCCATCCTGTGGCCTCCTCCTAATGCTGCTGCCGCCACCTCCACACTGCCATTGTGCCACCCTGTGGCCTCCTCCTGATACTGCTGCCACCTACACACTCTGTCATTGTGCTACTCTGTTGCCTCCTGATGCTGCTGCCACCCCCACACTGCCATTGTGCCACCCTGTGGCCTCCTTCTGATGCTGCTGCCACCTTTATACTCCGTAATTGTGTCACTCTGTGGCCTCCTGATGCTGCCGCCACCTCCACACTGTCATTGAACCACTCTGTGGTATCCTCATGCTGCTTTCACCTCACAACTATGTCATAGGGCCACTTTGTGGACTTCTCATGCTGTTCCCACCCTCCTCACTTCATGACTGGGCCACTATTTTGCCATTTGGCCTGGCTGACATCATTTATTTGACCTTTCTTCTGATCTGTCAGAAGGAAGGAAAAATAAGACATACAACAGATCCTGTCTATGTAACAGCTGCATGACATGGTCCCAATTTTGCATCAGAATTGGCTTATGATATGGTAGCCAAAAGCAGGAGTGGATACAAAACACAGAAGACATGCAAATATTCCATTTATGTGTCATCTCTGTTTTGGATCCACTCCTGTTTTTTTAGGCTTTAGCAATACTGATGGATTACTGACCAAATTCTGACCGAGTGAAGGCGGATGCTCCACAGACAGGATCCTTTTTTGGGGGTTATTGTTCTGACGGATCAGATGAAGGGCAAAATAATCAGTGACGTCAACACTAACTTACTGCTGACACCCTCTTCACTCTGCCGGTGGGGATGGGACTCTACTTGTATAAGCATTTAATTGCACAGGTTCTCTAGAAATCTATGTGAAATCAGTGAATTGGTGTAAAAGGAGTGAGCTCTTTTACGCTATAGTAGGATCTTGGGCCTCTGCACGGTTCTTTATACCTAGCGCTAACATTGACCTGTAATACTGAGTTCACACTGCCGAAAAGTGAAGTGTGCAGTGATTCTAAGAGCGACGCCTGTCATCTGCATGTCATACTGACTCACAGTATTGTTTCACTACCACAGCAGACTCCCTATGCGTGTTACTGCAAGGCACATTGTCACACACCACTATAAAGGCTCTCTTCAGCCAGGAAATAGCCTTTTTTTTTTACACGATTCACCATGAATAATTTCGGATCAAACCAAATTTTTTCAGAAAATTCGGCGAGCCCGCCGAATGGAATTTTTTAGAAATTCTCTCATCTCTAATAAAAAACTGTTATACCTTGAGTCTGCTAAACGTCTTACCCCTAGACAAGCTACGTGGTCTTTCTTTTTTACCAGGTTTAATTTTTTTAAAATATTGAAATATTAAAAGAACACAATAACTCTGTACTCGCCGGGCTGCCTGGTAATAGGGCAACCTCGGAGCTATTGTCTCGTCATTTATGGTGGTTGAGGTTTCATCAGGATATAATTGATTTTGTGTCCACCTGCACGACCTGTGCATGTGCTAAAGTCACTCATACTCGGCCAGCAGGGTCTCTGTTGCCACTGATCATTCCCAACAGACCGTGGACACACCCGTCGATAGATTTTGTTATTGATCTACCTGTATCTGCGGGTAAAACTGTCATCCTGGTAGTTGTAGACCGGTTCAGTAAAATGGTGCATTTCATTGACTTACCCGCGTTGCCAAATGCTAAAACCCTGGCTCATGTTTTTATCAGTGAAATTGTGAAGCTTTACAGGGTCCCTTCCAATGTTATTTTGGAGCGGGGAACCCAATTTATTTCTAAATTCTGGAGAGCTTTTTGTTTTCGTCTTGGGGTACATTTGTCCTTTTCCTCAGCCTTCCGCCCACGGCCAGACCGAAAGCACCAACCAAAACCTAGAGACTTACCTTAGATGCTTTGTGTCTGAAAATCAGGAGACATGGTCCGGTCATCTTACTTACCTTTAGCAGAGTATGCTATAAACAATTTTTTGGAGCATATAGTTTTCATTCTCAATTTTGCAATTTTCAGTAAGGGCGAGCCTTCTAGGATCCCTGAAGAAGAAAAGTTTACGTCATCCATTTCTTCTGTATGGCAAAAGGTTCAAAGCAATTTAAAAAAAGATGGGAAGCAGATATAAACGTATGGCTGATACAAAACGTTCGCCAGGTCTTGTCCTAGGGGTAAATAACTATGTGTGGTTGTCGACTAGAAATATAAAGTTAAAGTTTCCCTCTTGGAAATTGGGTCCTAGGTTTATTGGTCCTTATAAAATAATCACCATCATTTAACCCCATGACATTTCGCCTGGTGCTGCCTCAAACTTTGAAAATTCATAATGCATTTCATAAATTGTTGCTTAAAAAGTATGTTGCACCTCTGGAACCATCAACGTTACCGCCTCCTCCAATTATTGTCGATGGCAATTTGGAGTTTCAGGTGGCAAGAATTGTAGATTCTCGTTTCGTCTGTCGCTCCCTTCAATATCTGGTGCACTGAAGGGGTTACTGTCCAGAAGAAAGAATGCCAGAAGGTTAATTAGTAGAGTTGAGCGAACACCTGGATGTTCGGGTTCGAGAAGTTCGGCCGACCTTCCCGGAAATGTTCGGGTTCGGGATCCGAACCCGATCCGAACTTCGTCCCGAACCCGAACCCCATTGAAGTCAATGGGGACCCGAACTTTTCGGTACTAAAAAGGCTGTAAAACAGCCCAGGAAAGGGCTAGAGGGCTGCAAAAGGCAGCAACATGTAGGTAAATCCCCTGCAAACAAATGTGGATAGGGAAATGAATTAAAATAAAAATTAAATAAATAAAAATTAACCAAAATCAATTGGAGAGAGGTCCCATAGCAGAGAATCTGGCTTCATGTCACCCACCACTGGAACAGTCCATTCTCAGATATTTAGGCCCCGGCACCCAGGCAGAGGAGAGAGGTCCCGTAACAGAGAATCTGTCTTCATGTCAGCAGAGAATCAGTCTGCATGTCATAGCAGAGAATCAGGCTTCACGTCAGCCACCACTGCAACAGTCCATTGTCATAAATTTAGGCCCAGCACCCAGGCAGAGGAGAGAGGTCCCGTAACAGACAATCTGGCTTCATGTCAGCAGAGAATCAGTCTTCATATCATAGCAGAGAATCAGGCTTCACGTCACCCACCACTGTAAGAGTCCATTTTCATAAATTTAGGCCCAGCACCCAGGCAGAGGAGAGAGGTCCCGTAACAGACAATCTGGCTTCATGTCAGCAGAGAATCAGTCTGCATGTCATAGCAGAGAATCAGGCTTCACGTCAGCCACCAATGCAACAGTCCATTGTCAGATATTTAGGCCCAGCACCCAGGCAGAGGAGAGAGGTCCCGTAACAGACAATCTGGCTTCATGTCAGCAGAGAATCAGTCTTCATATCATAGCAGAGAATCAGGCTTCACGTCAGCCACCAATGCAACAGTCCATTGTCAGATATTTAGGCCCAGCACCCAGGCAGAGGAGAGAGGTCCCGTAACAGACAATCTGGCTTCATGTCAGCAGAGAATCAGTCTTCATATCATAGCAGAGAATCAGGCTTCACGTCAGCCACCAATGCAACAGTCCATTGTCAGATATTTAGGCCCAGCACCCAGGCAGAGGAGAGAGGTCCCGTAACAGACAATCTGGCTTCATGTCAGCAGAGAATCAGTCTTCATATCATAGCAGAGAATCAGGCTTCACGTCACCCACCACTGTAAGAGTCCATTTTCATAAATTTAGGCCCAGCACCCAGGCAGAGGAGAGAGGTCCCGTAACAGACAATCTGGCTTCATGTCAGCAGAGAATCAGTCTGCATGTCATAGCAGAGAATCAGGCTTCACGTCAGCCACCAATGCAACAGTCCATTGTCAGATATTTAGGCCCAGCACCCAGGCAGAGGAGAGAGGTCCCGTAACAGACAATCTGGCTTCATGTCAGCAGAGAATCAGTCTTCATATCATAGCAGAGAATCAGGCTTCACGTCAGCCACCAATGCAACAGTCCATTGTCAGATATTTAGGCCCAGCACCCAGGCAGAGGAGAGAGGTCCCGTAACAGACAATCTGGCTTCATGTCAGCAGAGAATCAGTCTTCATATCATAGCAGAGAATCAGGCTTCACGTCAGCCACCAATGCAACAGTCCATTGTCAGATATTTAGGCCCAGCACCCAGGCAGAGGAGAGAGGTCCCGTAACAGACAATCTGGCTTCATGTCAGCAGAGAATCAGTCTTCATGTCATAGCAGAGAATCAGGCTTCACGTCACCCACCACTGTAAGAGTCCATTTTCATAAATTTAGGCCCAGCACCCAGGCAGAGGAGAGAGGTCCCGTAACAGGCAATCTGGCTTCATGTCAGCAGAGAATCAGTCTTCATGTCATAGCAGAGAATCAGGCTTCACGTCAGCCACCACTGCAACAGTCCATTGTCATAAATTTAGGCCCAGCACCCAGGCAGAGGAGAGAGGTCCCGTAACAGACAATCTGGCTTCATGTCAGCAGAGAATCAGTCTTCATATCATAGCAGAGAATCAGGCTTCACGTCACCCACCACTGTAAGAGTCCATTTTCATAAATTTAGGCCCAGCACCCAGGCAGAGGAGAGAGGTCCCGTAACAGACAATCTGGCTTCATGTCAGCAGAGAATCAGTCTTCATATCATAGCAGAGAATCAGGCTTCACGTCACCCAACATTGGAACAGTCCATTGGCATATATTTAGGCCCCGGCACCCAGACAGAGGAGAGGTTCATTCAAATTTGGGTAGCCTCGCAATATAATGGTAAAATGAAAATAAAAATAGGATTGAATGAGGAAGTGCCTTGGAGTACAATAATATATGGTTAAGGGGAGGTAGTTAATGTCTAATCTGGACAAGGGACGGACAGGTCCTGTGGGATCCATGCCTGGTTCATT
This sequence comes from Bufo gargarizans, assembly GCF_014858855.1. Classification (NCBI taxonomy): domain Eukaryota; kingdom Metazoa; phylum Chordata; class Amphibia; order Anura; family Bufonidae; genus Bufo; species Bufo gargarizans. The sequence goes on along the minus strand of NC_058090.1, from coordinate 95,670,530 downwards.
TTCATGAACGTCAGCTTGTCCACATTGGCTGTAGACAGGCGGCTGCGTTTTTTCTGTAATGACGCCCCCTGCCGTGCTGAATACACGTTCAGACAAAACGCTGGCCGCCGGGCAGGCCAGCACCTCCAAGGCATAAAAGGCTAGCTCTGGCCACGTGGACAATTTAGAGACCCAGTAGTTGAATGGGGCCGAACCATCAGTCAGTACGTGGAGGGGTGTGCACACGTACTGTTCCACCATGTTAGTGAAATGTTGCCTCCTGCTAACACGTTGCGTATCAGGTGGTGGTGCAGTTAGCTGTGGCGTGTTGACAAAACTTTTCCACATCTCTGCCATGCTAACCCTGCCCTCAGAGGAGCTGGCCGTGACACAGCTGCCTTGGCGACCTCTTGCTCCTCCTCTGCCTTGGCCTTGGGCTTCCACTTGTTCCCCTGTGACATTTGGGAATTCTCTCAGTAGCGCGTCTACCAACGTGCGCTTGTACTCGCGCATCTTCCTATCACGCTCCAGTGCAGGAAGTAAGGTGGGCACATTGTCTTTGTAGCGTGGATCCAGCAGGGTGGCAACCCAGTAGTCCGCACACGTTAAAATGTGGGCAACTCTGCTGTCGTTGCGCAGGCACTGCAGCATGTAGTCGCTCATGTGTGCCAGGCTGCCCAGGGGTAAGGACAAGCTGTCCTCTGTGGGAGGCGTATCGTCATCGTCCTGCCTTTCCCCCCAGCCACGCACCAGTGATGGACCCGAGCTGCGTTGGGTGCCACCCCGCTGTGACCATGCTTCATCCTCATCCTCCTCCACCTCCTCCTCATCCTCGTCCTCCTCGTCCTCCAGTAGTGGGCCCTGGCTGGCCACATTTGTACCTGGCCTCTGCTGTTGCCAAAAACCTCCCTCTGAGTCACTTCGAAGAGACTGGCCTGAAAGTGCTAAAAATGACCCCTCTTCCTCCTCCTCCTCCTCCTCCTCCTGGGCCACCTCCTCTTCCATCATCGCCCTAAGTGTTTTCTCAAGGAGACATAGAAGTGGTATTGTAACGCTGATAACGGCGTCATCGCCACTGGCCATGTTGGTGGAGTACTCGAAACAGCGCAACAGGGCACACAGGTCTCGCATGGAGGCCCAGTCATTGGTGGTGAAGTGGTGCTGTTCTGTAGTGCGACTGACCCGTGCGTGCTGCAGCTGAAACTCCACTATGGCCTGCTGCTGCTCGCACAGTCTGTCCAGCATGTGCAAGGTGGAGTTCCACCTGGTGGGCACGTCGCATATGAGGCGGTGAGCGGGAAGGCCGAAGTTACGCTGTAGCGCAGACAGGCGAGCAGCAGCAGGATGTGAACGCCGGAAAGCGCGAACAGACGGCCCGCACTTTATGCAGCAGCTCTGACATGTCGGGGTAGTTGTGAATGAACTTCTGCACCACCAAATTCAGCACATGCGCCAAGCAAGGGATGTGCGTCAAACTGGCTAGTCCCAGAGCTGCAACGAGATTTCGCCCATTATCACACACCACCAGGCCGGGCTTGAGGCTCACCGGCAGCAACCACTCGTCGGTCTGTTGTTCTATACCCCGCCACAACTCCTGTGCGGTGTGGGGCCTGTCCCCCAAACATATGAGTTTCAGAATGGCCTGCTGACGTTTACCCCGGGCTGTGCTGAAGTTGGTGGTGAAGGTGTGTGGCTGACTAGATGAGCAGGTGGAAGAAGAGGAGGAGGAAGTCGAGTAGGAGGAGGTGGCAACAGGAGGCAAAGAATGTTGCCCTGTGATCCTTGGCGGCGGAAGGACGTGCGCCAAACAGCTCTCCGCCTGGGGCCCAGCTGCCACTACATTTACCCAGTGTGCAGTTAGGGAGATATAGCGTCCCTGGCCGTGCTTACTGGTCCACGTATCTGTGGTTAGGTGGACCTTGCCACAGATGGCGTTGCGCAGTGCACACTTGATTTTATCGGATACTTGGTTGTGCAGGGAAGGCACGGCTCTCTTGGAGAAGTAGTGGCGGCTGGGAACAACATACTGTGGGACAGCAAGCGACATGAGCTGTTTGAAGCTGTCTGTGTCCACCAGCCTAAATGACAGCATTTCATAGGCCAGTAGTTTAGAAATGCTGGCATTCAGGGCCAGGGATCGAGGGTGGCTAGGTGGGAATTTACGCTTTCTCTCAAATGTTTGTGAGATGGAGAGCTGAACGCTGCCGTGTGACATGGTTGAGATGCTTGGTGACGGAGGTGGTGGTGGTGTTGGTGGTACATCCCCTGTTTGCTGGGCGGCAGGTGCCAACGTTCCTCCAGAGGCGGAGGAAGAGGCCGAGGCGGCAGCAGCAGAATAGGCCGAGGCGGCAGCAGCAGAAGAGGTAGCAGGGGGAGCCTGAGTGACTTCCTTGGTTTTAAGGTGTTTACTCCACTGCAGTTCATGCTTTGCATGCAGGTGCCTGGTCATGCAGGTTGTGCTAAGGTTCAGAACGTTAATGCCTCGCTTCAGGCTCTGATGGCACAGCGTGCAAACCACTCGGGTCTTGTCGTCAGCACATTGTTTGAAGAAGTGCCATGCCAGGGAACTCCTTGAAGCTGCCTTTGGGGTGCTCGGTCCAAGATGGCGGCGGTCAGTAGCAGGCGGAGTCTCTTGGCGGCGGGTGTTCTGCTTTTGCCCACTGCTCCCTCTTTTGCTACGCTGTTGGCTCGGTCTCACCACTGCCTCTTCCTCCGAACTGTGAAAGTCAGTGGCACGACCTTCATTCCATGTGGGGTCTAGGACCTCATCGTCCCCTGCATCGTCTTCCACCCAGTCTTGATCCCTGACCTCCTGTTCAGTCTGCACACTGCAGAAAGACGCAGCAGTTGGCACCTGTGTTTCGTCATCATCAGAGACATGCTGAGGTGGTATTCCCATGTCCTCATCATCAGGAAACATAAGTGGTTGTGCGTCAGTGCATTCTATGTCTTTCACCGCTGGGGAAGGGCTAGGTGGATGCCCTTGGGAAACCCTGCCAGCGGAGTCTTCAAACAGCATAAGAGACTGCTGCATAACTTGAGGCTGAGACAGTTTCCCTGGTATGCATGGGGGTGATGTGACAGACTGATGGGGTTGGTTTTCAGGCGCCATCTGTGCGCTTTCTGCAGAAGACTGGGTGGGAGATAATGTGAACGTGCTGGATCCACTGTCGGCCACCCAATTGACTAATGCCTGTACCTGCTCAGGCCTTACCATCCTTAGAACGGCATTGGGCCCCACCATATATCGCTGTAAATTCTGGCGGCTACTGGGACCTGAGGTAGTTGGTACACTAGGACGTGTGGATGTGGCAGAACGGCCACGTCCTCTCCCAGCACCAGAGGGTCCACTAACACCACCACGACCATGTCCACGTCCGCGTCCCTTACTAGATGTTTTCCTCATTGTTATCGTTCACCACAACAACAAAAATATTATTTGGCCCAATGTATTGTATTCAAATTCAGCTGAATATAAATTTGAGGCCTAGTATTTAGGCGCTGGGTGACCGGTATAGATTTACTGACAGAATTAGACTTGGAAATGCACAGTAGCGTGTGTGTGAAGTTATTCTGAATGACCCTATGTGCACCTTGAATATTATATACCCTTTTAGGGATAGATTTCAAATAGCTCTGATATAGCAGAAACCACTAAATTATGAAATTGCTAAATTGTGAATTGTATTTCAACCCAGAACAAAAAATGTGCTTTGACGGACACTAAATAACTTGCCCAGCCAGAACAGTACAGCGGTAACGACAGATTTAGCGGGATATAAATTTGAGGCCTAGTATTTAGGCGCTGGGTGACCGGTATGGATTTACTGACAGAATTAAAATTGGAAATGCACAGTAGCGTGTGTGTGAAGTTATTCTGAATGACCCTATGTGCACCTTGAATATTATATACCCTTTTAGGGATAGATTTCAAATAGCTCTGATATAGCAGGAACCACTAAATTATGAAATTGCTAAATTGGGAATTGTATTTCAACCCAGAACAAAAAATGTGCTTTGACGGACACTAAATAACTTGCCCAGCCAGAACAGTACAGCGGTAACGACAGATTTAGCGGGATATAAATTTGAGGCCTAGTATTTAGGCGCTGGGTGACCGGTATGGATTTACTGACAGAATAAAACTGGGATATGGCCAAAAAATAACCACACTATTGCTGGTTAAATGCACTTGGTGTGACAGCTTGACCAACCACACTACTGAGGGTTAAATGCACTTGGTGACAGGCGCAGCTTGCCCCTGATGTAGTATATGGCCAAAAAATGAACAGACTATTGCTGGTTAAATGCACTTGGTGTGACAGCTTGACCAACCACACTACTGAGGGTTAAATGCACTTGGTGACGGGCGCAGCTTGCCCCTGATGTAGTATATGGCCAAAAAATGAACAGACTATTGCTGGTTAAATGCACTTGGTGTGACAGCTTGACCAACCACACTACTGAGGGTTAAATGCACTTGGTGACTGGCGCAGCTTGCCCCTGATGTAGTATATGGCCAAAAAATAAACAGACTATTGCTGGTTAAATGCACTTGGTGTGACAGCTTCACCATGATGTAGGCTTTAGCCAAAAAACAACCACACCATTGAGGGTTAAATGCACTTGGTGACAGGCGCAGCTTGCCCCTGATGTAGTATATGGCCAAAAAATAAACAGACTATTGCTGGTTAAATGCACTTGGTGTGACAGCTTCACCCTGATGTAGGCTTTAGCCAAAAAACAACCACACCATTGAGGGTTAAATGCACTTGGTCGCAGCTTGTGCTGGCGCACCACAAGACACAAAATGGCCGCCGATCACCCCAGAAAAAAGTGACTGACAAACTGGTCTGGGCAGCCTAAAAACAGTGAGCAATTGAGTATCAGCAGCTCAATGACCCACAGCTGCAGATCGATCAATAATCAAGTCCTTTGGAGGAGTTAATCTGCCTAATCTCGCCCTACTGTCGCAGCCGCAACCTCTCCCTACGCTAATCAGAGCAGAGTGACGGGCGGCGCTATGTGACTCCAGCTTAAATAGAGGCTGGGTCACATGGTGCTCTGGCCAATCACAGCCATGCCAATAGTAGGCATGGCTGTGACGGCCTCTTGGGGCAAGTAGTATGACGCTTGTTGATTGGCTGCTTTGCAGCCTTTAAAAAAGCTCCAAGAAAGCGTCACAAAAGCGCCAAGAAAGCGACGAACACCGAACCTGAACCCGGACTTTTACGAAAATGTTCGGGTTCGGGTCCGTGTCACGGACACCCCAAAATTCGGTACGAACCCGAACTATACAGTTCGAGTTCGCTCATCCCTATTAATTAGTTCTTTCCACATTTCTCATCCATTGAGAACTAGTCCTGAGTGTCCAGTGGCTCCTCCCAGAAAGGGGGGTACTGTCACGATCTATCTCTGACCCTGTTGTGCCTGGGGTTAGAAGGTCGTAGAGGGTAGCTACTTGCTCGGTTTCTCAAGCGATCGCTCCAGGACCTAGCGGTGGGAATGGATTCTGGTCCAGGTTTTCCTGCTTAGGTTTGCGATCCTTTTTGTCACATTTAGGAATCTGTAGCTTTTCCGTTCAGCTGTTTTCTGTGAGCCATTCCCAGCTACTATATATTTTCTGCTTCCCTTGTTGCCAGATATAGACTTCTTTCCAGATCTTCCATTCTGAGCTCTGGTGGAGTTGGAGTTGCTGTAGAGCTATGGAACTGGTACTGTCAGATCTCCAGTTCTCTCCTGTTTGTTGTCTCCCTTTGGGGATTGTATGTGGTGTTTGTGTTGTTTGTTCTTTTCCCTGTTATTACCATACGTGTCAGTGGTGAGGACTAGTGCTCCCACCGCCCTACTCACTACCTAGGGCTTATTTACGGTTAAGCCACGTGATCAGGGGTATGGGTTAGCAGCCCGTCTAGGGACATCAGGGCAGCCAGGTGCCAGTGCTAGTTAAGTTAGGGGTCACTACTCCTCCCTCTCCCTAGTGGAAGGGTACTCACCTTCCCTCCTCTCCGTAGACAACAGTACTGTGTTATCTAGTGGTTGAAAGTGATGTCTCTGGAGAATCTGTTACAGATTTGGCACAAGACCCAAGAGATTTAACCCCTTCAGAAGACAGCTATTTTTCATCTGAAGAACAAGGCTGTTTTTTGGAAATCTGACATACAGTAGGTCACTTTATGTGGCAATAATAACTTAGGAACTATTTTACTTATCCAAGCCATGGTAAACTCGAGTCTTTATATTCCACCTTTATTTATAAAAAATCCAACATTTACCCAAAATTTGGAAAACGTTACAATTTGCTGAATTTGACAAACAGTAATATCTCATAAAAGAGTTACCAATAAACATTTCCCATATATCTGCTTTATGTTGGCATCATCTTGTAAATGTCATTTTTTTGTAGGACGTTAGAAGGCTTAGAATGTTAGAAGCAATTATTCAAATTCTTAAGAAAATTTCCAAAACCATTTTTTAAGCACCAATTCAGTAACATTCAGTGATTTTGTAGGGATTATGTAAAAGAAACTGCCCACAAATGACCCCATTTTAGAAACTACACCCCTCAAATTATTCAAAACTGATGTTACGGGCTTTGTTAACCCTTGAGGTGTTCCACAAGAATTAAAGAAAAATGGAGGGGAATTTTTTTAATGTTAATACATTTTTTCTTTCAACAAAGCAAGGGCTAAAAGTAAAATAAAACTCAATATGTATTACTCTGATTCTGTAGATTATAGAAATACCCCATCTGTGGTGGTACACTGCTTTAGGGGCACATGGCATTAGTCACAAGGAAAGGAGTGCCATAAGGTTTTTTTAGGGCAAATTTTGCTAGAATGGTTTTTAAGCGCCATTTTGTATTTGAGGAGACCTTGAGGTAGCCCTACAGTGGAAACCCCTAAAAAGTGACCCCATGATGGAAACTGTTAAGGCTACTTTCACACTTGCGGCAGGACGGATCCGACAGGCTGTTCACCATGTCGGATCCATCTTGCAGCAATTTCGTCGTGCCGCCGGACCGCCGCTTTGTCCTTATTGACTATAATGGGGACGGGGGCGGAGCTCCGGCGCAGCACGGCGGTGCACGGCGAAAGCCTCCGGACTAAAAAGACTGACATGCAGTAATTTTAGTCCGGCGGCCTTTCGCCGTGCACCGCCGTGGTGCTCCGGAGCTCCGCCCCCATCCCCATTATAGTCAATGGGGACGGAGCGGCGGTCCGGTGGCACGGCGAAATAGCCGCAGGACGGATCCGACATGGTGAACAGCCTGTCGGATCCGTCCTGCCGCAAGTGTGAAAGTAGCCTAAGGGATGTACTGAGCACTTTGATACCATATGTGTTTTACGTAATTTAGAAACACTTGGCTGTAAAAATTTTAACTTTAATTTCTTCCAATATAATGTTGCTATAGCCCAAAATATTTTTCATTTTCACAAGGGGTAACAGGAGAAAAGCACCCAATAATTTGTTATCCATTTTCTCCTGAATACGGCAACACCCCATGTGTGGTGATAAACTGTAGGACTCAGAAGGGAAGGAGTCCCATATGGCTTTTTTAGCACAGATCTTGATGGATTGGTTTATGGGCACCATTGGTTTTTATTTTTTTGTCAATTGTCTTATGCGGGGGTTCATTTTTTGCAGGATGATGTAACGTTTTCATTTGTACTATTTTGGGGTATATATGACTTTTTGATCCAATCGATATTATGCATTTTGTAACAAAAATTACAGTTCTGGCACTGATTTTATTTATTTATTTTTACAGAGTTCACCTGACAGGGTGGATCATGTGATATTTTTATAGAGCCATTCGTTCCAGATGCAGGGATACCTAATGTCTATTTTTTATTAAGTTTTACACTGTAAAAGCATTTTTGGAAAAAGAAAAAAACGTTTTTGTGTTGCCATTTTCAGAGAGCCATATTTTTTAAATTTTTTGAGCGATTGTCTTATGTAGGGGCTGATTTTTTTTCAGGATGGTTTGATTGGTACTGATTTAGGGTATATATGACTTTTTGATTGCTTGGTATTACACTTTTTTGTGAGGCAATCAGGCAAGGTGACCAAAATTACTGTTTTGGCAAGGTTTCAATTTAGTTTCTTTTAGGTTCACCTGACGGGGTGGATCATGTGATATTTTTATAGAGCCAGTCAATTTGGATGCGGCGATACCTAATATGTATGTTTTTCTTTTTTATATATATTTTTTATAATTTTATAAGTGTTTATTATGGGGGAATTTTTTTTTTTATTATTATTTTTATTAACACTTTTTTTTTATTGTCCCACTGTGGGACTTTGACTTTTGGCGGTCTGATCCCCTCTACAATGCATTACAATACATGTGTATTGTAATGTATTGTCTGAGTATTACCAGTGTGGCTGGGGTCTTGGTCTAACAGGCTTCTGTAGAAGGCTAGCCCTGATGCCTATGGAAGGCACTGGGCTGCCTTCACAGCCATCAGGTCCCTGTCACTGCAGCAGGGGGACCCGATGGCCGTACATGTATGGGTTAATTTACAGCTGTAGCAATTTGTTATCTTGTCCTTCACTACTGCATGCCATGAAACATCAACACAATTAATATAACACTCCATTCTGATAGTAGGTGCACACAATAGCATGCCATATTAATGGCATAGCTGTGCTAGAAGGTCTATGTCAAATACATAGCATCCTGTTTTTGGCAGAATAATGCATGCTGCATCTGTATGTCTGTGGTCAGGGATTTAGTTCAAAGTGGCTCTAAGGTAGGAGCACAGAAGAGGCAGAGAGATATTACACTGGTCAACCCCTCTTAGTTTCACTGCCATATTAATATTATTTTTGTAAAAATAATTGTGATTGGAAAAGCTCTTTATCTACAGTCTTTCTTACAGTGTCTTTGACATCTTTATTTCGGACACTGTAGATGATGGGGTTTAGCATGGGTGTCATGGTTGAGTAAAGGAGGGAGATAGATTTGTCTATGTCTGGAGACGAGCGGGAACGTGGACGTAAATACAGAATCATAATGGTCCCATAGTAAAAAGTCACCACAATGATGTGGGAGGCACATGTGGAGAGAGCTTTGTACCTTCCAGAAGAAGACCTGATCTTCAAGATGGTGGACAGAATATGAATATATGAAATCAGAATCAAGATAAAGGATAGACTAACTATTATGCCTGCTGTAATATACATTGAGACCTCATGGAGCCAAGTATCACTGCAGGATATCTGTAAAAATGGGGGTACCTCACAAAAGAAGTGGTTGACATGGCGGGTATGGCAGAAGGACATCTGGAAGGTGTAGATGACTTGTAAAATGGAGTTGATGAAGCTTGAGGTCCATGACACAGCAGCCAGATTGATGCACGTCTTCCGGCTCATGATAGTGTTGTAGTGAAGTGGTTTACAGATGGCGGCAAATCTATCATAAGCCATGATGGCAAGAATGAAACACTCTGTAGACCCAAAACTCAAATGAAAGTGCATCTGAACAGCACATTCTACAACAGAAATGCTCCTGTCTTCTGCCAATGAGTTCTCTAGGATTTTAGGGACTACAGTGGTAGAGAAGCAGATGTCAATGAAGGAGAGATTGGTAAGAAAAAAATACATAGGAGTCTGGAGCTTTGGATTAATCTTTACCACAATGATCAGTAAGAGGTTTGCTAGCAATGTTATCAAGTACATCACCAAGAAGGTAAGAAAACCAATGACCTTCAAGTATGGAACCGAGGACAAACTGAGGAGAATGAATCTGCTCGAAGAGGATTGGTTGGACAATTCCATCTCAGCAAAAGGAGAACCAGACCTGGACAAGAAGTCAAAATGAACTCTTGTCAACTTATGTCTACCTGCAAGAGCTAAGGAAATGTGCATTCGAATATTGTACAGTTCTATTATAATCATATAATCTGTGGTTATCTCTAGGAACAGTACAAAAAACATTGTACTATGTCATCTTTTACTTTCCCTATTTGAAATTAAAAATTGTCGACTCTTGATATGTGTGAGGTTAAGACATTGTGATATGTAAAAACTCCTACAGTATATGCTTTAAGCACAAAGTTGGGAACTTATAGTAGAACTTCTAGACTAGAAGCTGGTTATATCTCTCCATGAATCTACCCTTTCTTACTTTACCTGTGGATTAGACCAGTTGATGTCCAGCAATCCAGTGGCCTGGTCTCCAATGCAATAACATTGAAGACAAGGCCACCTGCTTGGGATGTTCTCTTATATACTGTTTTATAGACTCTCTAATGGTCCCAGAGCAATTACTGAACCATGAAAAAATATTTTCTAATTAATCCGACAAAAGGGATTATTCTTTAATTTGTACATTTGCTTCTGTTCATTGTTTGTATAAAAATTATAATATACGCACATACAGCCTTACTGAATGGAGAAAAGAGTGCTTGACTTTAAAAGAACACACTACCGTGGGCTGCACATGGCAAAGGGCTTCAAAGTCCTTCAGATTACTCTTGCTCTACCCCAGTTTTCCCCTTAAAGTTAAAAGTTTTCCCGCCTAAACATTAATGACATATCACTAGGATATGCCACACTTGTCAGATAGAAGTGGGTCCCAGATGTGGACTTGCACCTATCTTGAGAACAGGGCCTCAAAGTTAACGAGAGCACACCAATCATGCGAGACGTGTTCTCCTCTCACTGCTATGTTCGGGAGCTTCTGGCTATTTTCGGAGGTCCCATAAAGTGAATGGAGAACAAACGGAGCAAGGGAAGCCACCAATTGGTTTACCACTAATAGATTGATGGAAATAACTGAGCCACGCTGTTGCTCTTCCTTCACTTTGGAGGCCCGGATGTTGAGATAGGAGAGGCTCCTTGAGGTAGGACCAGCACCTATTTGATATTAGTGGCATATTCTAGTATACCACAAATGCTTAGATGGGAATACCCCATTAATATATAAATCAACTTGCCATCAAATAGCAAAGAGGATAAGTTAGACTGCTACCTGTAGCTATGGATCAGGCAAATCATCAATTCACAAGGAATGATTTGCTCATATATATAATTTTTTTCAGGCTTAGTCAAACAGGAGGTGGGTAGATCATCATGCTCTATAAAAGTGCTGAAAATGTATATTGCTTTTTATGCCAGAGAGGGGAGGGCACAATATGGCTCCCTCTCCCCAACACTAAATTGAAATTTTCTAGGTATTTTCAACATCTGATTTCTAAAAGATAAGTGGAAAGAAGTAAGTTATATCATGGCTGAAAAAAAATGAAGGTAATAATGCCCATTCTACTATAGATAAAGAATCCTGGCCAACTAAGGGATACACAAGGAAAAAGAGAAGATGAAGTAATGTAAGGGGGAGATAGGATCTTGGGGCATTCCACAGTGGAATGCACTGGGTGGGTGGTACGTTAAGAAGATTGAGCATGAAGCCAGCAGATAAGTGGAAAGCTCTGCAAGAATATCAGCAAGGATGTCAGACAGAGAGGTGAATGGATGAAAAAGAAAGGATGAGAAAAAGCGAGAAATGAGTGAAACAAAAATTAATAAATAGAATAACAAAAAAAAACAAAAAGAAAAAAAATAGAAAATAAAACAAAAAGAAACAAAAAGAAAATGGAATAAAAGAAAGTGAAAACCAAAAACTACAAGAAAAGGGAAAGAGGATAAAAGACAAAAAGAGATGCTAGGAGAAAGTGTGGCAGACGGGCCCAAATAATTTTGTACAAAATGTATTTGCCAAGAATCTCGAATTCACTTAATAAGCATAGCATTAGCATCAGCATACTTTTTTGTACTTTAGTGCTGTTGCATTGTATTTTTTTCTTTTGTATTATTTTTTTGCTAGGAGAAAGTAAAGGTATAGAGATAAAGCAAAGAAAATGGAGTTAATATCATATATTCCGGTAGCTTATGACAGCCAAGATCATGCACCTTGTAGAGCAAAACTGAAGTGAACTTGAGTAGCCCCTCCAAAGAATGAAATACTTCTATCTTCAGATATGGTGATGATTAGGATTTTAAATTATACCACCAGATGTCAAGGCCGAAGATGTTAGATATAGCTAAAATTATGAATGTTCTCACCGATCTGTGATTTTAGACAAGAAGCAGGGTTTCTCCAGTGGATCGAGACTCTAAAACAATAAAGGGCTCTACACATAGAGCAGAAGAGAACTCCATTTGGAGTCTATTTTTATGAGTCGTGTCCACAAAGACCAATTGAATTGCCTCAATTTTTTCTTGCCAATTTTCATTTGTAGGTCATGCCCTGTGTCTCATGTCCATGACTCAATTATTTCCACAGCTCCTAGTTTGGTATGCTTGGTCATGTTCCTCACAATTAGGCCTCAGGCAGCCACACGAACGTATCTTCATTTTGTTCTGTTTCTTTTTTGCGGACCGTATACGGAAACATTCATTTCAATGGGTCCGCAAAAAAAAAGGAAGGTACTCCGTATGTCCGTATTTCCGTTCTGCCAAAAAAATAGAACATGTCCTATTATTGTCCGCATTACGGACAAGGATAGGACTGTTCTATTAGTGGCCAGCTGTTCTGTTCGATGTCATCCGTATTTTTTGTGGATCTGTTTTTTTGCGGACCGCGGTTGTGTGCATGAGGCCTTAAAGGAACACTCCAGGCAAAACTGACTGTCTTTGTTATGCATCATTTTAGGTGTTCTTCCATTTCCCCCCCCCCCCCCTCTCAGATCTTTCATAAGGTATCACTTTTGCATGATGTGTTCCCCTTCAATTTTCAGTTTTCGCGTTTTTATTTTTCCCAGAGCCATAATTTTTTTATTTTTCCATTCACATAGCTGTGTGAGGGCTTATTTTTGGTGGGATAAGTTGTACTTTCTAATAACACCATTTAATATTGCATATGATGTAGCAGGAGCAGTAAAAAATTCCAAATGGAGTGTAATTTGTTTTTACGGTGTTCTCTATGCAATTAAAATGACCTGTTACTTTCTTTCTCCGGGTCAGTATGATTATGGCAATACCATATTTGTATAGTTTTACTTCAGTTTTAATACTGAAAAAATAAAAACCTTGAAAAAAAGTATTTTCTTTTCATTGCCATATTCTGAACCCTATAACTTTTTTTATGTTTATGTGTACAGAGCTATGTGTGGTCTCATTTTTTGTAGATCAATCTGTACTTGAAGTGTGTGGGACTTTTTTTTGATCACATTAAATTGTTTTGGGAAGGTAAAGTGCCAAAATAAGTCGCATTTTGATTTTAAGTCTATGATGTTTTTTGTTTCATTTTTTGTTTTTTATATTTTTTTAGTTTTTATATTTTTGAAAACTTTTTTAAATTTTTTTTTTAAGTCATCATAGAGGACTATAACTAGCAATCATTAGATTGCCAATTGTATTCTGTGAAGGGTAGATGTATATGTCCATTACAAAATACACCATTCACAGTATTCCAACGCAGTGCTGCCACCTGCAGGCCTGTATTGGAATATACCAGTGATAGGTATAGGAGTCTGTTTGAGGTTTACAGCTTCTTTGATCTTTGTGGAACGCTGTTACAGGCACAGGAGCGTGCGGCTCCCACGTCTTCATGGCTCAGATGTCGTGGCCACATTTGATCACGGCATCTGAGAGGCTAAATGTATGTGATCGGCCTTATGGCTAATCACAGACATTCTTTATGGGCCTCTTCTGTTTGAAACAGTAGAAACCCTACGGCTATAGCACTCGCGGCACTCGCGAGCGGACACCATCTTTAAAGTACCGATTTCATCGGTATATAAAGTCACCAAGGGGTTTTCTGGGACTTAGATAATCATAACCTATGCTCATGATACTATAGGTCTTAGAAATGTTCACTGCGCAGCCGCTGGCACCGGCTTATTGAGCTCCGCTCCCACAGCATAAGTGTACCACAGTGGACAGAGCCAATTCCTCATCCGACTGGGTCAGAAGCCTGTAGGCCTCTTCAGAAGAATACCCCCTGTTTGACATTTTGACTAATAAATTTAGGGGTATTCCCTGAGACTACCCAAGAAAAAAGCAAGCCTGTCTTACTAATGGGAGGCTAGCGAAGTACCGGAGGCCGCTGCGGTTGATAAAAATATCAAAACTGATTTTTTTATCGCCGCAGCGCTTGTAAAGTGATTGTGCAGTGTTCAAAAAAAAATATATATTTTGGCACTGCGGCGGGGCGGGTGTGGGTGAACGCACGTGTGGGCGACCGATCAGGCCTGATCGGGCAAACACTGCATTTTGGGTGGAGGGCAAACTAAGGTGACACTAATACAATTATAGATCTGACTGTGATCAGTTCTGATCACTTACAGATACTATAAAAGTACAAATGCTGTTTAGCGATACGCTAATCAGCGAATCAGTGACTGCGGTGCGGTGGGCTGGGCGCTAACTGATCGCTAACTACCTAACCAAGGGGCCTAAACTATCCTAAAACCTAACAGTCAATACCAGTGAAAAAAAAAGTGACAGTTTACACTGATCACTTTTTTCCCTTTCACTAGGTGATTGACAGGGGCGATCAAGGGGTTAATTGGGGTTATGGGGGGTGATCTGGGGGCTAAGTGTGGTGTTTGGTGCTACTCACTGTGAACTGTGCACCTCTGCTGAGACCAACCGACCAAAAGGACCAGCAGAGGAGCAGAGAAGCCATTTAACATCTTATATTTATAAATATAAGGTGTTAAATGGCCTGTGATTCGTTTTTAAAAAAATCATCAGCCTGCCAGCCACGATCATTGGCTGGCAGGCTGATGATGTAACCCCCCTCTAACTTTTGCCGGCCCGCGATGCGCATGCGCGGGCCGGCTGTGAGCGTCATCTCGCGTCTCGCGAGATGACGCTTATATGCGTGACTCTGCCTCACACTGCCGCCTCCGGACCGCGATCCTGCGTTAGGTGGTCCGGTCTGTTGTTAAAGACACGCCATGCCATCATATGTGTTATGCTTTTTCATATTACAAAGCTTCTAAAAATTGACTCTAATCGGATACAGATGGTGTTTAAATACACATGGTGTTATGGCATAGAAAGATTAAAAAAACAGTGGCTTGAAGGACCAAGCGTCCAAAAATTTTGTCTTGATAGGGTTAGAATGCTTGCCCATATGACACACAAGTGTAAGTGTTAAAAAGTGGCTTGTTGTGAAAGAAGACTACTTATAACTTGGTAGTCAGAGGAACGGCGTCGCATAGGGCGCCTACCAACTAGCCAAAAAAGGAGAGACAGCGCCACTCTCACATACACCTGGGGAGAAGAAATTGTGGAGGCCCAAGGGGGCAACGTACATACTAACGTGGGGAGTGGTGAAACCCCATATAGAAATAGAATATTGGTAATAGTATAGGTAAATAAAGTATCAGATAAATAAAAAGATTGGGGGTGCCACAATGGTAATATTGCAAAATACATATAACACAGACACCATAAAAATATTGTTAAAAGTAAATACGGAGTTGTTACTTCGCTGAGGGTTTGCCACCAGGGTAAAGCTCAAGTCACCCGGGACCCCCCACCCGGGATCGCCTGTAGTGTGATAGAGATGGCAGTCTGCGTTCCAGTGGTGTGATGTGGATGGTAAACAGCACACAGATCAGCAACTCGTAGTCAGTCTCTTTATTTCAAGTAATATGCAGCTCCGCAGGATGTAAGGCTGGATGTAAGCAGTTCTGAAAATGTGTGAAAATCACCGCTCATCTGAACCGGCCCATTGAAGTGAATGGGTCCGGATTCAGTGCGGGTGCAATGCTTTGACCTCACGCTGAATTCTCGCCCGTGTGAAAGGGGCCTTAGAATCAATTTTTTTTTGCTAAGGCCTCTTTCACACTTGCGTTGTCCGGATCCGACGTATACTCCACTTGCCGGAATTACACGCCGGATCCGGAAAAACGCAAGTGAACTGAAAGCATTTGAAGGCGGATCCGGTGATTTTCACGCATCACTTATGCGTTGCGTGAAAATCGCAGCATGCTCTATATTCTGCGTTTTTCACGTAACGCAGGCCCAATAGAAATAAATGGGGTTGCGTGAAAATCGCAAGCATCCGCAAGCAAGTGCGGATGCAGTGCGATTTTCATGCATGGGTTCTAGGTGACAGTCTATTCACTGTATTATTTTCCCTTATAACATGGTTATAAGAGAAAATAATAGCATTCTGAATACAGAATGCATAGTACAATAGTGCTGGAAGGGTTAAAAAAAATAAAAAAGTTAACTCACCTTCTCCTCTTGATCGCGTAGTTCCCGGTCGGTCTCTTCTTTAGCTGTGGGCTAAAGGACCTGTGGTGATGTCAGATAACATGCTCCATCACCACGGTGATGGACCATGTGATTGGAGCATGTGATCTGACGTCACCACAGGTCATTTAGCCCACAGCTAGTAAAGAAGAGACCGGGAACTACGCGATCAAGAGGAGAAGGTGAGTTAACTTTTTTCTTTTTTTTAACCCCTCCAGCGCTATTGTACTATGCATTCTGTAGTCAGAATGCTATTATTTTCCCTTATAACCATGTTACAAGGGAAAATAATACAATCTTCAGAACATCAATCCCAAGCCCGAACTTCTGTGAAGAAGTTCGGGTTTGGGTACCAAACATGCGCGATGTTTCTGACGCGAGTGCAAAACACATTACAATGTTTTGCACTCACGCGGAAAAATCCTGCATTTTCCCGCAACCACCCGCCTCTTAACCGGGCAAAAAACATGACGCCCGTGTGAAAGAGGCCTTACTATGGCAGCCAGGACACTATTAAAGTCCTGGTTGCCATAGTAGTAGCGGGGAGCGGGGGAGCGGTACACCTCCCGGGGCGTTCCAGAATGACGTCAGAGCGCCCCATGCGCACGGATGACGTGCCATGCGATCACGTCATCCATGCGCGTGGGGCGCCCTGATGTCACTCTGGAGCGCCCCCGGGAGCCGCACGGACGGTAAGTATACTGCCCCCCCGCTCCCCGTTACACTTTACCATGGCTGCCAGGACTTTAGCGTCCCGGCAGCCATGGTAACCATTCAGAAAAAGCTAAACGCCGGATCCGGTAATGCGCCGAAACAACGTTTAGCTTAAGGCCGGATCCGGATTAATGCCTTTCAATGGTCATTAATTCCGGATCCGGCCTTGCGGCAAGTCTTCAGGATTTTTGGCCGGAGCAAAAAGCTCAGCATGCTGCGGTATTTTCTCCGGCCAAAAAACGTTCCGTTCCGGAACTGAAGACATCCTGATTAGAGTTGAGCGAACACCTGGATGTTCGGGTTCGAGAAGTTCGGCCGAACATCCCGGAAATGTTCGGGTTCGGGATCCGAACCCGATCCGAACTTCGTCCCGAACCCGAACCCCATTGAAGTCAATGGGGACCCGAACTTTTCGGCACTAAAAAGGCTGTAAAACAGCCCAGGAAAGAGCTAGAGGGCTGCAAAAGGCAGCAACATGTAGGTAAATCCCCTGCAAACAAATGTGGATAGGGAAATGAATTAAAATAAAAATTAAATAAATAAAAATTAACCAAAATCAATTGGAGAGAGGTTCCATAGCAGAGAATCTGGCTTCCCGTCACCCACCACTGGAACAGTCCATTCTCAGATATTTAGGCCCCGGCACCCAGGCAGAGGAGAGAGGTCCCGTAACAGAGAATCTGGCTTCATGTCAGCAGAGAATCAGTCTGCATGTCATAGCAGAGAATCTGGCTTCCCGTCACCCACCACTGGAACAGTCCATTGGCATATATTTAGGCCCAGCACCCAGGCAGAGGAGGGAGGTCCCGTAACAGAGAATCTGTCTTCATGTCAGCAGAGAATTAGTCTGCATGTCATAGCAGAGAATGAGGCTTCACGTCAGCCACCACTGCAACAGTCCATTGTCATATATTTAGGCCCAGCACCCAGGCAGAGGAGGGAGGTCCCGTAACAGAGGATCTGGCTTCATGTCAGCAGAGAATCAGTCTGCATGTCATAGCAGAGAATGAGGCTTCACGTCAGCCACCACTGCAACAGTCCATTGGCATATATTTAGGCCCAGCACCCAGGCAGAGGAGGGAGGTCCCGTAACAGAGAATCTGTCTTCATGTCAGCAGAGAATTAGTCTGCATGTCATAGCAGAGAATGAGGCTTCACGTCAGCCACCACTGCAACAGTCCATTGGCATATATTTAGGCCCAGCACCCAGGCAGAGGAGGGAGGTCCCGTAACAGAGAATCTGTCTTCATGTCAGCAGAGAATCAGTCTGCATGTCATAGCAGAGAATGAGGCTTCACGTCAGCCACCACTGCAACAGTCCATTGGCATATATTTAGGCCCAGCACCCAGGCAGAGCAGAGAGGTCCCGTAACAGAGGATCTGGCTTCATGTCAGCAGAGAATCAGTCTTCATATCATAGCAGAGAATCAGGCTTCACGTCACCCACCACTGTAAGAGTCAATTTTCATAAATTTAGGCCCAGAACCCAGGCAGAGGAGAAAGGTCCCGTAACAGACAATCTGGCTTCATGTCAGCAGAGAATTAGTCTGCATGTCATAGCAGAGAATGAGGCTTCACGTCAGCCACCACTGCAACAGTCCATTGGCATATATTTAGGCCCAGCACACACACAGGCCGAGGAGAGAGGTCCCGTAACAGAGAATCTGGCTTCATGTCAGCAGAGAATCAGTCTGCATGTCATAGCAGAGAATGAGGCTTCACGTCAGCCACAACTGCAACAGTCCATTGGCATATATTTAGGCCCAGCACCCAGGCAGAGGAGGGAGGTCCCGTAACAGAGAATCTGTCTTCATGTCAGCAGAGAATTAGTCTGCATGTCATAGCAGAGAATGAGGCTTCACGTCAGCCACCACTGCAACAGTCCATTGGCATATATTTAGGCCCAGCACCCAGGCAGAGGAGGGAGGTCCCGTAACAGAGAATCTGTCTTCATGTCAGCAGAGAATTAGTCTGCATGTCATAGCAGAGAATGAGGCTTCACGTCAGCCACCACTGCAACAGTCCATTGGCATATATTTAGGCCCAGCACACACACAGGCAGAGGAGAGAGGTCCCGTAACAGAGGATCTGGCTTCATGTCAGCAGAGAATCAGTCTGCATGTCATAGCAGAGAATGAGGCTTCACGTCAGCCACCACTGCAACAGTCCATTGGCATATATTTAGGCCTAGCACACAGGCAGAGCAGAGAGGTCCCGTAACAGACAATCTGGCTTCATGTCAGCAGAGAATCAGTCTGCATGTCATAGCAGAGAATGAGGCTTCACATCAGCCACCACTGCAACAGTCCATTGTCATAAATTTAGGCCCAGCACCCAGGCAGAGGAGAGAGGTCCCGTAACAGAGGATCTGGCTTCATGTCAGCAGAGAATCAGTCTGCATGTCATAGCAGAGAATGAGGCTTCACGTCAGCCACCACTGCAACAGTCCATTGGCATATATTTAGGCCCAGCACACACACAGGCAGAGGAGAGAGGTCCCGTAACAGAGGATCTGGCTTCATGTCAGCAGAGAATCAGTCTTCATATCATAGCAGAGAATCAGGCTTCACGTCACCCACCACTGTAAGAGTCAATTTTCATAAATTTAGGCCCAGAACCCAGGCAGAGGAGAAAGGTCCCGTAACAGACAATCTGGCTTCATGTCAGCAGAGAATCAGTCTTCATATCATAGCAGAGAATCAGGCTTCACGTCACCCACCACTGCAACAGTCCATTGGCATATATTTAGGCCTAGCACACAGGCAGAGCAGAGAGGTCCCGTAACAGACAATCTGGCTTCATGTCAGCAGAGAATCAGTCTGCATGTCATAGCAGAGAATGAGGCTTCACGTCAGCCACCACTGCAACAGTCCATTGGCATATATTTAGGCCCAGCACCCAGGCAGAGGAGGGAGGTCCCGTAACAGAGAATCTGTCTTCATGTCAGCAGAGAATTAGTCTGCATGTCATAGCAGAGAATGAGGCTTCACGTCAGCCACCACTGCAACAGTCCATTGGCATATATTTAGGCCCAGCACACACACAGGCAGAGGAGAGAGGTCCCGTAACAGAGGATCTGGCTTCATGTCAGCAGAGAATCAGTCTGCATGTCATAGCAGAGAATGAGGCTTCACGTCAGCCACCACTGCAACAGTCCATTGGCATATATTTAGGCCCAGCACACACACAGGCAGAGGAGAGAGGTCCCGTAACAGAGGATCTGGCTTCATGTCAGCAGAGAATCAGTCTGCATGTCATAGCAGAGAATCAGGCTTCACGTCAGCCACCACTGCAACAGTCCATTGTCATAAATTTAGGCCCAGCACCCAGGCAGAGGAGAGAGGTCCCGTAACAGAGAATCTGGCTTCATGTCAGCAGAGAATCAGTCTTCATATCATAGCAGAGAATCAGGCTTCACGTCACCCACCACTGTAAGAGTCAATTTTCATAAATTTAGGCCCAGAACCCAGGCAGAGGAGAAAGGTCCCGTAACAGACAATCTGGCTTCATGTCAGCAGAGAATCAGTCTTCATATCATAGCAGAGAATCAGGCTTCACATCACCCACCACTGTAAGAGTCAATTTTCATAAATTTAGGCCCAGAACCCAGGCAGAGGAGAAAGGTCCCGTAACAGACAATCTGGCTTCATGTCAGCAGAGAATCAGTCTTCATATCATAGCAGAGAATCAGGCTTCACGTCACCCACCACTGCAACAGTCCATTGGCATATATTTAGGCCTAGCACACAGGCAGAGCAGAGAGGTCCCGTAACAGACAATCTGGCTTCATGTCAGCAGAGAATCAGTCTGCATGTCATAGCAGAGAATGAGGCTTCACGTCAGCCACCACTGCAACAGTCCATTGGCATATATTTAGGCCCAGCACCCAGGCAGAGGAGGGAGGTCCCGTAACAGAGAATCTGTCTTCATGTCAGCAGAGAATTAGTCTGCATGTCATAGCAGAGAATGAGGCTTCACGTCAGCCACCACTGCAACAGTCCATTGGCATATATTTAGGCCCAGCACACACACAGGCAGAGGAGAGAGGTCCCGTAACAGAGGATCTGGCTTCATGTCAGCAGAGAATCAGTCTGCATGTCATAGCAGAGAATGAGGCTTCACGTCAGCCACCACTGCAACAGTCCATTGGCATATATTTAGGCCCAGCACACACACAGGCAGAGGAGAGAGGTCCCGTAACAGAGGATCTGGCTTCATGTCAGCAGAGAATCAGTCTGCATGTCATAGCAGAGAATCAGGCTTCACGTCAGCCACCACTGCAACAGTCCATTGTCATAAATTTAGGCCCAGCACCCAGGCAGAGGAGAGAGGTCCCGTAACAGAGAATCTGGCTTCATGTCAGCAGAGAATCAGTCTTCATATCATAGCAGAGAATCAGGCTTCACGTCACCCACCACTGTAAGAGTCAATTTTCATAAATTTAGGCCCAGAACCCAGGCAGAGGAGAAAGGTCCCGTAACAGACAATCTGGCTTCATGTCAGCAGAGAATCAGTCTTCATATCATAGCAGAGAATCAGGCTTCACATCACCCACCACTGTAAGAGTCAATTTTCATAAATTTAGGCCCAGAACCCAGGCAGAGGAGAAAGGTCCCGTAACAGACAATCTGGCTTCATGTCAGCAGAGAATCAGTCTTCATATCATAGCAGAGAATCAGGCTTCACGTCACCCACCACTGCAACAGTCCATTGGCATATATTTAGGCCTAGCACACAGGCAGAGCAGAGAGGTCCCGTAACAGACAATCTGGCTTCATGTCAGCAGAGAATCAGTCTGCATGTCATAGCAGAGAATGAGGCTTCACGTCAGCCACCACTGCAACAGTCCATTGGCATATATTTAGGCCCAGCACCCAGGCAGAGGAGGGAGGTCCCGTAACAGAGAATCTGTCTTCATGTCAGCAGAGAATTAGTCTGCATGTCATAGCAGAGAATGAGGCTTCACGTCAGCCACCACTGCAACAGTCCATTGGCATATATTTAGGCCCAGCACACACACAGGCAGAGGAGAGAGGTCCCGTAACAGAGGATCTGGCTTCATGTCAGCAGAGAATCAGTCTGCATGTCATAGCAGAGAATGAGGCTTCACGTCAGCCACCACTGCAACAGTCCATTGGCATATATTTAGGCCCAGCACACACACAGGCAGAGGAGAGAGGTCCCGTAACAGAGGATCTGGCTTCATGTCAGCAGAGAATCAGTCTGCATGTCATAGCAGAGAATCAGGCTTCACGTCAGCCACCACTGCAACAGTCCATTGTCATAAATTTAGGCCCAGCACCCAGGCAGAGGAGAGAGGTCCCGTAACAGAGAATCTGGCTTCATGTCAGCAGAGAATCAGTCTTCATATCATAGCAGAGAATCAGGCTTCACGTCACCCACCACTGTAAGAGTCAATTTTCATAAATTTAGGCCCAGAACCCAGGCAGAGGAGAAAGGTCCCGTAACAGACAATCTGGCTTCATGTCAGCAGAGAATCAGTCTTCATATCATAGCAGAGAATCAGGCTTCACGTCACCCACCACTGTAAGAGTCAATTTTCATAAATTTAGGCCCAGAACCCAGGCAGAGGAGAAAGGTCCCGTAACAGACAATCTGGCTTCATGTCAGCAGAGAATCAGTCTGCATGTCATAGCAGAGAATGAGGCTTCACGTCAGCCACCACTGCAACAGTCCATTGGCATATATTTAGGCCCAGCACCCAGGCAGAGGAGGGAGGTCCCGTAACAGAGAATCTGTCTTCATGTCAGCAGAGAATTAGTCTGCATGTCATAGCAGAGAATGAGGCTTCACGTCAGCCACCACTGCAACAGTCCATTGGCATATATTTAGGCCCAGCACACACACAGGCAGAGGAGAGAGGTCCCGTAACAGAGGATCTGGCTTCATGTCAGCAGAGAATCAGTCTGCATGTCATAGCAGAGAATGAGGCTTCACGTCAGCCACCACTGCAACAGTCCATTGGCATATATTTAGGCCCAGCACACACACAGGCAGAGGAGAGAGGTCCCGTAACAGAGGATCTGGCTTCATGTCAGCAGAGAATCAGTCTGCATGTCATAGCAGAGAATCAGGCTTCACGTCAGCCACCACTGCAACAGTCCATTGTCATAAATTTAGGCCCAGCACCCAGGCAGAGGAGAGAGGTCCCGTAACAGAGAATCTGGCTTCATGTCAGCAGAGAATCAGTCTTCATATCATAGCAGAGAATCAGGCTTCACGTCACCCACCACTGTAAGAGTCAATTTTCATAAATTTAGGCCCAGAACCCAGGCAGAGGAGAAAGGTCCCGTAACAGACAATCTGGCTTCATGTCAGCAGAGAATCAGTCTTCATATCATAGCAGAGAATCAGGCTTCACGTCACCCACCACTGTAAGAGTCAATTTTCATAAATTTAGGCCCAGAACCCAGGCAGAGGAGAAAGGTCCCGTAACAGACAATCTGGCTTCATGTCAGCAGAGAATCAGTCTTCATATCATAGCAGAGAATCAGGCTTCACGTCACCCACCACTGCAACAGTCCATTGGCATATATTTAGGCCTAGCACACAGGCAGAGCAGAGAGGTCCCGTAACAGACAATCTGGCTTCATGTCAGCAGAGAATCAGTCTGCATGTCATAGCAGAGAATCAGGCTTCACGTCAGCCACCACTGCAACAGTCCATTGTCATAAATTTAGGCCCAGCACCCAGGCAGAGGAGAGAGGTCCCGTAACAGAGGATCTGGCTTCATGTCAGCAGAGAATGAGTCTGCATGTCATAGCAGAGAATGAGGCTTCACGTCAGCCACCACTGCAACAGTCCATTGTCATAAATTTAGGCCCAGCACCCAGGCAGAGGAGAGAGGTCCCGTAAAAGAGGATCTGGCTTCATGTCAGCAGAGAATCAGTCTGCATGTCATAGCAGAGAATGAGGCTTCACGTCAGCCACCACTGCAACAGTCCATTGTCATAAATTTAGGCCCAGCACCCAGGCAGAGGAGAGAGGTCCCGTAACAGACAATCTGGCTTCATGTCAGCAGAGAATTAGTCTGCATGTCATAGCAGAGAATGAGGCTTCACGTCAGCCACCACTGCAACAGTCCATTGGCATATATTTAGGCCCAGCACACACACAGGCCGAGGAGAGAGGTCCCGTAACAGAGAATCTGGCTTCATGTCAGCAGAGAATCAGTCTGCATGTCATAGCAGAGAATGAGGCTTCACGTCACCCACCACTGCAACAGTCCATTGGCATATATTTAGGCCTAGCACACAGGCAGAGCAGAGAGGTCCCGTAACAGACAATCTGGCTTCATGTCAGCAGAGAATCAGTCTGCATGTCATAGCAGAGAATCAGGCTTCATGTCAGCCACCACTGCAACAGTCCATTGGCATATATTTAGGCCTAGCACACAGGCAGAGGAGAGGTTCATTCAACTTTGGGTAGCATCGCAATATAATGGTAAAATGAAAATAAAAATAGGATTGAATGAGGAAGTGCCCTGGAGTCCAATAATATATGGTTATGGGGAGGTAGTTAATGTCTAATCTGCACAAGGGATGGACAGGTCCTGTGGGATCCATGCCTGGTTCATTTTTATGAACGTCAGCTTGTCCACATTGGCTGTAGACAGGCGGCTGCGTTTGTCTGTAATGACGCCCCCTGCCGTGCTGAATACACGTTCAGACAAAACGCTGGCTGCCGGGCAGGCCAGCACCTCCAAGGCATAAAAGGCTAGCTCTGGCCACGTGGACAATTTAGAGACCCAGAAGTTGAATGGGGCCGAACCATCAGTCAGTACGTGGAGGGGTGTGCACACGTACTGTTCCACCATGTTAGTGAAATGTTGCCTCCTGCTAACACGTTGCGTATCAGGTGGTGGTGCAGTTAGCTGTGGCGTGTTGACAAAAGTTTTCCACATCTCTGCCATGCTAACCCTGCCCTCAGAGGAGCTGGCCGTGACACAGCTGCCTTGGCGACCTCTTGCTCCTCCTCTGCCTTGGCCTTGGGCTTCCACTTGTTCCCCTGTGACATTTGGGAATGCTCTCAGTAGCGCGTCTACCAACGTGCGCTTGTACTCGCGCATCTTCCTATCACGCTCCAGTGCAGGAAGTAAGGTGGGCACATTGTCTTTGTAGCGTGGATCCAGCAGGGTGGCAACCCAGTAGTCCGCACAGGTTAAAATGTGGGCAACTCTGCTGTCGTTGCGCAGGCACTGCAGCATGTAGTCGCTCATGTGTGCCAGGCTGCCCAGGGATAAGGACAAGCTGTCCTCTGTGGGAGGCGTATCGTCATCGTCCTGCCTTTCCCCCCAGCCACGCACCAGTGATGGACCCGAGCTGCGTTGGGTGCCACCCCGCTGTGACCATGCTTCATCCTCATCCTCCTCCACCTCCTCCTCATCCTCGTCCTCCTCGTCCTCCAGTAGTGGGCCCTGGCTGGCCACATTTGTACCTGGCCTCTGCTGTTGCCAAAAACCTCCCTCTGAGTCACTTCGAAGAGACTGGCCAGAAAGTGCTAAAAATGACCCCTCTTCCTCCTCCTCCTCCTCCTCCTGGGCCACCTCCTCTTCCATCATCGCCCTAAGTGTTTTCTCAAGGAGACATAGAAGTGGTATTGTAACGCTGATAACGGTGTCATCGCCACTGGCCATGTTGGTGGAGTACTCGAAACAGCGCAACAGGGCACACAGGTCTCGCATGGAGGCCCAGTCATTGGTGGTGAAGTGGTGCTGTTCTGTAGTGCGACTGACCCGTGCGTGCTGCAGCTGAAACTCCACTATGGCCTGCTGCTGCTCGCACAGTCTGTCCAGCATGTGCAAGGTGGAGTTCCACCTGGTGGGCACGTCGCATATGAGGCGGTGAGCGGGAAGGCCGAAGTTACGCTGTAGCGCAGACAGGCGAGCAGCAGCAGGATGTGAACGCCGGAAGCGCGAACAGACGGCCCGCACTTTATGCAGCAGCTCTGACATGTCGGGGTAGTTGTGAATGAACTTCTGCACCACCAAATTCAGCACATGCGCCAAGCAAGGGATGTGCGTCAAATTGGCTAGTCCCAGAGCTGCAACGAGATTTCGCCCATTATCACACACCACCAGGCCGGGCTTGAGGCTCACCGGCAGCAACCACTCGTCGGTCTGTTGTTCAATACCCCGCCACAACTCCTGTGCGGTGTGGGGCCTGTCCCCCAAACATATGAGTT
Organism: Bufo gargarizans; assembly: GCF_014858855.1. Lineage (NCBI taxonomy): Eukaryota > Metazoa > Chordata > Amphibia > Anura > Bufonidae > Bufo > Bufo gargarizans. Next base: position 95,644,415 of record NC_058090.1, on the reverse strand, counting down.
TCAGAATGGCCTGCTGACGTTTACCCCGGGCTGTGCTGAAGTTGGTGGTGAAGGTGTGTGGCTGACTGGATGAGCAGGTGGAAGAAGAGGAGGAGGAAGCCGAGAAGGAGGAGGTGGCAACAGGAGGCAAAGAATGTTGCCCTGCGATCCTTGGCGGCGGAAGGACGTGCGCCAAACAGCTCTCCGCCTGGGGCCCAGCTGCCACTACATTTACCCAGTGTGCAGTTAGGGAGATATAGCGTCCCTGGCCGTGCTTACTGGTCCACGTATCTGTGGTTAGGTGGACCTTGCCACAGATGGCGTTGCGCAGTGCACACTTGATTTTATCGGATACTTGGTTGTGCAGGGAAGGCACGGCTCTCTTGGAGAAGTAGTGGCGGCTGGGAACAACATACTGTGGGACAGCAAGCGACATGAGCTGTTTGAAGCTGTCTGTGTCCACCAGCCTAAATGACAGCATTTCATAGGCCAGTAGTTTAGAAATGCTGGCATTCAGGGCCAGGGATCGAGGGTGGCTAGGTGGGAATTTACGCTTTCTATCAAATGTTTGTGAGATGGAGAGCTGAACGCTGGCGTGTGACATGGTTGAGACGCTTGGTGACGGAGGTGGTGGTGGTGGTGTTGGTGGTACATCCCCTGTTTGCTGGGCGGCAGGTGCCAACGTTCCTCCAGAGGCGGAGGAAGAGGCCGAGGCGGCAGCAGCAGAATAGGCCGAGGCGGCAGCAGCAGAAGAGGTAGCAGGGGGAGCCTGAGTGACTTCCTTGGTTTTAAGGTGTTTACTCCACTGCAGTTCATGCTTTGCATGCAGGTGCCTGGTCATGCAGGTTGTGCTCAGGTTCAGAACGTTAATGCCTCGCTTCAGGCTCTGATGGCACAGCGTGCAAACCACTCGGGTCTTGTCGTCAGCACATTGTTTGAAGAAGTGCCATGCCAGGGAACTCCTTGAAGCTGCCTTTGGGGTGCTCGGTCCCAGATGGCGGCGGTCAGTAGCAGGCGGAGTCTCTTGGCGGCGGGTGTTCTGCTTTTGCCCACTGCTCCCTCTTTTGCTACGCTGTTGGCTCGGTCTCACCACTGCCTCTTCCTCCGAACTGTGAAAGTCAGTGGCACGACCTTCATTCCATGTGGGGTCTAGGACCTCATCGTCCCCTGCATCGTCTTCCACCCAGTCTTGATCCCTGACCTCCTGTTCAGTCTGCACACTGCAGAAAGACGCAGCAGTTGGCACCTGTGTTTCGTCATCATCAGAGACATGCTGAGGTGGTATTCCCATGTCCTCATCATCAGGAAACATAAGTGGTTGTGCGTCAGTGCATTCTATGTCTTTCACCGCTGGGGAAGGGCTAGGTGGATGCCCTTGGGAAACCCTGCCAGCGGAGTCTTCAAACAGCATAAGAGACTGCTGCATAACTTGAGGCTGAGACAGTTTCCCTGGTATGCATGGGGGTGATGTGAGAGACTGATGGGGTTGGTTTTCAGGCGCCATCTGTGCGCTTTCTGCAGAAGACTGGGTGGGAGATAATGTGAACGTGCTGGATCCACTGTCGGCCACCCAATTGACTAATGCCTGTACCTGCTCAGGCCTTACCATCCTTAGAACGGCATTGGGCCCCACCATATATCGCTGTAAATTCTGGCGGCTACTGGGACCTGAGGTAGTTGGTACACTAGGACGTGTGGATGTGGCAGAACGGCCACGTCCTCTCCCAGCACCAGAGGGTCCACTAACACCACCACGACCATGTCCACGTCCGCGTCCCTTACTAGATGTTTTTCTCATTGTTATGGTTCACCACAACAACAAATATATTATTTGGCCCAATGTATTGTATTCAAATTCAGCGGGATATAAATTTGAGGCCTAGTATTTAGGCGCTGGGTGACCGGTATGGATTTAGTGACAGAATTAGACTTGGAAATGCACAGAAGCGTGTGTGTGAAGTTATTCTGAATGACCCTATGTGCACCTTCAATATGATCTACCCTTTTAGGGATAGATTTCAAATAGCTCTGATATAGCAGAAACCACTAAATTATGAAATTGCTAAATTGGGAATTGTATTTCAACCCAGAACAAGAAATGTGCTTGAACGGACACTAAATAACTCGCCCAGCTACAGCACTAAGGACAGATTTAGCGGGATATAAATTTGAGGCCTAGTATTTAGGCGCTGGGTGACAGGTATGGGTTTAGTGCCAGAATTAGACTTGGAAATACACAGTAGCGGGTGTGTGTGAAGTTATTCTGAATGACCCAATGTGCACCTTGAATATTATATACCCTTTTAGGGATAGATTTCAAATAGCTCTGATATAGCAGAAACCACTAAATTATGAAATTGCTAAATTGGGAATTGTATTTCAACCCAGAACAAGAAATGTGCTTGAACGGACACTAAATAACTCGCCCAGCTACAGCACTAAGGACAGATTTAGCGGGATATAAATTTGAGGCCTAGTATTTAGGCGCTGGGTGACAGGTATGGGTTTAGTGCCAGAATTAGACTTGGAAATACACAGTAGCGGGTGTGTGTGAAGTTATTCTGAATGACCCAATGTGCACCTTGAATATTATATACCCTTTTAGGGATAGATTTCAAATAGCTCTGATATAGCAGAAACCACTAAATTATGAAATTGCTAAATTGGGAATTGTATTTCAACCCAGAACAAGAAATGTGCTTGAACGGACACTAAATAACTCGCCCAGCTACAGCACTAAGGACAGATTTAGCGGGATATAAATTTGAGGCCTAGTATTTAGGCGCTGGGTGACAGGTATGGGTTTAGTGCCAGAATTAGACTTGGAAATACACAGTAGCGGGTGTGTGTGAAGTTATTCTGAATGACCCAATGTGCACCTTGAATATTATATACCCTTTTAGGGATAGATTTCAAATAGCTCTGATATAGCAGAAACCACTAAATTATGAAATTGCTAAATTGGGAATTGTATTTCAACCCAGAACAAGAAATGTGCTTGAACGGACACTAAATAACTCGCCCAGCTACAGCACTAAGGACAGATTTAGCGGGATATAAATTTGAGGCCTAGTATTTAGGCACTGGGTGACAGGTATGGGTTTAGTGCCAGAATTAGACTTGGAAATACACAGTAGCGGGTGTGTGTGAAGTTATTCTGAATGACCCAATGTGCACCTTGAATATTATATACCCTTTTAGGGATAGATTTCAAATAGCTCTGATATAGCAGAAACCACTAAATTATGAAATTGCTAAATTGGGAATTGTATTTCAACCCAGAACAAAAAATGTGCTTTGACGGACACTAAATAACTTTCCCAGCAACAACAGTACAGCGGTAACGAGAGATTTAGCAGGATATAAATTTGAGGCCTAGTATTTAGGCGCTGGGTGACAGGTATGGGTTTAGTGACAGAATTAGACTTGAAAATACACAGTAGCGGGTGTGTGTGAAGTTATTCTGAATGACCCTATGTGCACCTTCAATATGATCTACCCTTTTAGGGATAGATTTCAAATAGCTCTGATATAGCAGAAACCACTAAATTATGAAATTGCTAAATTGGGAATTGTATTTCAACCCAGAACAAAAAATGTGCTTTGACGGACACTAAATAACTTTCCCAGCTACAACAGGACAGCGGTAACGAGAGATTTAGCGGGATATAAATTTGAGGCCTAGTATTTAGGCGCTGGGTGACAGGTATGGGTTTAGTGACAGAATTAGACTTGAAAATACACAGTAGCGGGTGTGTGTGAAGTTATTCTGAATGACCCAATGTGCACCTTGAATATTATATACCCTTTTAGGGATAGATTTCAAATAGCTCTGATATAGCAGAAACCACTAAATTATGAAATTGCTAAATTGGGAATTGTATTTCAACCCAGAACAAGAAATGTGCTTGAACGGACACTAAATAACTCGCCCAGCTACAGCACTAAGGACAGATTTAGCGGGATATAAATTTGAGGCCTAGTATTTAGGCGCTGGGTGACAGGTATGGGTTTAGTGCCAGAATTAGACTTGGAAATACACAGTAGCGGGTGTGTGTGAAGTTATTCTGAATGACCCAATGTGCACCTTGAATATTATATACCCTTTTAGGGATAGATTTCAAATAGCTCTGATATAGCAGAAACCACTAAATTATGAAATTGCTAAATTGGGAATTGTACTTCAACCCAGAACAAAAAATGTGCTTTGACGGACACTAAATAACTTTCCCAGCTACAACAGGACAGCGGTAACGAGAGATTTAGCAGGATATAAATTTGAGGCCTAGTATTTAGGCGCTGGGTGACAGGTATGGGTTTAGTGACAGAATTAGACTTGAAAATACACAGTAGCGGGTGTGTGTGAAGTTATTCTGAATGACCCAATGTGCACCTTGAATATTATATACCCTTTTAGGGATAGATTTCAAATAGCTCTGATATAGCAGAAACCACTAAATTATGAAATTGCTAAATTGGGAATTGTACTTCAACCCAGAACAAAAAATGTGCTTTGACGGACACTAAATAACTTTCCCAGCTACAACAGGACAGCGGTAACGAGAGATTTAGCGGGATATAAATTTGAGGCCTAGTATTTAGGCGCTGGGTGACCGGTATGGATTTAGTGACAGAATTAGACTGGGATATGGCCAAAAAATAACCACACTATTGCTGGTTAAATGCACTTGGTGACGGGCGCAGCTTGCCCCTGATGTAGTATATGGCCAAAAAATGAACAGACTATTGCTGGTTAAATGCACTTGGTGTCACAGCTTGACCAACCACACTACTGAGGGTTAAATGCACTTGGTGACGGGCGCAGCTTGCCCCTGATGTAGTATATGGCCAAAAAATAAACAGACTATTGCTGGTTAAATGCACTTGGTGTGACAGCTTCACCCTGATGTAGGCTTTAGCCAGAAAACAACCACACCATTGAGGGTTAAATGCACTTGGTGACAGGCGCAGCTTGCCCCTGATTTTGTATATGGCCAAAAAATGAACAGACTATTGCTGGTTAAATGCACTTGGTGTGACAGCTTCACCCTGATGTAGGCTTTAGCCAAAAAACAACCACACCATTGAGGGTTAAATGCACTTGGTGACAGGCGCAGCTTGCCCCTGATTTTGTATATGGCCAAAAAATGAACAGACTATTGCTGGTTAAATGCACTTGGTGTGACAGCTTCACCCTGATGTAGGCTTTAGCCAAAAAACAACCACACCATTGAGGGTTAAATGCACTTGGTGACAGGCGCAGCTTGCCCCTGATTTTGTATATGGCCAAAAAATGAACAGACTATTGCTGGTTAAATGCACTTGGTGTGACAGCTTCACCCTGATGTAGGCTTTAGCCAAAAAACAACCACACCATTGAGGGTTAAATGCACTTGGTGACAGGCGCAGCTTGCCCCTGATTTTGTATATGGCCAAAAAATGAACAGACTATTGCTGGTTAAATGCACTTGGTGTGACAGCTTCACCCTGATGTAGGCTTTAGCCAAAAAACAACCACACCATTGAGGGTTAAATGCACTTGGTCGCAGCTTGTGCTGGCGCACCACAAGACACAAAATGGCCGCCGATCACCCCAGAAAAATGTGACTGACAAACGGTCTGGGCAGCCTAAAAACAGTGAGTGAGCATTTGAGTATCAGCAGCTCAATGATGCACAGCTGCAGATCGATCGATTAATCAAGTGAAGTCCTTTGGAGGAGTTAATCTGCCTAATCTCGCCCTACTGTCGCATCCGCAACCTCTCCCTACGCTAATCAGAGCAGAGTGACGGGCGGCGCTATGTGACTCCAGCTTAAATAGAGGCTGGGTCACATGGTGCTCTGGCCAATCACAGCCATGCCAATAGTAGGCATGGCTGTGACGGCCTCTTGGGGCAAGTAGTATGACGCTTGTTGATTGGCTGCTTTGCAGCCTTTCAAAAAGCGCCAAGAAAGCGTCACAAAAGCGGCAAGAAAGCGACGAACACCGAACCCGAACCCGGACTTTTACGAAAATGTCCGGGTTCGGGTCCGTGTCACGGACACCCCAAAATTCGGTACGAACCCGAACTATACAGTTCGAGTTCGCTCATCCCTAATCCTGATGCATCCTGAACGGATTTCTCTCCATTCAGAATGCATTAGGATAAAACTGATCAGGATTCTTCCGGCATAGAGCCCCGACGACGGAACTCTATGCCGGAAGACAAGAACGCAGGTGTGAAAGAGCCCTACATTGGACAATTTGCTAAATTGGACAAAAACTAATTTCAAGATGTTTGCTCATCTCAAGTACTGAGTTATCTAATGGTTGGTGGTGACAGGTATTACAGATTTGGCATCAATACACCAGAGTTTTAAGCTACAGATATAGCACTTGTTATCTTGACCTGACCTCTTCCAGCCTTCACCATTAATATGTCATGCCATAACATGAGCACAACATTCTAATACTAGGTGTACAGTATGGTATGTTATATTAATAATGTAGCCATGCTAGATGCTCTATGTCAATAGTGTAGTATCCTGCTCTGGCCAATAAAATAAGTGATGTACCTGTATTTCTGTGGTCAGGTCTATAGATCAAGTCCAAAAATGGCACTAAGCTTGGAGCACAGAAGAAAAAGAGGTTTTGCAGTAATTACCCATCTTAGTTTAACTGCCATATTAATATGATTTTTGTAAAAATGCATTTGATTGGAGAACCTCTTTAACTAGATTGTTTTCTACAGTGTCTTTGACATCTTTATTTCGGACACTGTAGATGATGGGGTTCAGCATGGGTGTAACGGCTGAGTAGATGAGGGAGACAGATTTGTCTATGTCTGGGGAGGAACTTGAATGTGGACGCAAATACAGAATCATAATGGTCCCATAGAAGAAAGTCACCACAATGATGTGGGAGGCACATGTGGAGAGAGCTTTGTACCTTCCATGAGAAGACCTGATCTTCAAGATGGAGGACAGAATTTGAATATATGAAGTCAGAATAAAGACAAAAAATAGACTAACTATTATGCTTGTAAAAATATAATTCATCAACTCATGAAGCCAAGTATCACCACAGGCTATTTTTAAAAGTGGGGGAAACTCACAAAAGTAGTGGTTGACATGGTGGTTATGGCAGAAGGACATCTGAAAGGTGTAGATAACTACTAAATTGGAGACGATGAAGCTTGAGATCCATGACACAGCAGCCAGATTGATGCACGTCTTGCGGCTCATGATAGTGTTGTAGTGAAGTGGTTTACAGATGGCAGCAAATCTATCATAGGCCATGACTGCAAGTATGAAACACTCTGTAGACCCCAAAGCCAAATGAAAGTGCATCTGGACAGCACATTCTAGTAGAGAGATGCTCCTGTCCTTGGCCAATGTGTTAATCAGGATTTTAGGGATCACAGTGGTAGAGAAGCAGATGTCAATCATGGAGAGATTAGTAAGAAAAAAGTACATGGGAGTGTGGAGCTTCGAATTAATCATCACCACGATGATCAGTAGAAGGTTTGCTAAAAATGTTATCAAATAAATCACCAAGAAGGTGATGAAAGCAATGACCTTCAAGTAAAGAACAGTGGACAAACCAAGAAGAATAAATCTGCTAGAAGACTGGTTGAACGGTTCCATAACATCCAAAGGAGACCCTGTCCTGGACAAGAAGTCAAAATAAAATCTTATTTGTTGACTTATATCTACATGCAAGAGCTAAGAATAATGGTCCTTGAATACTGTGTAGCCTTGTTATAATCATATCATCTTCGGTCAACTAGGAACAGTACAAAAAACATTGTACTTTGTACCTTTTTTCTGGGATGGTTTGTGCTGGCCTGTGAGATCGTTGGGTGGATTCTGGCACCTTTCAGGTCTGATATACACTTGCACTTTTTATATTATGAACTGATCCTCCCTTGATGTATGGGCTTTTGCATAGCAGATTTAAAAAGTAGATATCTTTACACTTTGGCACTTATAAATTGTATATCAGATCTTTTATACCAATACCTGCTTCCTTGATTTAACACAGACATCCATGTAATTGATACTTATCTGTCATGGTTAACGGGCCCTCTTTACAAACAGGTATTTGATTACATATATTAAAGCCTGTGGTACCTTCTTATAATATGTATGTTACATTGTTGATACCAAGGCTATGCACTGCTTCACAATAGAGGAATTAGCCACTGATATATACAGAGTATGAAATTTGGCCAGACCCTTTCCAGTTATCCCTTTTTCATGTACTGTGTGGATTTCTACATTTTTTTTATTTTTTTCAAATAATATCTTTATGTGGTATCAATAAAGATATATTTTTAATTACATTTGGTTGTGATTATTGTATGGATTGGGCATAAACATACTATTGATAGGTGATGTTTTAAGATTTATGTGGCCCCTTTAGGTCAGGTTATTGGTTTTTTGGTTGTATTATTGGTAACTGAAGCATTTTTCTGGACCCTGCCAGATTCACCAAAAAACGCTAGTGTATAAGTAGCCTTATCCATTAGAAATTGCGGACTCTTGATATGTGTGAGCTTAAGACATTTTGGCATGTAAAAACTCCTATATAGAAAACTAAATTTAAGTAGGGGGCTTATAGTAAACCTTCTAGACTAGACTCTGGTCATATTTCTCCTACATTAATTCTCCCTTTCTTATTTTACCTGTGGATTAGGCTTCTTGACGTCCAGAAATCCAATGGTGTGGTCTACAGTGCAATAGTATGAAGACAAGGACACCTGCTTGGGGTGTGCTCTTATATATCACTTTACAGACTCTCTAATTGTCCCTCAGAAATTACTGAGCCCTGAAAAATTATTTTCAAAATAATTTACCAACAGGGATTATTCTTTAATTTTTACATTTGCTTCTGTTCATTGCTTGTGTGAAAAATATAATATACATGCTGTGACACAGTGAGAGGTTTGGTCTGGGAAAACAGGTATTTTCCTCCCAGCATGTGCTGCTGGGCTGACTAATGGCCAGGTGAGGTCAAATACCGGACCGGATTTTAAGTACCGTTCCAGGTTTGGCAGCACCTGGCTGTCCTTAAATAGGCAGCTGGGCTCAGAAGCGAGGTCTCTGTGTTGGGATTGGGGGAGCCGTGTGTCTGGATGAAGGCTTACTACCTGTTTTTTGCGAAAACAGGTTGGTGCTGCTATGCTCAAGGACTCTTTGAGGCAGAATTGCCGCATGATGTGAATTACCACATACACCACAAGGTGACTTTTTGTTTGATTATGACTGCTTGTTTTGTCACTTGCCTAAAGTGTGAATAAAACACTGAACTGTTTGATCCAAAGAACTTGTTGTTGCCTATATACTGCGTCCACTAATCCTGTCTACCAGACCGAAACCCCACAATTGGTGGAGGATACGTGCAAGAGCAGTGAGGCTGGCGTGAATGCCGATATTTTTGGTTTCTGCATTTTTCAGGCACAGTTGTATGTCGTACATTAAACCAGCTGTATTACAACCAGTGCCCCAAGACAAAATGGAGGCTGTTGTGAAGGCCCTCATGGAGGCTAATCTACAGCAGCGAAAGACAAAACTGCAGCAACGCAATGCTAATAAGCAGCAGCAGGAGACTAACCAGTTGCTTCTACAACACGTGATGGCTTTGCAGACAGAAGGAGCAACCCCGAGTGTCCACAATACCTAGAAACCAGTCCATGCCACGATTCCTAAGATGACCCCCGCAGACATTGAAACCAACCTGGAGATGTACGAGAAATTGGCCATCAGGGAAAAGCTACCCCGTGACCAGTGGGCTGATGTCGTCGGTCCATTCCTGGCATTAGATTCCCAACGGGTGAATTTCGAGTCGGTTCTATAATTGGCAGGCTAGGGTCTGGATCTTTAACCCGAGTGATCGGGTTTTGGTTCTGGTGCGAACCGTGGACAGTAAATTCCTGGCTAGGTGGCAGGAGCCTTACGAGGTACTCGAGAAAATTGAAGATGTAAACGACAAGGTACACCAGCCAGGGCGGCAAAAGCCAGAGCAGGTTTACCATGTGAATTTACTCAAACCATGGAAAGATAGGGAAACCTGTACAGAAGACAGCCCGCGTCTGGGTTTTCTAGGAGAAGAGGTACCGGCCCTTCTGTCTGATGCAAGAGAGGCAGCTGCCACAGTAAAAATTGCTTCTCCTCTAAACAGACTCAGGAGGCCAGGGAGTTCGTTAGTCGGAACACGGATGTGTTCTCAGACCTCCCTGGATGCACTTCCATAATCCAGCATGACATTGTCACTGAGCCTCAAGCAAAAGGCCGATTAAAACCATACCGGGTACCCGAGGCTCGACGACAAGCCATATCAGAGGAGGTGCAGCTAATGTTGCAGCTAGACGTCATTGAGGAGTCAAAAAGTGAGTGGGCCAGTCCTATACTATTGATACCCAAGCCGGACGGGACGTTGCTGTTTTGTAACGACTTTCGAAAACTTAACAAGGTTTTCAAGTTCGATGCGTATCCCATGCCCAGGATGGATGAGATCTTCGAGAGGTTTGGACAAGCCTGGTATTTTTCTGTTTTGGACCTCACGAAAGGGTACTGGCAGGTGCCCTTAACGGAGGCTGCCAAAGAGAAAACTGACTTCATCACGCCTGAGGGGCTGTATCAATATAAGGTCTTACCCATTGGTCTATATGGCGCCCCTCGGTGCTGTACTGTCTCCGGAAGTCAACGGAGAGGAGCATCCCGTTGTCTTCCTCAGCTGTAAGCTCACCCCAGCTGAGACTTAGTACAGTATAGTGAAGAGAGAGTGCCTGGCTATCAAGTGGGCACTAGAATCTCTCCGCTATTATTTGTTGGGAAGAAAATTCCGCCTGGTGATTGACCACTCCCCTCTCAAATGGATGATCCAGGCCAAGGACAGAAATGCCCGGGTCACCCGATGGTTTATCTCCCTACAGAACTTTAAGTTTTCTGTGGAACGCAGGGCCGGCCGGTTACAGGGAAACCGGGATGCCCTTTCCCGGGTACACTGTCTGGCGTGTGTTCATCCCCTCAGGGTTGAACAAAGGGGGGGGGGGGTATGTGACACAGTGAGAGGTTTGGTCTGGGAAAACAGGTATTTTCCTCCCAGCATGTGCTGCTGGGCTGATTTATAGCCAGGTGAGGTCAAATACTGGACTGGATTTTAAGTGCCGGTCCGAGTTTAGTTTTGGCAGCACCTGGCTGTCCTTAAATAGGCAGCTAGGCTCAGAGGTCTCTGTGTTGGGATCTGGGAGCCTTGTATCTGGATAAAGGCTAGCTACCTGTTTTGTGTGAAAACAGGTTTGTGCTGCTGTGCTCAAGGACTCTTTGAGGCAGAATTGCTGCATTGTGTGAATTACCACCAATACCGCAAGGTGATTTTTTGCTTGTTTATGACTGCTTGTTTTGTCACTTGCCTAAAGTGTGAATCAAACCCTGAACTGTTTGATCCAAAGAACTTGTTGTTGCCTCTATACTGTGTCCGCTAATCCTGTCTACCAGAGCGACACCCCACAATGCATACAACATTACTGAATGGAGAAAATAGTGCTTGACTTACTAGTACTCTAATGCTACACTTAGCATAAGTTAATAAATCAGTTCTTCCATTACTGTTAAAAAGGTATTCCCATGTAAACATTTGTGGCATAATGTTAGGATATGCCATATCAGATTGCTGCTAATCCCATAACTGGACCTATCTGCCATATATAGCCAAGCCAGTGCTCGGCTGTTTTAGGAACCCTACATTAAATTCAGAGGCCCCAATCTTTAGAGAGGAGCGGTTTCCTGAGGTAGGACAGGCATCTGGGGCATATCCTAGCGATATGCCACAAATGTTTAGCCGGAGATACCCCATAAATCATTGATCAATTTGCCACATTTGCTAAGAGGATAAACTGGACTACTACCTGTAGCTGTGGATCAGGCAAATCATCAAATCACAAGGAATGATTTGCTCATAAATATTTTTAGGCTTAGTCAAACAGGAGGTGGGTAGATCTTCATGCTCCATAAGATTGCTGAGTAGGGATGAGCGGACCCGTGGATGATAAGGTCAGCCAAACCCGTTGAACCCTAAGTTCAAAGTTCGGTTTGGGTGCCCGAACTTGACCCTGAACCAAAAAGAAATCAATAGGGACCCAAACTTAGGAAGCAAAATGGGAGTAAGAGCAGGACAATTGCTCGGCAAACAAATGTGGATAGGGAAATGACATAAAATAACGTAGAATAGAAAAAACTGAAAATAATAATCTTGAACCAGAAGGTGAAGGTCCAAGTTGAGTAGGAGATTGAGGAGGCAGTGGACTTGGTGGTGTAGGTGAAAGATGTGGAGGAGGGGTAAGTAGCCAACACTGTTTTTGTGGGGTTTTCTTTAATATTTTTTTTCTATCATTATTTTTCTAAATTGGCAAATGGCAAACAGAACTAACAAACTGCGCTGTAGTATAACAATGGCTGAGTGCGGCCGGTACACATCTTTACTATGGCATCTATGCCTGGTTCATTTTAATGAACGTGAGCTTGTCCATGTTGGCTGTGGACAGGTGAATGCCCCTTTTCCGTGATCACACCTCCTGCCATGCTAAACATATGTTCGGACAATTCACTTGCTGCAAGGCAGGCCAGCACCTCCAAGGTATAAAGGGTAAGCTCAGGCCTTGTGTCCAATTTGGAGACCTAGAAGTTAAATGGGGCAGACCCATCAGTCAGTACGTGCAGATGTGTGGACATATACTCTTCCACCATGTTGCTGAAACACTACCTCCTGCAAATATGGTCCATATCAGATGGTGGTGCTGGATGTTGTGACGTGCTGACAAAGGTTTTCCACATTTCGGGCCATGTTAACCCTCCCTTCTGAGGTGGTGCCGGTGTCCCTGATGTGTTTGGGTCTTTCTCCGTCTCGTACTTCCACAGCACCCCCGCTGTCATGTGGGAACAGCGTTAGTATTGTGTCTGCCTGCGTGCGCTTGTATTCATGCATCTTCCAATCACGCTCCAGTGATAGAAGTAAGGAAGGCACGTTAACCTTGTAGAGCGGATCCAGCAGGGTGGCCACCCAGTAATCAGCACTGGTAACAATCAGGGCAACTCGGCAGTCGTTGCGCAGGCACAGCAGCATGTACTCGCACATGTGTGCCAGGATGCCCAGAGGCAATGACAAGCTGTCCTTGGTGGGAGGTGTCTTGTCTTTGTCCTTTGTATCTCCCAAACCACGCTCCAGTGATGCCAGTGAGCTGCTTTGGGTGCCACTCTGCTGTGAACACAGTTCCTCCTTATCATCATCATTCTCCTCATCCAGCAAAACTGTGCCCTGGCTGCAAAGTTGTGTACCTGGCTGCTGTTGGTTCAGAAACCCACCCTCCGAGCCAAGTGTGGACGACTGCCCTGATAACCGTGTGAATGATCGCTGTTCCTCCTTCTCTTCCTCCTATGCCACATCCTCATTATTGTTGAGCGCGAATATTCGAATAGCGAATATTAATTGTGAATATCGCAACTTCGCCAATTCGCGAATATTACGAATATAGTGCTATATATTCGCTATATCAAATATTCTAATTTTTTTTACATCTGAAAACATGATTCCTCCGTGCTTCTTTCTTGTGGGTCAATGAGTCATTGGTTCACAAGCAACTTAAGCAGGAAAGAATCATGTTTTCATATGAAAAATAAAATGAAGAATATTCAAAAAAAACGAATGTATAGAAATATAGTGAATATATTCGTTATCTAGAATATTCGCTTTTTTTTCCAATCTGTACGGTCGTTCGCATACTCCTCCCCGACAAGCGTCCCCGTCACCATGGGAACGCCCTGTGGGTTAGAAAATACTATTGGATCTGAGTTTTCCCTAAGATCGTGAAAACTCAGATCCGATGGTATATTCTAACTCACAGGTGTTCCCATGGTGACGGGGGCGCTTATCGGGGAGGAGCATGCGAACAGATTGAAAGAAAAAAAAAGAACATTCTAAATAACGAATATTTGCTATATTGCTATAAGAAAGTTGCCTTATACAGTTAAAAGAAAATCGCATTACGCGAATAATTAAATTGCATATTATTCACGATAAATAGAATAATGATTATATAATAATAATTCGCAAAATATCACAAAATTGAATATGGCACCTCCTGCTAATCACTAATCCTCATTCATCATCACCTGAAGCATTATTTCATGAAGGCATAGAAGTGGGATAGTAACGCTAAGGACGGTGTCAACTGCACTGGCCATGTTGGTGGAGTACTCTAAACAGCACAGAACGGTACACATATCCAGAATGGAGGCCCACTCATTGGTGGTGAAGTGGTGCTGTTCCGCAGAGCGACTATGCTGCAGTTAAAAATCCACTATTGCCTGCTGATGCTCACACAGTCTAGCATGTGCAAGGTGGAGTTCCACCTTGTGGGCACGTCAAATATGAGGCAGTGAGCGGGAAGAGAGAAGGTACGCTGCAGTGCAAACAGGCGAGTAGCAGCAAGGTGAGAACGGTGAAAACATGCACAGACAGCCCGCACTTTGTGATGAGATTTCGTCTATTATCGCACACCATTAGGCCTAACTTGAGGCTCAGCAGCACCAACCACTCATCGGTCTGTTCTTCCATACCCGTCCACAGCTTATGCGCTGTGTGGGTTTTTTCCTCCAAACGAATGAGTTTCAGAACAGCCTGCTGTCGTTTCCCCCTGGCTGTGCTGAAGTTGGTGGTGCAGGTGTTGTGCTGACGTGATGAGGGAGAAGGAACAGGAGGAGGGAGCAGAGTAGGAGGAGGAGGCAACCGGAGGCACTAAAAAACATCCAGCAATCCTCAGTGGCTGTAGGACGCGTGCCAAACCACTTTCCGCCTCGAGACCAACTAACACTACATTTACCCAGTGGACAGTTAGGGGGCTATAACGTCCCTTCCCACGCTTACTGGTCCAGGTATTGCTGGTTATGTGGACCTTGCCACTGGTGGCGTTGCACAGCGCACACTTGATTTTTTCCGCCACTTGTTCGTGCAGGGCAGGGACAGCCCGCCTGGAAAAGTAGTTGCGGCTGGGAACCAGGTACCATGGGACAACCGCCATCATAACACTTTTAAAACTCTCAGTCTCCACCATACAGAATGGCAGCATTTCAAAGGCCAGGAATTTTGAAATGCTGGCATTCAGTGCCCGAGATCGCCGGTGGGTAGGGGGGTACTTCCTCTTTCTCTCCAGTGTTAGGAAGATGGACAGGTGAACGCTTCCATGGGACAGAGTTCAGATGCTTGGTGACACTGCTGGGGGTGGTGGTGTTGCTATCACATTCTCACTTTGAGAGGTGCCAGGTTGCCCTGTCGCTCCAGAGAGAGAGGAAGAGGCTCAGACCGCAGCAGAAGAGGGATCTGGATGAGCCTCAGAAGTTTTGTGGGTTTTCAGGTGTCTACTCTACTGCAGCTCATGCTTTACAGTTAGATGCCTGGTCATGCAAGCAGTGCTCAGGTTTAAAACATATATGTCTCACTTAAGGCTCTGACTGCACAGCGTACAAACCACCCGTGTCTTGTCATCAGCACATTGCCTGAAGAATTGCCACGCCAGGAAACTCTTTGAGCTGGTTTTGGTGTGCCACGGTCGACAGAAGAAGGTGTATTGGCTAGGGGCAGGCAGCTCTGCTTTTCCACCCTGCACACTCTTTTGCTGTGTGGCTGGAGCTGCGTGACCCCCAACTCTTCCTCCAAACTGCACACATCACTCGGATGACCTGGAGGACATGTGAGGTCTAGGACCTCATCATCCTTCATATCATCTTCCACCCACTTCTCACCTCTTCCTTCCTTGCCAGTCTGCACGCTGCAGAAAGCTGCAGCAGTTGACACCTGTGTTTCGTCATGAGACGCACTGCACCAGAGGAAGATATTTCATTTCAATGAGCTGGCACAGATTGACAATGTCCTCTCCCTACAGCAGGAGCTCCACCATCACCAACACCAGCACCACCACGGACACGTCCACTATTTGATGCTCTCCTCATTATTATTTTTTACGGTCACCCACCAAATTGGCTGACAGACAAACAATTGTATTTCCGTGTCACGGGTGCAAATGAAGTTTTTTGCACCCCAAAAAATTGCTATAGGTCACTGACAGAATTAACAGACTGATTGACAATTGTATTTACATTTCAATGATGCAGATTAACTATTGTATTTCTATATCACTTGTGCAAAGGTGTTAGATTGTGTGAGATGGGGAAACAGCTCTCTTGAACACTGTTTTTGTGGATTCAATTTAATGTTCTGGACTGACGTTCTTCTGTTTGGCCACAAGATGCCGCTGTTCCCTAGGCACAGCCGACTGACTGCATATACATATTCATGAGAGGTGGAGTTGACAGGCTGAAGGAGAAAGAGGAAGTCACCATATTGGAAGGACACAGAGGCACAGAGTGGAATGAATCCATTCACAACCAAGCGTGGGATCAACATTTTGCGACCACAGCTACAGTCAAGTTAAGCTGATTGCTGTTCAGGACCCAGAATCTGGCCGGGGGACAGAGGACTTCTGCCAGGAGTGCTAGTGAGAGCTGAGGAACAAACTATCTGTTCTGCTGTACCGCCTGCTTGTTGAATAGACTGCTTGTTTGGTTCGGAGTCATCAGCGGAGACAGAGCAGACTCGGGTCGGTAAGATCATGCACGCACCTCATTGCAATATTGGTGCCTAGAGACTAGACCAGGCCTGTAGTTAGCTAGTTAGGGTCTCTATTTCGTGTTTCTGCTGTTCACAAAAGGGCTCCATAATAAAAAGAGAGATTACACAGTTGAGAGCTGATCGTCTCACCGGCTCAATCCAGCTCAGCATTTTGCGCAGGAGTAATGCACAGGCACGTGCCATAGGACCAGTTACGGGAGGGGGAATATTGTAGTTTTCTATAAGAGTGTGAATTTTTGTGTTGCACTGCAGGCCAGCCCGTATCATACACCCACATAATCGTTTGTGTCATTTATAGGGTAATAACAGGTACGGTGTGGCCATTTTTAGTTGTGCTCGCCAGTAGTCAAACTAGTGCAATTCTTTCTGGCATCCATTGCAGGGCGCTGTGCTGTGCAGCACAAGGGTCTCGGCCTGCGGGCTGAGTGTATGTAAATCCATGTTATGTTTCCAGAGGTTAGGGTTTGTGTTCAGTGTCATATTGCAGTAAAAAGCCTGTTTTGCAAAAGCAGGTGTCAGAGTTGCTTTTCTCGTTCGTGACTTCGCTGTATCCTGGGGAGCCCACCCCGGTACACGGCTTACAAGTTGAGGAAAAATTACATTTAACAGTCAGGTTGTGAATAAACCTATTAATAATCAAAAAAGATGAACGTTAAAGGGGTTTTCCCCTCTCAGACACTAGGATATGCCCCCATTCTCTGATAGGTGTGGGTCTAGGACCCCCACCTACTGTACACTGAGAACTCAGCCTCGAAAGTTGTGGAGGGCTCACTGCGCATGTGCAGCCACCCTCCATTCATTTTTCTGGGTCGGCTATTTCCGTCGGCCTCATAGAAATGAATGGGAGCAGTGGCTGCACAAGCGCGGTGCGCTACCATTCGTTATTATGGGGAGAGCACTTGGTAGTGGCCGGACTCGTGAAAACCCAGGCTTGTCCGACTAACACCTTCCCCCCTCCATTGGGTGTGAGTCCCAGAGGTGGGATATGCCCGATTGTCTCAGATGGAGATATCCCTTTAAGAGAAAGGGCAAACATAAGGACCAAGTATAAAACAGCGTCATAGTCAGAGGTGAGGGTCTCAGTAGACAGATTAAGTACATTCAATCCCTTGATGTTTATTTCCTCTTGTGCAGGCGCTGATTATTCTTTTGCACTTTATATACACATATTCTTTGTCTTTTCCCAATTATCTGTATATCAGAATATTTAATTATTCATTATTATAACATATCATAATACATTATAGATAGGGCAGTATCACTATGTACATTGCTGTAGAAAGGTACGTTTCATCATGGGTATTTTTTTGTGCTTTTTTACTTTCTATCATGCATTTTTGTTTTGTTTATATATACTATTTATTCCGGACTGAGAAAATTCCGTGGTCACATTTGACCATGGCATCTAAAGGGTAAAATGTATGCAATCAGCCTTATGGTTAATCGCATACATGTGCCGCAGGTCTCTGCTATTTAAAATATCAGAATCCTGACGGCTATGGCGCCCTCTGCACGTGTGCGAGCAGGCGCCATGTTTAGAGACCGGACTTAGCCATGTATATATACTATGGAGGCCCTTTAAGGGGTTGAAATTCAAGGTTTTTGCACTTCCAGTCAGAGTTTGCTTTTTACACTTCAAGGGGAAAGAATTGTATTGCGGTCACTATTACAGCTTTGCATTATTAGAAATTACCAGATCTAACAGAGCATCGCCCCTAGTAGAAGCTCCTACAAACTGGACCATAAAGTGGTCCTATAGCAAGTTGAGGAATTTCCTGCCTTTTGCAAATGAGACAGAACCATGACACCAGTCAATATCTGGGAAGATAAAATCTCCCATTATAACCACTGTATCAGCCTGTGCAGCCCGCTCTGTTTAATTATACATCTAAACTTGTATCTTCTTGTGATGTTAGGGAGTTTGTAGATTATACCATGCATAGTTATTTCAGCTTACTGCCCTTAGTAATTCCACCCTTTAGGTTTTAACAATGTCCTCTTTCACGCTTGTCTTCATATCACTCCACACATAAAGGCACACACCTCCACCTTTTATATTGGCCCTGTCTTTCCTAAACAATGTAAACCCTGAAGATTAACATCCCAGTCATATGAAGAGTCCAGCCATGTCTCAGCTTCACCAACTACATCTATGTGTTCCTCTAGTACCATAGACTCTAGCTCCCCCAATTTGCTTACTAGACTTCTGGCATTTGTGAACATACATCTTTAGTTACTATCTAATTTTTCACATTCAGTTCCAGGAAAGTGAATATTTGAGTTTGTCTTATATTGCGGGTTTATAACAGGTTCATATTACCAGCAGCTCTTTTATTCATGGGTATACATACAGATTTGCCCAGTCACCTCCTTACTTTCCTCACTAACCAAAGCCCCTTCTAAATCCCCACTGTCCCCTCCTATATCCCACTCTTTATCTACTCTTTCTACCCCTTTATTGGTATGACCCCTTTCCTCCGAACAGATTCTAGTTTAAAAGCTCCTCCAGAACATCTAAACATTTCCCCCCCAGCACAGCTACACCCTCCCCATTTATGTGCAGCCCACCCCTACACCGCTGAACGTTAATGCAGCCAACATTAAATTAAATTTTGTTATTCTAATACTAACATTAGTAGTGAAAATGGGTTTACAAGTTTTTAAATTCCACAGGTTTCCAACAATTAATTCTTTAGAGACATCTGCTGTACATGTACAACGAATGTCAGGACAGAAGATGTTTGGTTGCTATTGCAACCTGTGGCCTTCAGAAGGCCCTAAGGCCTGTCACAGGAAAATTCCTTAATAGGAACTTACTGATTCTTCCATAGATTACAATCGGGGGACTTAAACAAATGCAAAAATAAATAGTCCATCAAAAATCAAAAAAATCAAAAATCAAAGCACCAAGTCTGATTTGTTGGCATCAAAGCTGTGCTTAATTGCTCAATGCTTTTCTAATAGCTTCTTTAATATCCTTGTTCCTAACACTGTAGATAATAGGATTTAACATTGGAGTCACAACTGTGTAGAAAATGGCCACCACTCTGTCCTGCTCGGCAGAAGAAGCAGATCTAGGGTGTAGATGCATAAACATGATGGTACCATAGTAGAGAGATACAACAAGTATGTGGGAACCACATGTCGAGAACACCTTTTGCCGCTCTTTATTAGTACGTATCTTTAAGACAGTTATAAAAATGCAAAGGTAGGATAAAATAATTAACAAAAAGGAACCAAGAACAACTATAGCAACTGAGATGTACTCTGCTAACTCATTGAGCCAAATATCTTGGCAAGAAAGTCGGAAGAGTGAAGGCATCTCACAGAAAAAGTGGCTGATGAGGTTGGACTTACAGTACGGGAGTTGAAAGGTTAGAAATGTGAGAATAAATGAGATTATAAAACTCATAATCCAACATCCAGTGACCAGACTAAGGCCTCATGCACACGACAGTTTTTTTTCACGGCCCGCAAAAACTGGGTCCGTGGGTCCGTGATCCGTGACCGTTTTTTCGTCCGTGGGTCTTCCTTGATTTTTGGAGGATCCACGGACATGAAAAAAAAGTCGTTTTGGCGTCCGCCTGGCCGTGCGGAGCCAAACGGATCCGTCCTGAATTACAATGCAAGTCAATAGGGACGGATCCGTTTGAAGTTGACACAATATGGTGCCATTTCAAACGGATCCGTCCCCATTGACTTTCAATGTAAAGTCTGGAGTTCTTTTATACCATCGGATTGGAGTTTTCTCCAATCCGATGGTATATTTTAACTTGAAGCGTCCCCATCACCATGGGAACGCCTCTATGTTAGAATATACTGTCGGATATGAGCTACATCGTGAAAATCAGATCCGACAGTATATTCTAACACAGAGGCGTTCCCATGGTGATGGGGACGCGTCAGGTTAGAATATACTGAAAAACTGTGTACATGACTGCCCCCTGCTGCCTGGCAGGTGCTGCCAGGCAGCAGGGGGCAGACCCCCCCCCTGTTTTTAACTCATTGGTGGCCAGTGCGGCCGCCCCCCCTCCCTCCCCTGTAGTTAACTCATTGGTGGCCAGTGCGGCCGCCCCCCCCCCCTCCCTCCCCTGTGCGGCCGCCCCCCCCCTCCCTCCCCTGTAGTAAACTCGTTGGTGTCCAGTGGGCCCCCCCTCCCTCCCCTGTAGTTAATTCGTTGGTGGCCAGTGGGCCCCCCCTCCGTCCGCTATAGATAACTCATTGGTGTCCAGTGGGCCCCCCCTCCGTCCGCTATAGATAACTCATTGGTGTCCAGTGGGCCCCCCCTCCCTCCGCTGTAGATAACTCGTTGGTGGCCAGTGGGCCCTCTCCCCTCCCTCCCCCTCCTAATTAAAATCGCCCCCCTATCATTGGTGGCAGTGGTGAGTACCGATCGGAGTCCCAGTGTAATCGCTGGGGCTCCGATCGGTAACCATGGCAACCGGGACGCTACTGCAGTCCCGGTTGCCATGGTAGCTTAGCAATTTGTAGAAGCTTCATACTTACCTGAAGAGCTGCGATGTCTGTGACCGGCCGGGAGCTCCTCCTACTGGTAAGTGAAAGGTCTGTGCGGCGCATTGCTTATAGCACAGACCTGTCACTTACCAGTAGGAGGAGCTCCCGGCCGGTCACAGACATCGCTGCTCTTCAGGTAAGTATAAAGCTTCTACAAATTGCTAAGCTACCATGGCAACCGGGACTGCAGTAGCGTCCCGGTTGCCATGGTTACCGATCGGAGCCCCAGCGATTACACTGGGACTCCGATCGGTACTCACCACTGCCACCAATGATAGGGGGGCGATTTTAATTAGGAGGGGGTGGGAGGGGAGAGGGCCCACTGGCCACCAATGAGTTATCTATAGCGGACGGAGGGGGGGCCCACTGGACACCAATGAGTTATCTATAGCGGACGGAGGGGGGGCCCACTGGACACCAATGAGTTATCTATAGCGGACGGAGGGGGGGCCCACTGGACACCAATTAGTTAACTACAGGGGAGGGAGGGGGGGCTGGCTACCAAGAAGTTAACTACAGGGGAGGGAGGGGGGGGGGCGGCCGCACTGGCCACAAATGAGTTAAAAACAGGGGGGGGGGGGGTCTGCCCCCCGCTGCCTGGCAGCACCTGCCAGGCAGCAGGGGGCAGTCATGTACACAGTTTTTCAGTATATTCTAACCTGAAGCGTCCCCATCACCATGGGAACGCCTCTGTGTTAGAATATACTGTCGGATCTGAGTTTTCGCGAAGTGAAAACTCACCTCTGAAAAAGCTTTTATGCAGACGGATCTTCGGATCCGTCTGTATGAAATCAACCTACGGCCACGGATCACGGACACGGATGCCAATCTTGTGTGCATCCGTGTTCTTTCACGGACCCATTGACTTGAATGGGTCCGTGAACCGTTGTCCGTCAAAAAAATAGGACAGGTCATATTTTTTTGACGGACAGGATACACGGATCACGGCCTCGGCTGCAAAACGGTGCATTTTCCGATTTTTCCACGGACCCATTGAAAGTCAATGGGTCCGCGAAAAAAAACGGAAAATGGCACAACGGCCACGGATGCACACAACGGTCGTGTGCATGAGGCCTAACGCACAGCCTCCAGTCCATGATTGCTCTGTAATGTAATGGTTTACAGATAGCAGTATATCTGTCATATGCCATAACGGCAAGCAGAAGACATTCAGTGCCACCAAGAGCCAAATGAAAATATATCTGTGTTGCACATTCCACAAAGGAAATACTTCTGTCCTTGGATATTGCGTTAAATAAAATTTTAGGGACTACTGCTGAGGAAAAGAAGATGTCAATCATCGAGAGGTTACTTAAGAAGAAGTACATGGGGGTCTGAAGTCTGCGGTTAAGTGCAACAACAATTATCAACAGGAGGTTTCCCGATAGGGTTATCATGTACATCATAGAAAACATCAAGAAGAAAACTATCTGAAGATAAAAAATATCTGACAGCCGCAGAAGGATAAAAGTTCTTACCAACGTTTGGTTTCCTTTGTCCACAGCAATGTCCAACATAATTTACTTTTTTTTGGAGGGTGGAATTCTAAACTGACCTAACTTAAAAACAATTATGACCTTTCAGGTTGATGTACAAAGAGCTAATTTTGTGGTGAACTCTACTTAAAAAGATCAAGGTCGTTATGGCAGTGGAATGAGATCACAGAAATTCTAAAAATCTATTATTATTCCCAAGTTCGGCATACGATGCTAATGATAAGTCTTACTTTTGATTAGTTTGAAAACAATAAAATACTTGAAAATCCAAAAGTACAAAACACTAAAGAATATGAAAACAGAAGAAAGAACACGTTACGGTGTACTTCCAAGTTGCCACAGGGTGATAAAGATTAAAAATCAACTGGAGTATGCCAACATACTGATTGACGTGGTCTTAGAAGATACCAGTGGTAAAGATAAATTCCCGATGGTAGAGTCTGATAGATAGTACTGGTCATGACCATTTCTGTAGACATATGCCATGTCAATGAAGCCATGGATGCATCTATTTCAGATGGGGGTTTTAAATACTATTCCTTAACTATTTTCTCCCAATGAGCTCAGTCCAATTAAAATGTTCCAATTTGAGAACTCAACTACTTGTGCACTTTGTCTTTGGAGAGAGGCCATTGAAATAAATTCTTCAGGGCCTTCGTTGTCTTAGTTCGAAAAGTTATACATGTAAAACAAAGTTAACAAACATTGGTGAACAATCAAAATAGAAATATTGTTTAAGAAGTTTTAAGAAAATGTAAAAGTTTATAACATGTTCTACCAGTGCCGCACTGAGCTGCAGAACATAACTTACGCCTCAACGCCATGCATGTGAGGCCCTCTGATCAGGCAGATGCAGGAGCTGCGCCCGCTCTATTAGCTGCAGGGGCCCAGCAGTCAATAACAGCGGACCCTGCTGTATCCACCAGGATCAATGAAAACACTGATGCCGGTGTATTAACCATATATATGACACGATCAATGTTGACCACAGAATGTACGACAAACAGGCATCAAAGTGTGCCAGCTACGGAAGCCTATGAGACCCAGCCCCAATGAAGTCCTATAGTGGGACAAGAATAAAACAAAGTGAAAAAAAAAGTGATGTACATCATACAAAATTAAAATTTCAAGTAAAAAAATGCCGCTTTCTGATAATAGTCCTATAAAATAAAAAATAAACAAAAACAGACATATTAGGTATAGCCATGTCCGTAATGACCAGCTTTATGAAAATATCACATGATCCGACCTGTCAGTTGGACGCCATAAAAAAAAACTAAACAAAACTATGCCAAAACAGCCATTGTTTTTTTTTTTTCGCCCATTATCTCACACCGTCAGGCCGGGCTTGAGGTTCATTGTCACCAACCACTCATCGGTCTGTTGTTCCATGCCCGTCCACAGCTCCTGCGCGGTGTGTGTTTTTTCCCACAAAGTGATGAGTTTAAAAACTGCCTGCTGTAGTTTCCCCCTGGCTGTGTTGAAGTTGGTGGTGAAGGTGTTACGCTGACCGGATGAGGAGGCGGTAGACGAGGAAGCCGAGTAGGAGGAGGAGACAACAGGAGGCAAAGAGAAATGTCCTGCAAATCCTTGGTGGTGGAAGGACGTGTGCCAAACTGCTATCCGCCTCAGGCCCAGCCGCCACTGCATTTACCCAGTGTGCAGTTAGGGAGATATAACATCCCTGCCCGTGCTTATGTGGACCTTACCTAAGATGGCGTTGCTCAGTGCACACCTAATTTTGTCCCCCACTTGGTTGTGCAGGGCAGGGATGGATCACCTGGAAAAGTAGTGGTGGTTGGGTACCACGTACTGTGGGACAGCCACCGCTATAAGGTTTTTAAAAGTCTCAGTCTAAACCAGACTGAATGACAGCATTTCAAAGGCCAGGAATTTTTTTGAAATGCTGGCATTCAGGGTCAGGGATCGTGGGTGGGTAGGGGGTTACTTCCTCTTTCTCTCCAGTGTTTGGGAGATGGAGAGCTGAACGCTTTCATGGGACAGTGTGGAGATGCTTGGTGACGGTGACGGAAGTGGTGCCATTGCTGTCACATCCTCTGTTTGCGGGGTGGCAGGTGCCACTGTCACTCCAGAGGGGGAAGAAGAGGTTGAGGCTGCAGCAGAAGAGGGAGCCGAGGAGCCTGAGATCTTTTGTGGTTTTTGAGGTGTTTACTCCACTGCAGCTAGTGCTTTGCATTTAGAAGCCTGGTCATGCAGGTGGTGCTCAGGTTTAGAACATTTATGCCTCGCTTCAGGCTCTGATTGCACAGCGTACAAACCACTGACGTCTTGTTGTCAGCACATTATCTGAAGAACTGCCACGCCATGGAACTCCTTGGAGCTGGCTTTGTTGTGCTCGGTCCCTGGGTGCGGTGGGCAGTAGCAGGCATACTGGCTAGGGGATGGCCACTCTGCTTTTGCACACTGATTCCTCTTTTGCTGTGAGGCTGGTGCTGTTTGACCACCACCTCTCCCTCCGAACTGCACATGTCACTCGCATAACCTTGATTCCATGTGGGGTCTTGGACCTCATCATCCTTCATATCATCTTCCACCCACTCTTCACCCCTGCCCTCCTTGCCGGTCTGAACACTGCATAAAGCCGCAGCAGTTGTCACCTGTGTTTCATCATCATCAGAGATGTGCTGCGTTCCGGTGGTCCTCCCATGTCCACATCCTGAAACATAAGTGGTTGGGCATCGGTGCACTCAATCTCTTCCACTTCTGGGGCAGGGCCCACTGAACTAACAGATGGATTAACTATATTATTTTCCTTGTCACATATGCAGTGCAGGTGTACTTCACACAATAAATGGGTATATGACGTGCACCTAACTAACAGACAGATTCACTATTATATTTGTGTGTCAGGGGTACAAGGTAAAAGTATTCCAGAGTTATTACCACATAAGGTGTCTACAGATCTGGCAGATTTTGTGGCAGAAAATCCTAAGACTGAAAATCAGTTCCATTCATTTGAATGGAGCAGTAAGCACATGGATTTCTGGAAGCCCCATTAAAGCCTCTCTTTCTCCGGATGTGTTGTGTGTGCATTGCGGGAAACCCGCGCGAGTAGGCATGCAATTGCAGTGCAATGCTTTTTGTACGCACATGAGAACCTGGACTTCTTCACTGAAGTTCGGGTTTGGGTTAGGTGTTTTATTCATTTTATTATTTTCCCTTATACAGAAACATGGTTATAAGGGAAAATAATAGCATTCTGAATACGGAACGCATACAAAAATGTGGATTGAGGGATTAAAAAATAAAAAAGTTAACTCACCTCATCCAATTGATCATGCAGCTGGCATCATCTTCTTGCTTCTTCTTTCAGGACCTGCAAAAGGACCTTTGATGATGTAATCACGCTCACAACGTGGTGAGTGCGGTGACGTCAGCGCAGGTCCTGCTGGATGAGGATAGCTATTCCTTTTGCGCCGTCATCCCCTGCTGCATGAGCGTCAGTGTCTGTTCTAGCATAAATATGAGATTGTTCATGCCACAGTTCTCAATGCTGGCAAACTTTGTGGCATCCTCGAAGGGCTTTAGCACCCGACAGGCATCCCTGATCAGCCACCGCTGTCTGATCCCCAAGTAACACATCCTCCCCGCAGAACCGGCTTGGTGCATGACAAAACTATTCATGGCATTCTGGTGCTTATACAAAAGCTCAAGCATGTGAAATGTTTAATTGATTAAATGGTGTAGCAGCAGACCGTTCTGTAGTTGCAAGTCCAGGAGAGTGTTTCAATCCACATAACAATGGCTGAAATGTGAGGACAGTCTCCTAGACAGTGCACAAGCCAATGAAATTAGAAAAAAATTGTTGCACCACTATGTTAATGATGTTTACAATGCGTTATTTCCCCCAGATTCACGGCGGCCCCAATGTTTGCGTCAATCGTCACTGACTACACGGTTCGAGTCGACAGGCTGATGATTTCTTCATAGCCGTGCTTTTAGACCCTCACTATCAAAGTAAAATTTGTCAATGTTTTCTTGTTGCCAAAAGGGAGGCTAGAGCCCCTCTCTCTGCCCCAACACAGTCACCCACCTGTCACGGATGGTGTTGCAGAAAGCTGGAACTTTAAAAATAAACATCCGACTGGCTTGATCCCAAACTAAGGAGCATATGGGTGAGCCCTATAAAACCCCTAGAGCTCTCCCTGACTGCTATGCCTATGCAAAGGTCTTAATGGTAGACAATTGCATGCCCTCGTACCTTATACTATGTGACACCTGAAAACCCTACAATAGTGAGGGGACACGACCACCATTTCCCTGCACTTAATACGGACGGAGTCAGGGTCACCTACAATCAAGCCAGCAAGAAAATACAAATAAAGGAAACAGACTTATCTGAGGAATCAGGAGCAGGAGCCTCCAGCAGTGAACACAATCCAGGAAGAAGTATAAACCGCAAAGTGAGGCAGTATGGGAGGGAATATAAAGGGAGACAATCAGTGCAAATAGATGACAGCTGGGAGAAGGAAAGGAGATAGAAAGTGAAACCAAAACAAAGAACATCATACAACAGGTAGAGAAGAATGTCTGCCAGATCTTCTCACAGAGCTGTCGGTAACACCACCTTTCTCTGACTTCCGCTACCACAAGCAGTCTGGACAGCAGCAATACCGGGCGTTCATTCGCTTCGCGATTTGGGTGTGTATTCTGCTACCACAAGCAGCAGCAGCCAGTTCAGTATCATCAGCATGATGGAGCAATTTTTTCAAGCGCCACACCAGGCTGACACTAATAGAGGTCTACTACTTCAATACCCAGGTTCAGTCCTACCAGCTTTTTGTTAATGTATACTGTGTACCCTGAGACATGGACATATGGGCAGGTAGACTGGAAGAGTGGCCCAAACTAATCCAGTATGCTCTCTCTGTTATTTCTTGCCCAGCCTCCAGCGTCATCTCAGAGAGGGTTTTCAGCGTAGTATGGGGAATTGGGACACCCAAATGTTTGAAGTTGTCCTTCACCAGTGTCCAAAATAGAATTTTTTGTCAAAATGAATGAGACAGACTGAAGCTAATGAATAGATTTGCCCTAGCTGACAGTGCCCAATCATGCCGCTGTCTGCTGGCATAATATCATGTTCTGCACAGTATATTGACTGCTGCTACTGCCACCGTCATAACACTGCCGCTGTCTGCCTGCCTACCATCATATTCCGTACCATATAATGGCTGCTGTCACTGCCACCACTGCCAAAAAGCTAATATCCCTGCCACTAATCCTCAGGGATCTGCCCCCATTGAGGCATGATTTTTGGACACTTGGTGCCAACAAGTCACAGTTTTTTTGCCTTCGATAAAGTACAATTTTTGGAAGCTTTGCAATATGACGAAGCATAACACATGTGCCCGCGTGGTGTGTTTTCAAACACACTGTATGTAAACGGCTTCAACCACGTGTTTAGCTATAGCTATGTATGTCAGAGTCTCTCTGATATTATTTGCTATTGCTGTCATTGTGTTCTAAAGCTTAAAAGCGGGATGGGAGATTACAAAAATGTGTAAAAAATTAACAAAAGGAGATAACATCTTTAAATTAAAAATTGATTCCTAGGAGATTGACAGGTGTTATATACCAATTTTCAAGGCAATTAGGGCCACTTCAATTCACAACATCACACAAATTCGGGCATAAACCGAATTAAAGTTCAGGGGAATTTTGATTTCAAACTCTGCAATAGAGAGATTTTTAAGCTATTAATGTAATATTTTTCAGAAAGAAAAGATGTGCACACATCACTCGGATGACCTGGAGGCCATGTGAGGTCTAGGACCTCATCAATTTTCACATCATCTTCCACCCACTTCTCATCTCCTCCCTACTTTCCGGTCTGCACACCGCAGAAAACCGCAGCAATTGACACCTGTGTTTCGTCATCATCATCAGAGACGCGCTGCACCAGAGGAAGATGTTTCATTTGGGCGCGTAGCTGGTACAGATTGACAACGTCCTCTCCCTACAGCAGGATTTCCACCAGCAGCACCACGACCATGTCTCCTATTTGATGCGCTCCTAATTTTTTTTTTTTTACAGTTACCTACCAAATTGGCTGACAGACAAACAATTGTATTTTCATGTCACGGGTGCAAATTAAGTGTTTTGCATCCCAAAAAATGGCTATAGGTCACTGACAGAATTAACACACTGATTTACAATTGTATTTACATATCACGGATGCAGATGAGGTGTACCTCCTTCCCAAAAAAGGCTTTATGTCACCGCAACAATTAACAGACTGATTACTTGTCCTATAACAGTTGAGCGGATGAAAATGCAGTGTTCTGAAGCCCCAAAATCTATTGATGTCACTGACACAATTAACAGACTGACTATCTATTGTAATAATATTTCCGTGTCACGGATGCAGATGCTGTGTATCTCTTCCCAAATAAGGCATTATGTCACCGCCACAATTAACAGACTGATTAAATCTCCTATAACAGTTAGACTGAAGAAAATTCAGAGTTTCGAACCCCAAAAATGACTTTAGGTCACCCACAGAATTAACAGTCTGATTAACTATTGTATTTCTATATCACTGGTGCAAAGGTGTTGGATTTGTCATGACAGATAGGTAAGCGGAGAAATAACCAAACACGGAAAAAACAAACAGAACAAACGACTAGACCCAAAAGCTATGGAGAAAAGGGTCTCCTCCTAGCGATCCCTAAAAGCTTTCTCTAAACTGCTGTGCCCATGTGTATACCCTTAGGGTGGATATGCACATGCCCTCGTGCCTAAACCTAAACACCCTGGGCAAACCCTAAGCAGCAGGGAAAAGGGAAGAGGCAACCTGCTTCTTCAAACCAGGAGGAAGCAAGCGTCTCCCTAGAGGCCTAGATAAAACACACAAAGGGAAATAAAGGAGAGGACTTATCTTGAGCAGATCTGGAGCAGACGATCCACCACAAATCAAGAGCTCCCAGGAAAGAACTGTAACCCGCACGGGGATAAATAGCCTCACTAACAATGAAACCCAGTACACCTGAGGGAAGGTGGATCTAGCTCAAACCCAAATCAAAACAAACAAAAAAGTTAGACATGTGCAGCCAGTCTGACAGATCTCTGCACATTCACAAGGCAAGGCGTGACAGGATTTTACCCACAAAAAATGCCCACAGAGTTATTAAAAACAATAGAAGCCTAACACTCTCCCTGCCTACAGCAGGGTCCTGTTCCTACCACATGATTCGGCATTTATGCATGCACGGTCACATGGTGCGCCGGCCAATCACAGCCATGCCAATACTAGATATGACTGTAATGGCTTCCATGGTCACATGGTGCGCCGGCCAATCACAGCCATGCCAATACTAGATATGACTGTAATGGCTTCCTAGGGCCTACAGCTTAAAAGCTTGTTGATAGGCTGCGGGGCAGCCTTTCAACAAGCTTTATTTAAAATCCGAACAACAAACATGGACTTTGGCGCCAATGTCCATCTTCGGGTGCCTGGACACCTTAATGCTCGGTACGAACCAAAACAGCATGGTCTGGGTTTACACATCCCTAATAGCAATAAAAATCAATAATGTAGCATTATTTCTCATTTTAAGTTGGGTTATGGGGGAGTGACAGTGATAGAACCAGTAAGCCTTATGATCATGAAACACTATCTGTCACAAACTCGGGGGGGGGGGGGGGGGGTTTAAGAGCCTCTCTATGCCCATGACTCGGAACATTTTAGTTGATTTGTCATATGTTTGAACAAAATGGCGTGCTACATTAGATATATTCCTGTTTGGATAATTTTGGTTTGAAATGCCATTAAAATGTTCCAGGATGTGGGTTTTTAATTTTCTGGAGGTGGACCCTATGTGGCATTTCTGACACTCCAAACACATGATCATGTTACAAAAAACCTTTCTGCGTCAACAACATGACAGATCTATTGCGGTTTTACTGGGAGGGAATAGGCTGGGTGAGAGGATATTACCTAGAGATGGTGGGCATTTGGAGACCACCTGACAGCACAAAATCACCATCCATCAATATGGAAAAGTATTTGTGTAGAATACTTTTTATTTGTTCAAGTTACTATATTGTAAAACTACTGTTGGCCTCATATCATTGATCTTATTTGTTTTTTCTTGCAATAATTCAGATTGTGACTTGTTGGCTACAATATTTCTGGCTCTTGACGGTTGCCAATTCTTATATCCCACTGACTCACCATGCCCTCACTCCACCACCCATTAGTCAGAGTACAAATAATATCTCTACTGTCCTTTAGGAAGCCTGGTAGTCTGTAGACCTGAGGTTGTAACAGAATGTCCAACCATCCCCCCGATCCCACTGACAATAGGTCTCATTGGGGCTCAGTAGTGAATTTATGTATCTTAGGTAGTGCATGAAGTTTGGGGGTCACTGGTTCAGCCACATCCAAATAATCTGCAACCTCCCAGGGACATTCCCTTCATTAACAATTGTGCATGGGATTCTGAGGGATCATGTCATAAATAGAGGTATCACTTAGCATTTTATACACACCTCACAGCTCATGACAACCATCGTGCCTTCCTAATTGGCCATCTCCACCATGATATTATCCATAGCTTGTAATTATTTAAAAGCAAGAAATTGCTTGTGGTAAAGATTGTGATAAGAGGGGGCCGAATTGTTACTGTAATAACCTCAGATCCCGCTCCACTGATTCCTGGAATTTATTCATGGAGGTAGTTCTGGATTGTGATGGATAAAATTGAGGGTTTGACATTTTGAAGTACACTACCTGGTTCACATCTTTTATGATATCCTGACTCTGCAGTTCAGACAGCTGTAGAATAGCCCTCTCTTCTGCAAAGTTCAGATTCTGGAATTCATTAATATGTGGAGCATCAACAGTAGATTAATCAGAAACATCAGTTGAGAAAAAATGATGTTTAACGGTTAGGTCGTGAATAAACCTATTAAAGTGTAACTGCCATTTTACTACCAAAAATGAAATTCCTAACATATGTGATGCTGAAGGGAAGATATTCATTAAGCTGCATTTTTCCGCTAATTTTACCTTTCTGATGTCTGTATTCAGCCCTTAGCAACCATATTTCTCTGTACCTCTATTTCAGCAACTTACTAAGATGGCCTCTGCTGCTATTCCTGTGATAATCTTTGCCCTTCTTTGAGGCCATCCTGTATTTCCCTCACTTCCCATAAGCCCTTGCTCTCCTCACATGAACTACCAGGACAAATCAGAACGCAGATAACTTCCCAAAGTACCATAGCAGTGTATCCTCACATACAGCTAACCAGAGACAAGCCCTGCAATTACATTAAATCAGTTAGCAATTCTTTTAACCTCTTAAAAGCCAGCTGTCCCTCATTCTCTTCCAGACTGACAGGGAGGGGGGCTGCTTTAGCTGCTTATATCTCTAGTTTGGTACCAGCTAGAAATATGAGCTGACATTCCAAGCTTTCAGACAATACTAGAATTACATAAATCTGTTCAGTACAGGGGAAGATATCACTGATAGAAATCGGGATGCTGTGAATCAAGCTGAAAGTAAAAGCAGATTTTACCCATAATTATTCCTGACTCTATTTCTAACAATTATTTCTCCTTTGATTAGAATAGAGTTGTCCTTTTGGTCTAGTATGAAAGCCTGGACTGTCAGCTTTCAAATAAGACCAGTTGCATATTTCTACCTGCTACCATTGAGAAGATATCACCATCTAAAGCAGACCTCCCCCTCCACTTTCTGCCTCAGCCCAGCTCCAGGCTGTCAGGGCTGAGGTTCTCCTCCCAGAGCTCTTCCGTTTCTTGTTATAATACTGAGAATATGGACTGTACACGGCAACGCTGGGAGATGAGAGCTGCTGAATAGGAAAGTAGCATGCATTTGTGGGAGTTATTAGCAGGTAAAACTGAAAATGCTCAAATTTTAAAGCACAAAAGCACTTATACAGCAGGGTGTACTATACCATTAGGAAATAAAAAATGAAACAGCAGTTACACATTAATAGTTGAAAAAGATGAAAGTTAAAGGGGTTTTGCCATCTTAGACAATGAGGGCATATCACTAGACCCGCACCTACACCGAGAACTCAGCCCCGAAAGTTGTGGAGGGCTCACTGCGCATGGGCAACCACCCTCCATTCATTTCTCTGGGTCGGCTCTTTCCATCGGCCCCATAGAAATTATTGGGAGTGGTGGCTGCACTCCCATTCATTATTATGGGGAGAGCGGTTGGTGGTGGCCAGACTCATGAAAACCCAGGGTTCTCCAGCTAACACCTTCCCAACTCCATAGGGTGTGAGTCCCAGAGGTGGGACCAGCACCTATCAGACAAGGGGGGCATATCCTACCGATACGCCCCTCTTGTCTCAGATGGGAATTCCCCTTTAAGAAAGAGGACAAACGTAAGGACCAATTGTAAAACAGCGACATGGTTAGGAGTGGGGGTCTCATTAGACAGATTATATACATTCAATCCCTTGATGTTTATTTCCTCTTCTGCAGGCGCTGATTATTCTATTGCACTTTATACACATATTCTTTGTCTTTTCACGATTATCTGTATATTAGAATATTTAATTAGTATTTATTATAACATATCATAATACATTATAGATAGGGCAATATCACTATATACATTGCTGTAGAAAGGTACGTTTCATCATGGGTATTTTTTAGCACTTTTTTACTTTCTATTATGCATTTTTGTTTTCTATATATATACTATTTATTCTATTATATATACCATTACAAGTACTATTTACAAGATATGGGCAATAGTATAGGAGATTTCTTCTCCAAGGTGGCGTATACAGGGAGCGCTTGGTGGATGTGGTGACGTTGCTGCACTCTGTTCTGTCGGCTCCCCCCGTGCCACTCCAGAATCGCTGTGGTGTCTCCGCACCTTCTAAGTGACATTGTAAGTAGAGCCTGCAGTTAATTCAGGATGGATTATCTTATTATACCGGCTATAAAACATCCACACGGTTACTGTCACCTCCTGATGAAGCATGACCGTTGAGATTGCAAGGACCATAGGAACAATTGATATTTCTCAACCTGGTCGGTATATTTAACATTACTTATAGTATATGCACTTTATTCTGGGCCTTGAGTATGCAGATTCCCTTTTAGTGTCAGTTTAGTACTTAATCGGTAGCCTTCACTTGTTTTTGCTATATATTAATTTTAGCAGTAGGACTTTACTTTTGTACTATTACCACTTTATTGATTTTGCTGTGTTGCATATTAATATATTTTTGGAAGCTGCATACCTAATATTATACTATATTATATTATATTATATGATTTATATATTTGTATAGGTTAATCATGTCCACCTTAGCTGTCTCTTCTTAAGACTAAATAAATGTAATTATTTTACTCTATCTTCATAACTAACACCCTCCTTGCCCTTTATCAGTTTAGTCGCTCTCCTTTGTAATTTTTCCAGCTCCAGGGCATCCTTTCTATGGACTGGTGCCCAGAACTGAACTGCATATTCCAGATGAGGCCGCACCAACGCTTTGTATAGTGGTAATATCACATCCCTGCCCCGCAAGTCCATGCCTCTTTTAATGCATGATCCTGGTAGCCTTAGAAGCAGCTGATTGACATTGTATGGTGTTATTTAATCTACGATCTACAAGGACACCCAAATCGTTCTCTACAAGTGACTCCCCCAGTATTACATTCCCTAGGACATATAATGCAGGGATATTATTACTATCCAGATGCAGAACTTTACATTTATCCACATTGAACCTCATTTGCCAAGTCGATGCCCAAACTATCCAAACTAGTGTCCAAGTCAGCTTGTAGTTTTTGGACATCAGCACAGTACTACATCGTTTGGTGTCATCTTAACAAAAATAGAAATGTTGCTATTAATCCCATCCTTGATATCATTAATAAATAAATGAAATAATAGGGGACCCAACACTGAACCTTGGGGTATACCAATTTTTAACCCGGGACCATTCTGAATAGGAATCATTGACCACAACTCCCTGGACATGGTCCTTCAGCGAGCTTTCAATCCAATTACAAACTATACTTTCCAAGCCTATAGACCTTATTTATCTACTAAATATCTATGACGGCCAGTATTAAATGCCTGTGCAAAATTCAAGAACACTACATCCACAGCCACTCCTCTGTCCAGGCTTCTACTCACCTCCTCAAAAACAAATCAGGTTAGTCTGATTATGTCCTTGGTAAACCCATGCTGGTTACCACTTATAATATTATTTACAGTCACATTCTCCTGTATATAGTCCCTTAAGAGTCCTTCAAACATTTTCCCCACAACAGAAGTTAAACTTTCTGATTTATAATCTTTTTTAATATGGGCACCACAAGTGACTTGAAATTTTCAAAAGCTACAGCTGACCCTTCAGATTTGTGTTTTTGAATACCCCCTTAATATCATTTAGTGCCCTTTTTACAGTAGCTTTAAGTCATGTGGGGTTTAATTTTAGCCTTTTATACTTGTTATACTTGAAGCCCTGCATCATTAGAAATTACCAGATCTAACAGAGAGTTGCCTCTAGTAGAAGCTTCTACAAACTGGACCATAATGTGGTCCCATAGCAAGTTGAGGAATTTCCTGCCTTTTGCAATTGAGACAGAACCAGTTTACTGCCCTTTGTAATTCCACCCATAAGGTTTCAACAATTTCCTCTTCCACACTTGTTTTCATATCACTCCACACGTAAAGGCACACACCTTCGCCTGTTTTATTGGCCCTGTCTTTACTAAACAATGTAAAACCCTGAAGATTAACATCCCAGTCATATGAAGAGTCCAGCCATGTCTCAGCCTCACCAACTACATCTATGTGTTCCTCTAATACCATAGACTCCAGCCCCCCCATTTTGCTTGCTAGACTTCTGGCATTTGTAAACATACATTTTAAGTTACTATTTAATTTTCAACATTCAGTTCCTGGAAAGTGAATATTCGAGATTTTTTTTGATAACTTGTTTTATATTGCTGGTTTATAACAGTTTCATATTAGCAACAGCTCTGCTATTCATCGGTGTACATATAGTTTTGCCCAGTCACCTCCTTACTTTCCTCACTAATCCAAGCCCCCTCTAAATCCCCACTGTCCCCTCTCTATGTACTCTTTCTACCCCCTTCTTCCTCCCCCTTCCTAGTTTAAAAGCCCCTCCAGCTACCTAAACATTTTTCCCCTAGCACAGCTGCACCCTCCCCATTTATGTACAGTCCAACCCTACACTGCTGCACGTTAACGCAGCCGACATTAAATTACATTTTGTCATTCTAATGGTAATATTAGTAGTAAAAATGGTTTTTCAAGTTTTTAAATTCCACATGTTTCCAACAATTAATTCCTTCCAGTACATGTACAGCAAATGTAAGGACTTAAAGTTATCACCCACTGTTTGGTTGCTATTGCATCTTGTGGCCTTCAGAAGGCCCTAAGGCCTGCCATAGCAAAGTTCCTTCTTATGAACTTACTGATTCTCCCATAGATTACAATCGGGAGACTAAAACAAATGCAAAAATAATAATCCATCAATGATCATACAATCAAAAATCAAAGAACCAAGTCTGATTTGTTGGCATCAAAGCTGTGCTTCATTGCTCACTGCTTTTCTAATGGCTTCTTTAATATCCTTGTTCCTAACACTGTAGATGATGGGATTTAACATTGGAGTCACAACTGTGTAGAGGATGGTCACCACTCTGTCCTGCTCTGCAGAAGAAGCAGATCTAGGGTGTAGATGCATAAACATGATGGTACCAAAGTAGAGAGATACCACTAGTATGTGGGAACCACATGTCGAGAACACCTTTTGCCGCTCCTTATTAGTACGGATCTTTAAGATAGTTATGAAAATGCAAAGGTAGGATAATAGAATTAACAAAAAAGAACCAAGAACAACTATAGCAATGGAGATGTACTCTGCTAACTCATTGAGCCAAATATCTTGGCAAGAAAGTCGGAATAGTGAAGGCATCTCACAGAAAAAGTGACTAATGAGGTTGGACTTACAGAAGGGGAGTTGAAAGGTTAGAAATGTGAGAATAAATGAGATTAAAAAACTCATAATCCAACATCCAGTGACCAGACCTACGCACAGCCTCCAGTCCATGATTGCTCTGTAATGTAATGGATTACAGATAGCAGTATATCTGTCATATGCCATGACGGCAAGCAGAAGACATTCAGTGCCACCCAGAGCCAAATGAAAATATATCTGTGTTGCACATCCCACAAAGGAAATACTTCTGTCCTTGGATATTGCATTAAATAAAATTTTAGGGACTACTGTTGAGGAAAAGCACATGTCAATCATCGAGAGGTTACACAAGAAAAAGTACATGGGGGTCTGAAGTCTGTGGTTCAGTGCAACAACAGTTATCAACAGGAGGTTTCCTGATAGGGTTATCATGTACATCAACGAAAACATCAAGAAGAAAACAATCTGAAGATAAAAAATATCTGACAGCCGCAGAAGGATAAAAGTTCTTACCAACGTTTGGTTTCCATTGTCCACAGTATTGTCCAACATAATTTTGTTTTTTGAGCGGTGACAATTTAAAAGAATTTTACTTAAATACATTTATGACCTTTCAAGTTGATGTACAAAGAGCTAATTACGTGGTGAACTCTACTTAAAAAGATCATATATGGGCACAGAAATTCTAAAAATCAACATAAAAAATTAACAAAATTATTCCCAAGTTCGGCATAATAATGCTACTGATTGAGTCTTACTTTTGGTTAGTTTGGAAAAAAATTTAATACTTGAAAATAAAAAAAGTACAAAACACTAAAGAATATGAGAACAGAAAAAAGAACACTTTACTATACTTCCAAGTTGCCACAGGATAAGAAAGATTAAAAATCAACTGGAGTATACTAATATATTGATTGACTTGGTTTTAGAGGATAGCATTGGGTAAGATAAATTCCTGAAGGTTTATTTCTCCACCGTTAAGTCTGATAGATAGCACTGGTCATGGCCAGTTCTGTAGACATGTCAATGAAGATATAGATGCATCTAATTCAGATCGGGGTTTTAAATACTATTCCATTACTATTTTCTCCCAATGAGCTCAGTCCAATTAAAATGCTAAAATTTGAGAACTCAATCACTTGTGCAGTTTTTGTCTTTGGAGAGAGGCCATTAAAATAAATCCTTCAGGCCCTTCGTTGTCTTAGAAAAGTTATACACATGAAATAAAGTTAACAAACATTGGTGAACAATCAAAATCGAAATCTTTTTTAAGAAGATTTAAGAAGATTCATAAGTTTATTACATGTTCTACCAGTGCCGCCCTACGCTGCAGACCATAACCTGAATCCACCAGGTTAACCCTATATATGCTGTGGTCAATGTTGACCACAGGATGTACGGGCAAACAGGCATCGGAGTCTGCCAGCTACGGAAGCCTATGAGAACCAGCCCCCAGGCTGGATCTCATAGGCACATTGTCAATGTATTACTGACAGTGTAATAGATTACAATACGTCATGTATTGTCATGCATTGTAGAGGGGATCAGACCCCCAAAAATTGAAATCCCATAGTGGGACAAGAATAAAACAAAGTGAACAAAAAGTGATGTACATCATACAAAATTAAAATTTCAAGTAAAAAAATCCCCCTCTCTTATAATAAAGTCATATAAAATAAAAAAATAAATAAAAACAGACATATTAGGTATATCCGCGTCCATAACAACCAGCTCTATGAAAATATCACATGATCCAACCTGTCAGTTGAACTCCGTAAAAAAAAACTAAATAAAACTATGCCAAAACAGCCATTTTTGGGGTCACCTTGCCTTACAAAAAGTCTTATACCAAGTGACCAAAAAGTCGGATGTACTCCAAAACGGTACCAATGAAAATGTCACCTCAATCATCCTGCAAAAAACGAGCCCCCACGTAAGACAATTTTCAGAAAATTTTGCTTTGAGAAAATGGCAACACAAAATCAAGATTTTTTATTTTCAAAAATATTTTTACTGTGTAAAATGTAACAAAAAGAAAATAGACATTATCAAGGCATCCATAATGATCTGCTCTATAAAAATATCACATGATTTTTGGTCACCTTTAACTCACAAAAAGTGTAATACCAAGAGATTAACAAGTCATATGTACCCCAAAATGGTACTAATGAAACATCACCTCATCCTACAAAGAATGAGCACCCAAACAAGATGATTGGAGGAAAACAAAAACAAAAAAATATGTCTCTCAGAAAATGGCATTACAAAAACATAATATTGTTTTCAAAAAAGCTTTGTGTAAAACATAAAAGAACTATATATAAAATTGGTATCTCTGTAATCGTACTGACCAGCAGAATAAATACAGGGCTCTTTCCCTTCTGACCCTGCTGTGTGCCCATACAGCACTTTACAACCACATATGGGTTGTTGCCTTATTCAGGAGAGAATGGGTAAAAAAAATATGGGGTGCATTACATCCTTTTGACCATTGGGAAAATGATAAATGTGGTTCTAATGCAACATTTGGTTATAAAATAAGTAATTTTTTATTTTTACGTGCAAGTGTTTCCAAATTCGATGAAATGCCTGTTGGGCCAAGATGCACACTGCATCCTTGAAAAATTTCTTGGTGGGTGTACTTTCCAAAATAGGGTCAATTCTTGGGAGCTTCCACCGTAGGGCTACCTCAGGGTGTCTTCAAAAGCAACATGGCACCTAAAGATTATTCTAGTGAAAACTGCCCTACAAAAGGCATATGGCACTCCTTTACTTCTGAGCTTTGCTGTATGCACATTCAGCAGTTTACGACCACATATGAGTTGCTGCCATATTTGGGAGAAAATGAGCAACACATTATGGGGTGCATTACATCCTGTTTCCCTTTGTGAAAATGTAAAATGTGGTGTATATACTTGGGTATATATATATTTACTAGCAGAAGGACCAGGCTTTGCATGGGTATATTTCTTTTATTTCATTTAATGTTTGTGTGAGGTTAAAAGATATCCACAGTGTTCTCCATCACAGTGACCTCTACCGCATCCCGTCCCTTTAACAGTGACTTCCAAAGTACCCCACTGCCTTAATGGTGACCTTCACAGTGGCCATCCCCCTTAACAGTGACTTCCACAGTGCCCGTCCCTTTAACAGTAAACTCCACAGCGCCCGCCCCTTCAACAGTGACCTCCACAGCAGCCGCCTCTTTATTAGAGACTTCCACAGTACCTCATCTACTTAACAGTGATTTCCACAATAACCTTCCCTCTTAACAGTGACCTCCAGTGCTCCGTTCCCTTAAAATGCAACGTCCATAATACCCCATCCCCTTAACAGTGACCTCTACAGCACCACGCCCCTTAACACTGACCTCCATAGCAGATCGTCCCCTTAATTGTGACCTCCACAGCAGCCTGCCTCCTTAACTGTGACTTTCACAGCACTCCGCTCCCTTAACAGTGTCATCCACAGTGCCCTGCCCCCTTAAAGGAGACCTACAGCAGTGAAGAAAAATGGCTGGGTTGTTATGGAAACGTGGCGTAAAACTGTGTGTATGTCAAGACTGGAGGACCTGCAAGCTTCTATTGGCTGATAAAAGTAATGTGACCATGTGTGTGGCAATTGAGCTATGAGTGAAAGACCTGCAGGCTTCTAGTGGCTAATGCAGGTCATGTGATGGTGCCATATTTGCATTTTTTTTTGTAATATCTCAAGAACAGTACGTCCTGGAGAGCTGAGACCCAGTCTAAAATCTTCCCGGACACCTAATGTACCTGTGTGCCAAATTTTGTGCAGATCGGTCCAGTCATTTGGCTGTGCATAAAGAATAGACAGAAATATATATATATATATATATATATATATATTATATATACAGTACAGACCAAAAGTTTGGACACACCTTCTCATTCAAAGAGTTTTCTTTATTTTCATGACTATGAAAATTGTAGATTCACACTGAAGGCATCAAAATTATGAATTAACACATGTGGAATTATATACATAACAAAAAAGTGTGAAACAACTGAAAATATCTCATATTCTAGGTTCTTCAAAGTAGCCACCTTTTGCTTTGATTACTGCTTTGCACACTCTTGGCATTCTCTTGATGAGCTTCAAGAGGTAGTCATCTGAAATGGTTTTCACTTCACAGGTGTGCCCTGTCAGGTTTAATAAGTGGGATTTATTGCCTTATAAATAGGGTTGGGACCATCAGTTGCGTTGTGGAGAAGTCAGGTGGATACACAGCTGATAGTCCTACTGAATAGACTGTTAGAATTTGTATTATGGCAAGAAAAAGGCAGCTAAGTAAAGAAAAACGAGTGGCCATCATTACTTTAAGAAATGAAGGTCAGTCAGTCCGAAAAATTGGGAAAACTTTGAAAGTGTCCCCAAGTGCAGTCACAAAAACCATCAAGCGCTACAAAGAAACTGGCTCACATGCGGACCGCCCCAGGAAAGGAAGACCAAGAGTCACCTCTGCTGCGGAGGATAAGTTCATCCGAGTCACCAGCCTCAGAAATCACAGGTTAACAGCAGCTCAGATTAGAGACCAGGTCAATGCCACACAGAGTTCTACAGCAGACACATCTCTAGAACAATTGTTAAGAGGAGACTGTGTGAATCAGGCCTTCATGGTAGAATATCTGCTAGGAAACCACTGCTAAGGACAGGCAACAAGCAGAAGAGACTTGTTTGGGCTAAAGAACACAAGGAATGGACATTAGACCAGTGGAAATCTGTGCTTTGGTCTGATGAGTCCAAATTTGAGATCTTTGGTTCCAACCACGGTGTCTTTGTGCGATGCAGAAAAGGTGAACGGATGGACTCTACATGCCTGGTTCCCACCGTGAAGCATGGAGGAGGTGTGATGGTGTGGGGGTGCTTTGCTGGTGACACTGTTGGGGATTTATTCAAAATTGAAGGCATACTGAACCAGCATGGCTACCACAGCATCTTGCAGCGGCATGCTATTCCATCCGGTTTGCGTTTAGTTGGACCATCATTTATTTTTCAACAGGACAATGACCCCAAACACACCTTCAGGCTGTGTAAGGGCTATTTGACCATGAAGGAGAGTGATGAGGTGCTGCGCCAGATGACCTGGCCTCCACAGTCACCGGACCTGAACCCAATCGAGATGGTTTGGGGTGAGCTGGACCGCAGAGAGAAGGCAAAAGGGCCAACAAGTGCTAAGTATCTCTGGGAACTCCTTCAAGACTGTTAGAAGACCATTTCAGGTGACTACCTCTTGAAGCTCATCAAGAGAATGCCAAGAGTGTGCAAAGCAGTAATCAAAGCAAAAGGTGGCTACTTTGAAGAACCTAGAATATGACATATTTTCAGTTGTTTCACACTTTTTTGTTATGTATATAATTCCACATGTGTTAATTCATAGTTTTGATGCCTTCAGTGTGAATCTACAATTTTCATAGTCATGAAAATAAAGAAAACTCTTTGAATGAGAAGGTGTGTCCAAACTTTTGGTCTGTACTGTATATACCTATATATATATATATATATATATATTTACATATTTAACCCCTTCCAGCAAAAGACAATTTGGACCAAATGTCAATGCCGTTTTTCAAATCTGACTTGCGTCACTTTATCTGGGTATAATTCTGGAATGCTGCCACTACATTTACCCATTGGGCAGTTAGCCAGATATAACGTCCCTGCCTGGCTTATGGGTCCATTGGTGGTTATGTGGACCTTGCCACGGATGGCATTGCTCAGCGCACACATGATTTTGTCCACCACTTGTTCATGCAGGGCAGGGATAGCCTGCCTGGAAAAATTATGGCCCGCCATAAGGTTTTTTTAAACTGTCAATCACCACCAGACAGAATGATAGCATTTTAAAGGGCAGGAATTTGGAAATGCTGGCATTTAGGGACAGGAATTGCAGGTGGGTAGCGGGGTACTTCCTCTTTCTATCCAGTGTTTGGGGGATGGACAGCTGAATGCTTCCATGGGACAGCATGTGACATTTCTGGTGGTGGTGCTGTCACATCCCCTCTTTGCCTGGAGCCAGGTGACCCTGTTGCTTGAGAAGGCGAGGACAAGGCCGAGAACTCAGCAGAAGAGGGAGCAGCAAGAGCCTCAGATCTTTTGTCATTTTTCAGGTGTCTACTCCACTGCAGCTCGTGCTTTGCATTTAGATGCCTGGTCATGCAGGTGGTTCAGAGGAGTGGCAGAGGCCTAAATGTTTCTGGTGCAGGCAGAGGTCGCAGGAGAGTAAGGGGGTGTGGCAGCAGGAGTCGCAGCGAGAGGCCTGAGCTCCCGGTGTCATCTAGCGGTCGTGTCTTGACCAGCAACCCAGTGGTTCTTGAATGGTTCACTCGGTCATCCACTTTCTACCAAGTGAAATCAG
Organism: Bufo gargarizans; assembly: GCF_014858855.1. NCBI lineage: Eukaryota > Metazoa > Chordata > Amphibia > Anura > Bufonidae > Bufo > Bufo gargarizans. Next base: position 95,601,416 of record NC_058090.1, on the reverse strand, counting down.
ACACCCCCAGCCAAGAGTCGGTGGATTACTCTTACACAACGCTTCGTTGGCATGGCCCGGGAGCAGGCCCTGTGCCCTCACCTGTCCTCAACCTGCCTCTGTCCTTTCCTGTTCCCTCAGCCAGAGAATAATTGTATGCTGTGGGCTCAGCTCCACTATACAGTGAAAACAAGCTACTAGAGGACAGTCAGCAGCTACTGCCCAACCAAGATCTGGAGGAGACATCTGCAGCTTCCTCCACTAGGTGGGCAAGTAGTGATGGGGAGAGTTGCATGGGAGCAGATGTTGCGAGCGGTCAGGCTCCTGACCCAGAGACCATTGAGTAGGACATCAGTGACGTGCAGACAGTACTCGATGATCATGATGTAGCTGATCGCACTTGGGAGTAGGGTGATGAAGGGGCAACATCATCATCGGGAGAAGAGGGTGGCAGCTTGCCCGTGAGGCAGCAGCGGAGCCAGCAAGTCGCTAGCATGGCCGTGAGTCAGCAGGGTGGCAGCATTGGGATGTCGGGAGCAAAATGTACACGGGGTTGACCACCCTCTTCGTGGGATCCTATCTGCCTGAGAAGTAGAGGTGCACGGGTTCATATGTTGGACCGACTATGCGAACGGAGAATGGCCATAAATGATTTCTTGATGATCCAAACGGACAGGAGTACTCTTCTGTGTAACTTTGATGTCAGCCAGTGACAGCTCATGCGTGACACCTGCCATTTGCTCAGGCCCTTTGAGGAGGCCATGTTATTTGTCAGTCACCAGAACTATGGGATGAGCAACGTTATTCCACTGCTTCATGTCCTGAAACAGATGCTACTAAATCTGGCTGGTCAGGTAACTGGAGACATGGCACCTAGATCTCATGGCCACATAAGCCCTGTGGGGGCTGAACTGGAGGAAAAGGAGGACATTGCAGCACAAGCAATGTGTAGCGAAATGAGTGGTTTTTACACACAGGTGACAGGAGAGGAGGAGCAGGAGCAGCCAGAGGAGCTACAGGGTGATTAGGAAGACAAGGCAGAGGACCCAGACACACCTTGGCAGTATGTAGTGAAGATAGAGGCAGGGAGTCGCTCCGATTCACTTGCAAAAATGGCCCGATGCACGCTCACATGCTTGCATAGTGACGGCCGAATTGTCACCATTTGGCAGAGGGATGACTTCTTGCTCTCCAGCTTGTTGGACCCTAGCTACTGGTCCTTTCTCTCAGCGGGTGAAGAAACTACTCACCCGCAGCAGCAGCTAAACCTGGAGCAGGACCTGAACCAGCAGGTGGCAGCATACTTGGACAGTACCCTGCCACCCCACACTGAAGATCCGCTAGACTACTGGGCAGCCAAACTGGATTTGTGGCAACTAGCAGAGTTTGCCTTGTAAAAGCTGTCCTGCCCGGCCAGTAGTGAGGCATCAGAGAAGGTGTTTAGTGCGGCAGGGGCCATAGTTAGCCAGGATTTCCACCCATCAATGCCTGATGCATCAGACTAGATCATCCATGGTGCCACACCAACAATTTGACAAAGGAGACCAGTTTCTTCTGGCTACCTGGTTCAGCTACTCTTCTGATGCTGCCACCAGCCTGATGCCATACATCTGATGCCAAGTGCTTCTTCTTTCACCCACCATCTTGAGCTGGTACTCATATTGCCACCCACCTCCCAACTCTGTCACCGGATCACTCTGTGGTCTCCTGATGCTGCTGCCACCGTCTCACTATGTCACCTTGCCACATTGTGGTCTACTGATGCTGCTGCAACCTCCCCACTCTGGTCTCCTCATGCTGCTGCCACCTCCACACTATGTCACCTAGCCACTCTGTGGTCTCCTGACGCTGCTACCACCTAACCATTCTGTCACCGGGTCACTCTGTGGTCTCCTGATGCTGCTGCCACCTCCACATTATGTCACCTTGCCACTCTATGGTCTCCTGCTGCTGCTGTCACCTCCACACTGTCATTGTGTCACTCTGTGGCCTTCTGATGCTGCCGCCACCTTCACACTGTCATTGTGCCACTCTGTGGCCTCCTCCTGATGCTGCCCCCACCTCCAGACTCTGTCATTGGGCCACTCTGTGGACTTCTAATTTGTTGCTGAGACTGCCCAAATAAGTGAAGTTTGCAGTGATTCTAAGAGCGATGCCTGTCATCTGTATGTCATACTGACTTACAGTATTATTTCACTACCACAGCAGACTCAGTATGCATGTGTCATGGTGTGGAGTGGGGGAAAACCCCCACCGTATAATGGGAACTGTTACTAGGCCAGACAACAATGGAGGGAGCAGGCCACAACCTACAGCCGCCCTAATCCTGACCCCGATCTCCTGACGACATGAGCAAACCCTGAAGGTGGGATGGCTTATGCACTGGAACTTGGAACCTACTGAGCCTGACGGTTCCTGGCATAGGGGTCAGGAATAGGAGACAACCAGTTCCTCAGGGACTCAGACAAACCGGAGTCTCCAGCTGCCTAATAACATGTGGAAGGGAAATGACCATATGCAGCATCTGGATCGGCAGGTAAGAACACCGGAAAACTCACTTACCTGCTGCTGCTACCACGACTGGAACCCACACAGGTACAGGTGCCCACACACCAAACAGGACACCGTCCAGACAACACACACACACAGGAATCCAGCATACCTGTTACTGCCCCATACAAATCGCGTGCGGTGTGACGCATGCGCCGCCCGGAACCCACGACGCACCTGCGCCGGCGTCACACCGAGCGTAATTTGTATTTAACCCGACCCTCACAGTAGACCGGCAGCTCCTTGCTTTCTCTGCCGCGTAGCCGTCCCGTGCTCCGCAACTCATCCTGGTAAGTCCGCCTCTGCCTCCCCTGATCCCCATATCTTGCCACTCCCCCATATCACTCCAGTATGGACCACGATCCTACAGATGCGCTCCCCCCATAGGTACCTCATACCCTGCAACCAACTCTATGGCCTCACTCCCTCTGGCACCTCGTACCCTATTACCATCTCTATGGCCTCACTTCAACAGACACCTCATACCCTGTAATTCTCTCTATGGCCTCACGGTACTCCAGGAGTACAACCATATACTTGGATATCGCTTTCCCACCACCACTTGTGCTCGCTGTATTCCGTTCCATTGTCTTTCTCCCCTTATTTTCTGATTATATGCTCAAATTACTTTATATAGTACTATTGTGTCTTCTTTGATGACTCATCTGTGTCCAGGCATCGTCTCACACGCTATTTTGATTTACCTATCTGTGTCGGATCGGCATATTTCGTTTGAATGTCTCTTCATCACCGATTTGCATTTGTATGCCTCAGATTCTTATTTTATGTTTTACACTTTCAGCGATCTATTGATAAAGGTCTCATATGACCGAAACGTCTTGAAACACCGCAGTTCTCCATATGACTCTCGGCGCAACACTATTTCAATAAAAAACTGAGCAATTAACGCCCGACTGGGGCAGTATCTTGTAATTTTACCAGAAGAATCATTTACTTGCTTATTATTGCAAATGTTGCTGGCACCTACTTCACAGTTTGAAGTGTATGATTCACAATAAATCCACCTGGCATATCTTAATCCTCAAGAGTGTGCTTGGTTTTCTCTATAAATATTGCGGACAAGAATAGGCATTTCTATAATGGGCCTCCTGTTCCATTCCACAAATTGCGGAAGGCACATGGGCGGCATCCGTGTTTTGCGGATCTGCAATTTGCAAGAAAGAAGGAGTCCTTTGCCTCAGTTAACCCCATGGATGCCACTGGTGGCTAATGACTGTGGCATCTAAGGTGTTAAACAGCTGGAATCAATGACAGCACCAATTTCGGATGTTGCAGCAGAGTGTCAGCTGTATGTTGTAGCTAACACTCACCGCTGATGGCAGCGGCTCTGTTCTTGAGCCCCTGCCATCGCATACCGGGGGACTGCACAGAAGCATCAGGGGCACAGGGGGCACTGGGGAGATGGGGGCAGGCACAGGCAACATCAGGGGCATAAGGGACCTCTGTGGCACAAAGGAGGCCATGGCTGATTTCAGGCTCTGATCTCCAGAAGTGAGCTCAGAGCCTGAAACCAGCATTTTATCACTGGCATGCTGAGATTGGTTAGTCTTCACAGGGTATTTACTGATGCAAGAGAGGGGAGAGAAGTAGTCGGGCGGCACTGCTTGCACTGGTGATGCCGTAATGAACCAGACCGTGATGCGGTTAAATGTGCTTCTTAACGTGGTGCTCAGCAAAAAAGATACTGTAGACAGTAGATTGCAACATGGAGAGAAGGCGGAAATAAAGTTGCGGCACTCACCGAAGTATATAACTCTTCTTTATTGAAGCTTCCTCAAAGGGTAGCTGGAGGATCCAGGGGCGGACACAAAGTTGCGAGCGGCGACGGCCGTTTTGCGCGCAGGATCGCGCTTCCTCAGGCCACTAAATGCGTCATCGCGCATGCGTGCGCTTTATGCAGGTGGATAGGGGGACGGCCGACGCCGTCAGCAACTATCTCGCTCCCACGGATATGACGTAGCTAAAATACATGCGACCAACAGGTTCGGTCATAATGTAAACATACTGAAAAAAGTACAGCACCAACATTGGAGATATATAGGGAGAAAGCGGACATCAGGGGGTATAAAGTGCAGCAGCACAACATGTATATTGAGACTATAGTGGTAATATCAGGATGGTATCTTATGAGTAGTAATAATGGAAGCGGTCACAGTTTGTGGCCCCCGCCGCCAACTACACCTAATCACATTTATAAATAAATTCACCAATATAGGGAAGGGGGAGGTGCGCTTATATTTAGGGCATGTGCGCAGCAATAGGCTCCTCTATGTCGAGCGCATGCGATTCACAGGAACACCGACATATCATTCCTGTCATTCATTCCCACCGCATGCATAGCCTCCGTCCGCATAATCCACCTTGCCTCCCTCTGCAGGAGCAGGCGATGCCGGTCACCACCCCGAGGGATGGGACGGACATGCTCTACGCCCGCAAAAGAGAGGCAACGTGGATAAGCGTCGTGGGCCGTGCGAATATGCTCGATGAGGCGTGGACTGCCTGATCGAATGGAGCCAATGTGTTCGCGAATGCGCTCGAATAGAGGGCGAATAGTTTTTCCTATATAGAAGCGCTTACAAGGACAAAAAACACATATACCACATAGGACGTACAGCAGTTAATAAAGTCCCGTACTGTGTGTTGTACCCCGCCTATCTGTAGGTATTTACTGCAGACATTTAGTGCGCAAAAAGAACAATGGCCACACTTAAAATTGCCCACAGGCTTTCTCAACCAACTCTCATCCCTGGGTATGGAGAATACGCTTCTAACTAGTTTGTCTTTGATTGTAGGACATCTTTTAAATGTGACCAATGGTCTATTGTCAGTAAAGCTGCTAAGAGTGGGGTCTCCTTTGAGTAAGTCCCAATTGCGGTTGATAACCTGTCGGACCATTTCGGCGACCGGGCTATATTGGAAAGAGAAGGCGAAGCGTGAGGGTTTGGCATTGGTGCCCTGTTCCATGAGCAAAACGTTACGGTCAAGCTGAGCCGCTTTTTGAAGGGCTGATGAGCCCTCTCCCAATGGATAACCCCTATTAATGAGCCTAGCCCTAAGTTCTCCAGCCTGTCGATGGAAACTCTCGTCTGTGTCATTAATCCTGCGCAGTCGGACGAACTGCCCATACGGGACTGCGCATTTGACAGACGGTGGGTGGAAGCTGGTCTGGTGGAGGAGCGAGTTGGTCGCCGTCGGCTTCCGATAGCCGCTGGTGTGTACCACCCCATCTTTCACCATAACATGTACGTCTAGAAAATCCAGAACCTCACCGCCAAAATTGATGGTGAACTTCATGTTCATACGGTTACGTGCGTTCAAATGTTCAACAAATGCACGACACGACCCCTCGCTCCCCGACCAGACCAGGAAAATATCGTCCACATATCTTAAAAATAGGTGGATGTGGCGCATATAGGGGTTATCCATTGAGAAAATATAGGTCTCCTCAAATACCGCCAGGTACAGGTTGGCAAATGTGCACGAGACATGCGTGCCCATAGCCGTACCTAGTACCTGGCGGTACCACTGTCCGTTAAATTGGAAGACATTGTTACTTAGAACAAGGTCCAATGCCTCATGGACGAAGTCACTGAATACCGCACTCTTATTGCTTCTGCTTAAAACGGTGCGCACTTAATGTCTGCAGTAAATACCTACAGATAGGCGGGGTACAGCACACAGTACGGGACTTTATTAACTGCTGTACGTCCTATGTGGTATATGTGTTTTTTGTCCTTGTAAGCGCTTCTATATAGGAAAAACTATTCGCCCTCTATTCGAGCGCATTCGCGAACACATTGGCTCCATTCGATCAGGCAGTCCACGCCTCATCGAGCATATTCGCACGGCCCACGACGCTTATCCACGTTGCCTCTCTTTTGCGGGCGTAGAGCATGTCCGTCCCATCCCTCGGGGTGGTGACCGGCATCGCCTGCTCCTGCAGAGGGAGGCAAGGTGGATTATGCGGACGGAGGCTATGCATGCGGTGGGAATGAATGACAGGAATGATATGTCGGTGTTCCTGTGAATCGCATGCGCTCGACATAGAGGAGCCTATTGCTGCGCACATGCCCTAAATATAAGCGCACCTCCCCCTTCCCTATATTGGTTAATTTATTTATAAATGTGATTAGGTGTAGTTGGCGGCGGGGGCCACAAACTGTGACCGCTTGCATTATTACTGCCCATAAGATACCATCCTGATATTACCACTATAGTCTCAATATACATGTTGTGCTGCTGCACTTTATACCCCCTGATGTCCGCTTTCTCCCTATATATCTCCAATGTTGGTGCTGTACTTTTTTCAGTATGTTTACATTATGACCGAACCTGTTGGTTGCATGTATTTTAGCTACGTCATATCCGTGGGAGCGAGATAGTTGCTGACGGCGTCGGCCGTCCCCCTATCCACCTGCATAAAGCGCACGCATGCGCGATGACGCATTCAGTGGCCTGAGGAAGCGCGATCCTGCGCGCGAAACGGCCGTCGCCGCTCGCAACTTTGTGTCCGCCCCTGGATCCTCCAGCTACCCTTTGAGGAAGCTTCAATAAAGAAGAGTTATATACTTCGGTGAGTGCCGCAACTTTATTTCCGCCTTCTCTCCATGTTGCAGTCTTCACAGGGTAACCAGAGTGATCACCAACTGGTCCCTTGCCGGCTTCTCCCATATCTCTGCTCTTGGTGAGAGCAGAGACTCCATGGCTGTGAAATTTTTCCAAACATGTTCCAATATTGTTTTGAATTAGGTTCATGAGAAACTAAAGTCCTTGACCAAATCCAAGCAAATTAACATCTATATGCAAAGGTAAGGTGGACATATCTGTGGGGTGTGCACACTCTATGGTACAGGTATCAGAGGTTGAAAACCCAGGCTCTAAACTAGTGTTGCTCAGTCAACATTGAACCTGCACTTACTAAAACACAGCATAAGGACAGTGTGAGACTAATTAAATGACTTTAAAGTTACCCCCAAATGGAGTTGTCTTCTGCTGCATCTTTGTAGCTGATTAGTCTCATAAGTTAAGCAATCAGAGGATCTTCTGGTGCTCTAATTGGTCAGTCAACCTATAACCCACAGTAGACTTGAATGGAAAGAGTTCAATTTTTTCCTTGAGTTCACAGCTGATTTCCATGTGTAGAGAAGCTGGTGTCATGGGTACCCAAGTTTTTAAGGTGGGACTCCTTCTAGCTGACATTTTATGGCACATATGGTATGTACAGTAAAGTTAGCACATCTACAAAACATAAACATCAATGTGTCTATAATAGTCCACTTGTTTACATAAATGGTCCCATAAACTACATACTTCTGGAGTACGATAAAGAGCTAATAGTCTTTTTGATTGTTTCAGTGAAGTCTTTATTTCTTACACTGTAGATGATGGGATTTAACATTGGAGTCACTACTGTATAAAGGATTGAGACGACTCTATCCCGATTTGGGGAGTATATTGATCGTGGGCGCAAATACATAAACATAATGGTTCCATAGTAGAGGGACACAGCTACAAGGTGGGATGAACAAGTAGAGAAAGCTTTTTGTCTTCCTTTCGAGCAGTGGATGTTTAGTATGGCAGAAATTATATGAACATAAGATAGCAATGTTAATAGGAATGAACAAAGGGCGATAAGTCCACCAGAGATATATACAGCAATTTCATTGAACCACGTATCTGTACATGAAAGCCGGAAAAGTGGTGGCATCTCACAGAAAAAGTGGTTTACATGGTTGGACTTGCAATAAGGCAACTGGAAAGTGAAGACTGCGTGGATCACAGAGTTCAAAAAGCTCACAGTCCATGATCCAGAAGCCATAGACAGGCAAAGTTTTTTGTCTACAATAGCATTATACTGCAAAGGCTTGCATACTGCAATATATCGATCATAGGCCATGGCAGCCAATATTAAACATTCTGTAGCTCCTAGAGCCAAATGGAAATACATTTGTGTTGCACATCCCAAAAATGAAATTATCCGATCATGGGATATAGTGTTTGCAAGAATTTTTGGGACAATGGTGGTGGAGAAGCAAATATCAATGAATGCAAGGTTGCTGAGAAAGAAGTACATAGGCGTCTGGAGACGGGAATTAAGTCTCACCACAATGATCAGTAGAAGATTACCAAACAATGTTGCTGTATACATCAGAAAGAACAACAGGAAGTACAGCAGCCGTAGTTCAGGAGCATTGGAAAGTCCTAGAAGAATGAAGGTTCTCACCATTGTTTGGTTTACGTTCTCCATATTGTTTCCTGTAAGTCACCTTTGAAAAAGGGTGACTCTTGCTAAGGGTGACTCTTGCTAATGACGGTACTGCAGGTTTTCTGACTCTGTAAATGCAGCTCAATCACCGTATAATCAAATTTTCTTCAACTTCCCAATGTACTTTGTGTTTCAACACCTCATCATCTCGGCATTAAATGGTAAAATGCATTGCTTGCCCATACATACTTTCAATAAACAATTGTGGTGGTGATTCAGAAGGGCAGCCAAAATAATTGAGAGAAAGAATGAATAAAAGGAGTTGTCTATGAAAGACATTGAGAGGTTCCTCCTCTTGATGTAGAATGTAGAACTGTACAGTAAAAGTGGTTCCTGCTAGGAAAGGACTCACTGTCAAAATCAGCTTTTAGCGTGGGGTGCTAAGACAGCAGCCGCTGCTTGAAAGGGGTTGGCTCTGATGAGATGACCTCCTAAATTTACTAAAAATTTGATTAATCCCTTGATTGATGGACAGTCTAATTGACAATACAGTTATATGTTTTATGATCCTTCATACTCAGGACTGTAACTATACCAAGGAGGCTTCAGCTAGATCTTGGGCAAAAAATTTCACCATCAGCACAGAAGGGGCTCTCTCCTGTAACAGCATCTATCTGTCCGAGGATGGTCCCATGTTCTGGGTGCTTTTCTTGAACACACAACTTATCAGTAGTGGTAGGAGATGGTTCTAGGAATTTAATATGGTATTTGGAGAACTTATTTCCTGTAATGAAAACATAGGCAATGACCTAATTGGGAATGTTTACCTTTCCCTAGATCAGCACTATAGGGAGCTTCAACCACATCTGGGGCAAAAAGTGTCACCATCAACATAGAAGGGTTTCTCCACTGTAAGATCAGAGATACTCAGGAGTTATCTGTCCCAGGATGATTGGATGTTGAAGAGTCCTGGTGCTTTTCTTGAACACAAAGTTATCAGAAAAAGTTGGAGACGGTTCATTGATCAAGGAATTTATTATGATATTTGGCGGACCTGATAAAATTGACAATGATGACCTTATTGGGACTGTTTGCCTTCCTCTGGATCAGTACTGTAGGATGAAAGTAGATGGTGATGGGCTTGAGCATATTGTTAATATTATCAATGTATGTTATTCGAAATTCCTATAACATATGGCATAAAGACATGATGGAAGGAAATCTCCAGAGCTTCCGGAGGAACTGGCTGGTCTGTGCATTCTAATCACATTGCCATTTACTGATGATTACATGGAAGAACATCTAACACTGACTGTTTTCTGACTTTCAAGGAGAGATAATATATTTACCAAACATAATTACAATACTAAACATCATATTATTTGGCATTGTTTGTACTAAATGGATGGTTCATGTGAACTACAACTATCCAACGTCTTAAATACAGTTTAGGTATATTGAAATTTAAAGGGAACCTGTCAGCAACTTTCTGATGCCCATACTAAAGTAGAGTATAAAGTAGAGACAGGTGAGTTGATTTCAGCGGTCTGTCATGTAAAAGTTAAAAGTAAGTGGTTGCCGAGAACCAACATCTGAATCATTGCAGACTGGGCCTGGAAAAGAGTCACGGCCACCTGAGAAGAGTCCTGGTTATTCATAAATCCCTGCTCTCCTGCTGATGGCTGACAGTCCTCTACCTAGTTTTCTGTCTAGGAGAGAACTGCCAATTGTCAGCAGATGGGAGGAGAGAGCAGGAGATTAGGAATAACCAGGACTCTTCTCGAGTAGATTTTACTCTTTTCAAGGCCTGGACCGCAATGATTATGATGCTGGTTCTCAGCAACCACTTACTTTTAGCTCATGAGTGACACATTGCTGAAATCAGCATTTCTGTTACTATTTTGCCCTTGGTAAGGTCAGCATAAAGTTGATGACAGGTTCCCTTTACTGTCACTCACTGCCACTCGCATAAATGTTGACCAGTGCAGGCTGGTTGAGTCATTCCACCAATGTCCCAGAATGTAGACTATCAAAAAGAAGTTCTATCAGGCTTCCTGGGAACATTGCAAGAGTGAGATAAGGCTGAATTCAAGAAGAAGACTGGTCCACTTTAGCAGTTGAAAAGGCTAATCATTGATAAGGCCTTTAATAGCTTAAGTCCCATTCTCCAGTTGGCCATTGTTCTGGAATTTCATAAAGATGTCAGTGGGAACCTTAAAGGGGTTGTACAAGTACAATTTTTTCCCTGGTGCAAACCTTAGGAAGGCTATTAAAGCAATAGAAAAAAGTCCACCACTCCGTCCTCTTTGCAGCGTTGACATAATGTTGTGGCTGCAGCCATGATTAGACAGTATACCTCACTTGACTGTTGCAGTTAATTACTGACCTCAGCAGTCTCCTCTTGTACACCGCAGAGGCCAATGAGTGTCTGCAGTGGTTGTATCTGATATACAGACACATGCAGCCAAAACATTAGGTCCCAAACTCAAGCTCGGCATAAGAGGACAGAGTAGAGGAGTTGGGTGTGCATTGCTATTTTTTGGAAGTGAGAATATAGTACCAAAGAAAAGTATACGCGGCACTATACAGTACCTCTGTATGGCTCCTATTTTACATAGATGTAATGTGCTCCACTGGATTCTATAACCTGCTATAGAAGCATGGACAAGCTCCATAATGTGGTGCGGTGGACATACTTAGCAACATTATAGTTGGTAAATCCTAGGGACAGTCCCTGCAAATTCAGGACTGTTGGTAATAGGTGTGTAGGCGACCTACTTGGGTCAGGGTTGCCAAACAGAATTTTTCTTTTTTCTGGACAATTTATCCCAAAATCACGGACAGCCAACATTTTTTTACGGACAAATTGAAAAACCATAACGAGTGATAAAGATTATAAGTAATACATGCCTATAGCTCAATATACTGATAAGAACTCACCACCAGCATTTACTGTGACGATAGTAATTACTAGAGATGAGCTAATCGAAGCTGACGAAGTGGAATTTGATCCGAATTTCAGGAAAAATTTGATTCGCACCGAATCCGAATATCCTTACGCTTCATGGTAATGGATCGCATTTTTTTTTTTTACTAAAATGGCTGCTGCACATGTGAGGACATGGAGCAAGGGACACTGGGTAGGTGGGATCACCCATAATGTGATACCGGCCGAATCAAATTTTTGAAAAATTCGCTCATCTCTAGTAATTACCACCAAAATAATCTAGTCAGTAACCACCAGTGTAAAAAAAAAATTCATGGGTACATCTACATTTTTTATCGGACACAGGAAGAAAGTCACCTATTTTTACGGACTGTCCAGAAATTTCTGGATGGTTGGCAAACCTGACTAGGGTATATGGAATGCCTATGGCTTTGTAGTATGGAACAGTAGGTCCACTGCATGTACTCAGCTCTATCCAGCTACTTATGTCTATTAAGTCAACTGAACATAAAAAAAATTCTAATGCCAATTGAATATTAAATAATAATTTTAAGAATAAAAACAGGTGAAGAATAAAAAATTATATAATTCAATAATTTATATTTAGTCCTATCAGAAACAAAAGGAGAATAGCTCACTAATTACTAATATAGTAAACTTTTAAATGAAACCCAATTTTTTTAACTAGATTTTTTTCTTTTTTACTCAAAATACACAAAAAGTCATAACTGAGACCTTAACGTACTGTGTTCTCTAAATTTCTAAGTTTCATTCAGTCAAACAATTATTAGGACTATGTTATCTGTGAATCCTCTTCAGGTATATGGTGAGCCACATTATAGGATCTCTGCTGAGGCGAGCTGAATGGATTCCCAGTTCAGTTGCAGTATCGGTTGTTGACGTAGAAGTAGAATGGTGTGATCAGCTCCTGTAGATTGGAGCAAACATGAAGAGTGCAGTGTTCAGCCTTAAATATTATCACATTTGTATCCTGATTGCTCCCAGAAGAAGAACATTTTCAAAATGGTCCCTACACAATTACGACAATGTCCCACAGCTATACATTATTCTTTATTGGCTTATTCTTAAAAATAAGCAGCAGCATTATTTATTGGACACACTTTACTTATTTCATAACTATATAGATAGAATAAACAAGAACCACATACGCTATCTCCATTAGCAAATAAAAGTTTGCTCTCGTTGATCCAGAAGAAACCTAAAAAACATTTTTTTTAACTGTAGTTATGGGAAAAATAATCATTTTAGTTTATTAGTTTCTATATTAATTAAAATATTAATTTGGATTGATCATTTGTGTATTTCTATAATGCTTTAGGCGTGCAAATTTTTTATACTTATAAACATTGAAGAGCACAATATCAACTCTTGCAGACTAAAGCCTCATTCTCATGTCAGTGATTCATGTACATGTGTCATACATGGTCTCCAGGGACAGAACACGTAAAAAATTGACATTAATGTGTGTATTCAATATTCAAAAAAAGACCGGCACTCACTGTTTGGCAATTCAGGTGGCTTTATTCAAAGCAACACGTGTTTCGGCTCAACAATGAGCCTTTGTCAAGCATCATGAACTGAGTTACAAAGGCAATTTAAATAGAGCGCCATGTCCGGCGTTCAGACGTAATGACGTCACATTGTCATGGTAACAATATATATACAAAGTAAAACAAAACATTGTAGCTGAAGACAGATCACTTAAATCAGTGATCGCAATAGGAAATAGATACTGTTATGATATTTTTATATCGAAGGAAAAGAAAAAAGGTAAAGATGGCAAGCATGTGGTGCAAACATACACAGAAGCCAATTTGAACTGAAATATTAAAAAATATAGTAATAATAAATATCCTGAGATATCTCCATCTCTTACAGACTAAACATAATTCAAGGAATTTTCCATATATTTCACATTATTTTCATCATTTTTAATTTTCATTTTTTCTGTGACTAAAAAAGAGAAAACAAGATTGATCAAACCACAATATACAACAATAAGCACTGTTTAAATACCTTATAGGAAGGAACTCACTTCATAGTCTCGATTGAGACCTTTTGGTTCCAGAGTCTGCAGGGTGTAAATCCAATAGCTTTCCCGTTTTTTAAGCATTAATAATAACCTGTTGCCACCTCTACGTGGTTGCTGTATCTGTTCTATAATTTGAAATCTTAATTGTGATATGTTGTGAGAACATCTGTCAAAGTGAAAGGGGATAGGTAATAGCAGATTTTTCTTCCGTATACTGGACTTGTGATTACTGAACCTATCTTTCATTCTGACAGATGTCTCACCAACATATACCAAACCACAGGGGCATTTCAACAGGTATACTACATAATTGCTATCACAGGTAAAAAATCCCTTAATCGGGAATTTTTTACCTGTGTGTGGATGGGAAAAGGTTTCACCTTTAATCACTGCTGAGCAATGGACACACTGCAGACACGGGAAAGTGCCCTTTTTTGGAGTGGACAAAAAAAGTTGACGTGGCTTCTTACTGCCACCGATATCCGCTTTAACAATTGTATCCCTGATGTTTCTGGTTCTTTTATAGCAAATCATCGGTACATCTCTGAATTCAACAACATCAGGGTAGGCTGCACGCACAATCCCCCAGTGTTTATTGATCACATGTCGAAATTTGTTAATCCACGGAGGGTACTTAACAATAAACGGTAACCGTCTTTTATCACTGCAAGTGCTTTTTTTGTATGCCTCACCACTACATTTCTTAATCTCACCATCCAATAGAGGTTTCGGATAGCCCCTGGATGAAAATGTATCTGCCATCTCTTGCAATCTCGTTTTTTTTAATGCTTCATCTGACACAATTCTTTCCACACGCCTAAACTGTGAGAGAGGCAGAGATTTTTTTACTGATGGTGAATGATTGCTGGAGAAATGGAGCAGACTATTTTTGTCCGTTTTTTTTATATGTAGATCAGTCTGTATAGAATTATCAGGGCCTTTTATTACCCAAGTGTCCAAGAAATTCATTTTATTTAGATCACTTTGAACCGTGAATGATAATTCAGGCCATACGTTATTTAAATGTTCGGTAAATAGGTCCAGTGACTCGATGCCGCCCCGCCATACGCAAAAAATATCGTCTATAAATCGACGCCAAAAAATGCAAGATTGCGTATATAATGAATTACTGTATACAAAATGTTGTTCAAACCAGGCCATATAACTATTTGCGTATGGCGGTGCGGCATGCGAGCCCATCGCGGTCCCCCGTTTCTGCTTGAAGAATGTGTCCTGGAATAAAAAGTAGTTCTCCTCTAGAACTAATTGTAATAATTGAAAGAAAAATTATTTTTCGTGCGCACTGTAATCAGAAAATTCCAGGACCCATTCCACAGCAGTTAGGCCTTTCACATGTTCTATAGATGTATATAAACTGCTTACATCACAAGTAACCAGAAGATCTCCTGTCTCTAAATGTACATTTCTAATCTCGGACAAGAAATGAGTGGTATCCAATAAAAAAGAGGGAGTTTTCTTTATCAGAGGAGTCAAAATCTTTTCAAGAAGCATCGCCGGTGCAGACAATATTGAATCATTGGAGGCTACAATTGGCCGACCAGGTGGCGCTGTCAAACTTTTGTGAATTTTGGGCAACGTGTATAATACAGGGGTTACCGGGTGTTGATTAATTAAAAATTGACCCAATTTATCATCTATTAACCCTTTATCCTTATATCTATTCACAATTTCAGACAATTTACGCTTAATATCAAAAACCGAATCCCTGTCTAATGGATGATATGTATCATGGTCAGATAATTGTGCTAAAATCTCAGACACATAATATTCCTTATCTAACATTACCAAGGAACCCCCTTTGTCTGCAGGTTTAAAGATAACAGATTTGTCATCTAATATGGTATGTAATGCATTTCTTTCTTCCTTAGATAAATTTTGTGCGATGGCCAAACCCTCATGACGGAAATCAGAGATGATTGCATCAAAATCTCTTTGCACCAAAGATATGTAGGTCTCAGCAGGATGATGTATTTTTGGAGGCTGGAAATTACTCTTTAATCTTAAACCAAATTGGTTCAAGTTTAAACCTGTTTGTATAGGTGTACTTAATGTGGAGACCGACACATCTTTAGTTGCAAAATGTGCTTTTAAACGTATACTCCTAAAAAAACGGCGACAGTCCATATCAAATTGAAAACTATCAAAAGATTCAGTAGGACTAAATGAAAGACCTTTCTGTAACAATTTTAACTGTATAGGCGTTAAATTTTTAGATGATATATTATATATTAGAGTCTCATTTATACCTGTGACCTCGTTGCCATTGGTGCTTGCGGCTCCCCTGTAATGGCGTCCTGCTCTCCTGGTATTCTTCCTCTTCGGCGTCTTTGTCCTAAAAAAGACGCTGAGGGACGTTGGTTGATACTGTAGTCGCTGCCGGATCCTGATGATTGGGACCTTCCACGGCGTGTAAAACGACGAACCAATGGAGTAGCTGTGCCTAATGAGTCTTGCCATCTGTATATTCTATGATTTTGATAGTCCTCCAAATCTCTAGTATATTTCTTACGTTTAGTGGCCTCAATGTCCTTATGCAAATCACTGCAATTTTTTTCAATTTTTTGTTTCAAAGATGTAAGTTCCTCCAATGACAAAGCGTCCTTTAGTTGTTGCTCAATAGCACAAATCTGAGTCTCCACATTAAGTACACCTATACAAACAGGTTTAAACTTGAACCAATTTGGTTTAAGATTAAAGAGTAATTTCCAGCCTCCAAAAATACATCATCCTGCTGAGACCTACATATCTTTGGTGCAAAGAGATTTTGATGCAATCATCTCTGATTTCCGTCATGAGGGTTTGGCCATCGCACAAAATTTATCTAAGGAAGAAAGAAATGCATTACATACCATATTAGATGACAAATCTGTTATCTTTAAACCTGCAGACAAAGTGGGTTCCTTGGTAATGTTAGATAAGGAATATTATGTGTCTGAGATTTTAGCACAATTATCTGACCATGATACATATCATCCATTAGACAGGGATCCGGTTTTTGATATTAAGCGTAAATTGTCTGAAATTGTGAATAGATATAAGGATAAAGGGTTAATAGATGATAAATTGGGTCAATTTTTAATTAATCAACACCCGGTAACCCCTGTATTATACACGTTGCCCAAAATTCACAAAAGTTTGACAGCGCCACCTGGTCGGCCAATTGTAGCCTCCAATGATTCAATATTGTCTGCACCGGCGATGCTTCTTGAAAAGATTTTGACTCCTCTGATAAAGAAAACTCCCTCTTTTTTATTGGATACCACTCATTTCTTGTCCGAGATTAGAAATGTACATTTAGAGACAGGAGATCTTCTGGTTACTTGTGATGTAAGCAGTTTATATACATCTATAGAACATGTGAAAGGCCTAACTGCTGTGGAATGGGTCCTGGAATTTTCTGATTACAGTGCGCAAGAAAAAGAATTTTTCTTTCAATTATTACAATTAGTTCTAGAGGAGAACTACTTTTTATTCCAGGACACATTCTTCAAGCAGAAACGGGGGACCGCGATGGGCTCGCATGCCGCACCGCCATACGCAAATAGTTATATGGCCTGGTTTGAACAACATTTTGTATACAGTAATTCATTATATACGCAATCTTGCATTTTTTGGCGTCGATTTATAGACGATATTTTTTGCGTATGGCGGGGCGGCATCGAGTCACTGGACCTATTTACCGAACATTTAAATAACGTATGGCCTGAATTATCATTCACGGTTCAAAGTGATCTAAATAAAATGAATTTCTTGGACACTTGGGTAATAAAAGGCCCTGATAATTCTATACAGACTGATCTACATATAAAAAAAACGGACAAAAATAGTCTGCTCCATTTCTCCAGCAATCATTCACCATCAGTAAAAAAATCTCTGCCTCTCTCACAGTTTAGGCGGGTAGAAAGAATTGTGTCAGATGAAACATTAAAAAAAACGAGATTGCAAGAGATGGCAGATACATTTTCATCCAGGGGCTATCCGAAACCTCTATTGGATGGTGAGATTAAGAAATGTAGTGGTGAGGCATTCAAAAAAAGCACTTGCAGTGATAAAAGACGGTTACCGTTTATTGTTAAGTACCCTCCGTGGATTAACAAATTTCGACATGTGATCAATAAACACTGGGGGATTGTGCGTGCAGCCTACCCTGATGTTGTTGAATTCAGAGATGTACCGATGATTTGCTATAAAAGAACCAGAAACATCAGGGATACAATTGTTAAAGCGGATATCGGTGGCAGTAAGAAGCCACGTCAACTTTTTTTGTCCACTCCAAAAAAGGGCACTTTCCCGTGTCTGCAGTGTGTCCATTGCTCAGCAGTGATTAAAGGTGAAACCTTTTCCCATCCGCACACAGGTAAAAAATTCCCGGTTAAGGGATTTTTTACCTGTGATAGCAATTACGTAGTATACCTGTTGAAATGCCCCTGTGGTTTGGTATATGTTGGTGAGACATCTGTCAGAATGAAAGATAGGTTCAGTAATCACAAGTCCAGTATACGGAAGAAAAATCTGCTATTACCTATCCCCTTTCACTTTGACAGATGTTCTCACAACATATCACAATTAAGATTTCAAATTATAGAACAGATACAGCAACCACGTAGAGGTGGCAACAGGCTATTAATGCTTAAAAAACGGGAAAGCTATTGGATTTACACCCTGCAGACTCTGGAACCAAAAGGTCTCAATCGAGACTATGAAGTGAGTTCCTTCCTATAAGGTATTTAAACAGTGCTTATTGTTGTATATTGTGGTTTGATCAATCTTGTTTTCTCTTTTTTAGTCACAGAAAAAATGAAAATTAAAAATGATGAAAATAATGTGAAATATATGGAAAATTCCTTGAATTATGTTTAGTCTGTAAGAGATGGAGATATCTCAGGATATTTATTATTACTATATTTTTTTATATTTCAGTTCAAATTGGCTTCTGTGTATGTTTGCACCACATGCTTGCCATCTTTACCTTTTTTCTTTTCCTTCGATATAAAAATATCATAACAGTATCTATTTCCTATTGCGATCACTGATTTAAGTGATCTGTCTTCAGCTACAATGTTTTGTTTTACTTTGTATATATATTGTTACCATGACAATGTGACGTCATTACGTCTGAACGCCGGACATGGCGCTCTATTTAAATTGCTTTTGTAACTCAGTTCATGATGCTTGACAAAGGCTCATTGTTGAGCCGAAACACGTGTTGCTTTGAATAAAGCCACCTGAATTGCCAAACAGTGAGTGCCGGTCTTTTTTTGAATATTGAAGCGGGTCTGTTCATACCCTAGACGCGAGCACCAAGACGCAAGAGAGGAGTGCCGGCTGTTTCCTAGTGTTTGTAATGTGTGTATTTAGATATCAGTGGTTTTCCATGGACCGTGGGTCCATGTTGACTCATGCACATTATTGTCTATGGGTCAGTGAAACCACAGATACAACACAGATTCCACCCGGTTTTGGTTTGTGGTTTCACTGAACATTGTTAGAATGTGCTCTGGAAATTGATTTCCACCCTAGACTCTCCAACTTCATCAATATATCATATCTGCTCCTGATGAAGGGGACCCATTTAGAGGCCCCGAAACGCGTTGAGCTGCTCACTCCCCTACCCTGGCTTTGGAATAAAAGAAAAGAAAAAAGACTCTTGAGTGGTCATTGTTCGTTTCTGACATCTCTACGGGCGACCCAGGCGCAGGAGGTGTGATGTGGGTGTCTTGAGCTTTATCCCACATTACCCTCCTGGGTGAGGTGAGTCATTAATATTTTGATTTTTTTATGTCACGCCTTGATTTTATACGTTATTTTCTATACCATTGTTTGACTTTATTTTTTACCCTTGTATGACTTCATGTGATCTGATCCTGAGAGTATATACATCCTAAGAGTGTGTAAGTATTGCTACTCCACTTGTTTATACAAACCCCATAGATTCTATTTTTGGGTTTTTTTACGATCCAAGTCCTAGATCCTAGGGATTTTGGCGCCTCCTCTTTGGTCCTTTTCAGCGTTTCAACGCAAAATCACTTTTATCCCCTATCACCTACCCTGAGGGCATCAGGGTTAGGTTGAGACCATTGGCAGCCTGCCCTCCTTCGCTCTATCAATAATTTTCTCCAATATATATTATTGTCCAATCGAGTTGAACCTTCCTTTTTACACTGTCTGCCTTCCCTTTGGCGCCCCGTCTTGAAGGCCCAGCGACTAACCCTCTTTTTCTTCTCCCATCTCTGACCAACTTCATCAATGCCATGGCACATCACACAGCACCACAACCCTGCCCCTACATCAGTATCAGGCCCTGTGAAAAACTTATGATGGACTTTGTCTCATGCAAACTGGCAGCAAGGAATTCTGTTTCTTGGCAACAGTGAGACAGATAGGGTTGCTGCCTTGTACAGCAGACCACTGAACATGAGTAACATCAAGGGCAAAACAGTAAAAATGATGAAAAGGGACAATACAATGGGGCAAGAAGTTGGGTTACATCGACAGGAACAAAAGTAAATACGTAAAAAAAACACAAAATTAGGGTGAATAAAATTCTTCTTCCTTGGTTTAACCAGTTCAGTCCTAACCTTCCTCTAAGAATGTACCTATTGGTCATAAACTTGCCAATATTACCACCTCCCAACCCTATCAGACTAGTTGTTTCACATTAGTCTCCTAAAAGGGCCCCGTTATCTGCAGAGAAACTTCTGTAGACAAGACTTGCCCCTTATTGGACTGGGCATAAGGAGAGTCTATATGTAGCCTGGAGACAAGGCTTGACCACAATATCAATGAAAAAATTGGATCTAGAACCAGGGTAGATTCCAATTAAAATCCAAGCTTTATTTATTAAACTCCTAAATTCCAACACCCGGTCCAAGACTCAGTCATCCTGACTTATGGTACATGTTCCTTATTCATCACTTCAGAGTTATATGGTGATAAAGCACTGGAGCCAGTCACTACATTGATCATGTGCAGTATATGTGTCATGGACATACTGAGACATACAGATGTCCCCGCGACATGAGTGGCAGAAGATCTTTGAGACTGACAACACGTGGTTTGGTTTGACATGTTTACCTTGTGGATCAATAGGCGTCTGTGTTGTTTCTGGTACTGGCCACACCCTTAACCTCCAGGTGTTGCTATTGTGGTCATTTAACTTTCCCTATTTATAGTTGTCTCTCCCACTAGGCTGTGCGGTTTATAGTTTCAGTTGGACCTGTGGATAGCTGATGTTTGGCTCTCGGCTGAGGTCCTGGTGTTGCCATAGCTTCTTTGAAGTTAAGTGTTACCTTTCCTTTTGGATTTTGGATTTTCTGTGTGTTGCATCCCTTGGTTGTTTTGTATTAGGCCTTAGGGAGACTCCCGTTCATCCTTCCTTTTGGAGGAACAGGATGTCTCATTACTGTGATTAGTACTAGGGACCTTTAGGGTTAGATAGGACTTTAGGTATTCCTGTGTATGAACTCACCTACCTCTGGGGTCTGTTCATACTGGTAGTCAGTCAGGGCTTTGATTATGGTTTTCACTATGAGGTGTCCATCTTCCTTCCCTAGTTCTCAGGCCTTATTTCCTTTTCACTTTCTCTCCTATATTTGGTGTAGGGGGTATCCCTTCCACACTAGAGCGTGACAATATAGGCATGTCAGACGGGAAAACAAAGCTTGGCTGGGAGGATGGAGTGGCTGGAATGAAGTTGGTTCATGACGATAAGCATAGCATTTTATTTTAAATTATTCTAACCGATTCACTGCATTAAAAAAAGTTGTGCCCACATAACACAAGGAAGCAAAGAACACATAAGTCATGCTCCAGACCCTCTAGTCCAGAGCTAATCATAACACAATGTATCTGATTTCTGCAGTGTTCTTTTAATTGGTTTACGAATCACATTCAACCCCAGTAGGAAACATTGGACCAATAGCTATGGATCAGGCGGTCTTCAAACTGCATAGATAGGAGAACAGAATGTGTGTCCATACCATAGCGGCAGACAATACGAATGCTAAGGGGGCTTGGAGACTGGAGAGACAGTCCTGGCTTGTGTCCTCCACTTTACTACTAGGTGGGGACAAACGTAACTGGACTTCCCACGAAAGATACAGCTTAATTAGCAAGCAAGGAAATGGGGAATTTACCCCAGGAGTCATGGAATGGATGCGTAGGGTTAAACCAACACCAGACCCTACTGTCTGTAGGTGGTAAAAGCTAGTCCCATAATAAGAGGTTCTCTATGGCTATAGGATCAGCTTCCTTCTATGTGTAAGTCACAAAACAGAAGTCTCTGATACGTTGCTTGGAATCTTGGCGCTGCTGATCCTAAAAAGTGACGTGGGTCAAAATCACCATGTAATTCACTGTAAGTCTTGTATAGTCTTGTATAGGACCGCGTTGCCGAACTCTTATCAGATTCCTCTTTACACCATAAGGCTTATTTCTGATAACCTGGACATGGGGACAAGGGCTTAAATTCACCAGAACTCACTCCCCCAATCCGTACAACCTGTAGGATACCAAGGGGTTCGCAAGATAGTGGAGCACTGCCTCGTCCGTTTCAGATAAAATGGTTTATTATACTCACAAGCATACACTTGTAACAGGCATATCACAAAGGTAAAAGATAAAAGATCTCCAAGCTGCCCGACCCGGGTTTTGCAATTGAGCTTCATCAGGGGCGTCTAGCATGCTGCAAACACCCCACCTAAAAACACTCCCACCGTTCCTTCTATGTATGCCACAGATAAACTGTCAAACTATTCATGGCTAATGCAACCATCCAGTAGATACAAGAGATTCAGCTGTTGAATAAACCTAAACATCTGAGGTCCTGGGTGGTAGATGAGGAGAATAAATACAGAAGTTGGCATTTGAAAAATAATAATAATGGTGTTATTGCAATGAAATGCCCAATTACAAATATAAACTAGTCTTTACAAAAAAGAGACACTTCCTCAGTATTTATGCTATTGGGGTACTGGTAATAAGTAGAGTTGAGCGAACACCTGGATGTTCGGGTTCGAGAAGTTCGGCCGAACTTCCCGGAAATGTTCGGGTTCGGGATCCGAACCCGATCCGAACTTCGTCCCGAACCCGAACCCCATTGAAGTCAATGGGGACCCGAACTTTTCGGCACTAAAAAGGCTGTAAAACAGCCCAGGAAAGGGCTAGAGGGCTGCAAAAGGCAGCAACATGTAGGTAAATCCCCTGCAAACAAATGTGGATAGGGAAATGAATTAAAATAAAAATTAAATAAATAAAAATTAACCAAAATCAATTGGAGAGAGGTCCCATAGCAGAGAATGAGGCTTCACGTCAGCCACCACTGTAAGAGTCCATTGGCATATATTTAGGCCCCGGCACCCAGGCAGAGGAGGGAGGTCCCGTAACAGACAATCTGGCTTCATGTCAGCAGAGAATCAGTCTGCATGTCATAGCAGAGAATGAGGCTTCACGTCAGCCACCACTGCAACAGTCCATTGGCATATATTTAGGCCCAGCACACAGGCAGAGGAGAGAGGTCCCGTAACAGAGGATCTGGCTTCATGTCAGCAGAGAATCAGTCTGCATGTCATAGCAGAGAATGAGGCTTCACGTCACCCAACACTGCAACAGTCCATTGGCATATATTTAGGCCCAGCACCCAGGCAGAGGAGGGAGGTCCCGTAACAGAGAATCTGGCTTCATGTCAGCAGAGAATCAGTCTGCATGTCATAGCAGAGAATCAGGCTTCACGTCACCCAACATTGGAACAGTCCATTGGCATATATTTAGGCCCCGGCACCCAGACAGAGGAGAGGTTCATTCAACTTTGGGTAGCCTCGCAATATAATGGTAAAATGAAAATAAAAATAGGATTGAATGAGGAAGTGCCCTGGAGTACAATAATATATGGTTAAGGGGAGGTAGTTAATGTCTAATCTGGACAAGGGACGGACAGGTCCTGTGGGATCCATGCCTGGTTCATTTTTATGAACGTCAGCTTGTCCACATTGGCTGTAGACAGGTGGCTGCGTTTGTCTGTAATGACGCCCCCTGCCGTGCTGAATACACGTTCAGACAAAACGCTGGCCGCCGGGCAGGCCAGCACCTCCAAGGCATAAAAGGCTAGCTCTGGCCACGTGGACAATTTAGAGACCCAGAAGTTGAATGGGGCCGAACCATCAGTCAGTACGTGGAGGGGTGTGCACATGTACTGTTCCACCATGTTAGTGAAATGTTGCCTCCTGCTAACACGTTGCGTATCAGGTGGTGGTGCAGTTAGCTGTGGCGTGTTGACAAAAGTTTTCCACATCTCTGCCATGCTAACCCTGCCCTCAAAGGAGCTGGCATTGACACAGCTGCCTTGGCGACCTCTTGCTCCTCCTCTGCCTTGGCCTTGGGCTTCCACTTGTTCCCCTGTGACATTTGGGAATGCTCTCAGTAGCGCGTCTACCAACGTGCGCTTGTACTCGCGCATCTTCCTATCACGCTCCAGTGCAGGAAGTAAGGTGGGCACATTGTCTTTGTAGCGTGGATCCAGCAGGATGGCAACCCAGTAGTCCGCACAGGTTAAAATGTGGGCAACTCTGCTGTCGTTGCGCAGGCACTGCAGCATGTAGTCGCTCATGTGTGCCAGGCTGCCCAGGGGTAAGGACAAGCTGTCCTCTGTGGGAGGCGTATCGTCATCGTCCTGCCTTTCCCCCCAGCCACGCACCAGTGATGGACCCGAGCTGCGTTGGGTGCCACCCCGCTGTGACCATGCTTCATCCTCATCCTCCTCCACCTCCTCCTCAGCCTCATCCTCCTCGTCCTCCAGTAGTGGGCCCTGTCTGGCCACATTTGTACCTGGCCTCTGCTGTTGCCAAAAACCTCCCTCTGAGTCACTTCGAAGAGACTGGCCTGAAAGTGCTAAAAATGACCCCTCTTCCTCCTCCTCCTCCTGGGCCACCTCCTCTTGCATCATCGCCCTAAGTGTTTTCTCAAGGAGACATAGAAGTGGTATTGTAACGCTGATAACGGCGTCATCGCCACTGGCCATGTTGGTGGAGTACTCGAAACAGCGCAACAGGGCACACAGGTCTCGCATGGAGGCCCAGTCATTGGTGGTGAAGTGGTGCTGTTCTGTAGTGCGACTGACCCGTGCGTGCTGCAGCTGAAACTCCACTATGGCCTGCTGCTGCTCGCACAGTCTGTCCAGCATGTGCAAGGTGGAGTTCCACCTGGTGGGCACGTCGCATATGAGGCGGTGAGCGGGAAGGCCGAAGTTACGCTGTAGCGCAGACAGGCGAGCAGCGGCAGGATGTGAACGCCGGAAGCGCGAACAGACGGCCCGCACTTTATGCAGCAGCTCTGACATGTCGGGGTAGTTGTGAATGAACTTCTGCACCACCAAATTCAGCACATGCGCCAAGCAAGGGATGTGCGTCAAACCGGCTAGTCCCAAAGCTGCAACGAGATTTCGCCCATTATCACACACCACCAGGCCGATCTTGAGGCTCACCGGCAGCAACCACTCGTCGGTCTGTTGTTCTATACCCCGCCACAACTCCTGTGCGGTGTGGGGCCTGTCCCCCAAACATATGAGTTTCAGAATGGCCTGCTGACGTTTACCCCGGGCTGTGCTGAAGTTGGTGGTGAAGGTGTGTGGCTGACTGGATGAGCAGGTGGAAGAAGAGGAGGAGGAAGCCGAGAAGGAGGAGGTGGCAACAGGAGGCAAAGAATGTTGCCCTGCGATCCTTGGCGGCGGAAGGACGTGCGCCAAACAGCTCTCCGCCTGGGGCCCAGCTGCCACTACATTTACCCAGTGTGCAGTTAGGGAGATATAGCGTCCCTGGCCGTGCTTACTGGTCCACGTATCTGTGGTTAGGTGGACCTTGCCACAGATGGCGTTGCGCAGTGCACACTTGATTTTATCGGATACTTGGTTGTGCAGGGAAGGCACGGCTCTCTTGGAGAAGTAGTGGCGGCTGGGAACAACATACTGTGGGACAGCAAGCGACATGAGCTGTTTGAAGCTGTCTGTGTCCACCAGCCTAAATGACAGCATTTCATAGGCCAGTAGTTTAGAAATGCTGGCATTCAGGGCCAGGGATCGAGGGTGGCTAGGTGGGAATTTACGCTTTCTCTCAAATGTTTGTGAGATGGAGAGCTGAACGCTGGCGTGTGACATGGTTGAGACACTTGGTGACGGAGGTGGTGGTGGTGGTGTTGGTGGTACATCCCCTGTTTGCTGGGCGGCAGGTGCCAACGTTCCTCCAGAGGCGGAGGAAGAGGCCGAGGCGGCAGCAGCAGAAGAGGCCGAGGCGGCAGCAGCAGAAGAGGTAGCAGGGGGAGCCTGAGTGACTTCCTTGGTTTTAAGGT
The DNA here is from genome assembly GCF_014858855.1 of Bufo gargarizans. Lineage (NCBI taxonomy): Eukaryota > Metazoa > Chordata > Amphibia > Anura > Bufonidae > Bufo > Bufo gargarizans. The sequence continues at coordinate 95,575,304 of NC_058090.1, read as the reverse complement.
GTTTACTCCACTGCAGTTCATGCTTTGCATGCAGGTGCCTGGTCATGCAGGTTGTGCTCAGGTTCAGAACGTTAATGCCTCGCTTCACGTTAATGCCTCGTTAATGCCTCGGGTCTTGTCGTCAGCACATTGTTTGAAGAAGTGCCATGCCAGGGAACTCCTTGAAGCTGCCTTTGGGGTGCTCGGTCCCAGATGGCGGCGGGCAGTAGCAGGCGGAGTCTCTTGGCGGCGGGTGTTCTGCTTTTGCCCACTGCTCCCTCTTTTGCTACGCTGTTGGCTCGGTCTCACCACTGCCTCTTCCTCCGAACTGTGAAAGTCAGTGGCACGACCTTCATTCCATGTGGGGTCTAGGACCTCATCGTCCCCTGCATCGTCTTCCACCCAGTCTTGATCCCTGACCTCCTGTTCAGTCTGCACACTGCAGAAAGACGCAGCAGTTGGCACCTGTGTTTCGTCATCATCAGAGACATGCTGAGGTGGTATTCCCATGTCCTCATCATCAGGAAACATAAGTGGTTGTGCGTCAGTGCATTCTATGTCTTTCACCGCTGGGGAAGGGCTAGGTGGATGCCCTTGGGAAACCCTGCCAGCGGAGTCTTCAAACAGCATAAGAGACTGCTGCATAACTTGAGGCTGAGACAGTTTCCCTGGTATGCATGGGGGTGATGTGACAGACTGATGGGGTTGGTTTTCAGGCGCCATCTGTGCGCTTTCTGCAGAAGACTGGGTGGGAGATAATGTGAACGTGCTGGATCCACTGTCGACCACCCAATTGACTAATGCCTGTACCTGCTCAGGCCTTACCATCCTTAGAACGGCATTGGGCCCCACCATATATCGCTGTAAATTCTGGCGGCTACTGGGACCTGAGGTAGTTGGTACACTAGGACGTGTGGATGTGGCAGAACGGCCACGTCCTCTCCCAGCACCAGAGGGTCCACTAACACCACCACGACCATGTCCACGTCCGCGTCCCTTACTAGATGTTTTCCTCATTGTTATCGTTCACCACAACAACAAAAATATTATTTGGCCCAATGTATTGTATTCAAATTCAGCGGGATATAAATTTGAGGCCTAGTATTTAGGCGCTGGGTGACCGGTATGGATTTAGTGACAGAATTAGACTTGGAAATGCACAGTAGCGGGTGTGTGAAGTTATTCTGAATGACCCTATGTGCACCTTGAATATTATATACCCTTTTAGGGATAGATTTCAAATAGCTCTGATATAGCAGAAACCACTAAATTATGAAATTGCTAAATTGGGAATTGTATTTCAACCCAGAACAAAAAATGTGCTTTGACGGACACTAAATAACTTTCCCAGCCACAACAGGACAGCGGTAACGAGAGATTTAGCGGGATATAAATTTGAGGCCTAGTATTTAGGCGCTGGGTGACCGGTATGGATTTAGTGACAGAATTAGACTGGGATATGGCCAAAAAATAACCACACTATTGCTGGTTAAATGCACTTGGTGATGGGCGCAGCTTGCCCCTGATGTAGTATATGGCCAAAAAATGAACAGACTATTGCTGGTTAAATGCACTTGGTGTCACAGCTTGACCAACCACACTACTGAGGGTTAAATGCACTTGGTGACAGGCGCAGCTTGCCCCTGATGTAGTATATGGCCAAAAAATGAACAGACTATTGCTGGTTAAATGCACTTGGTGTCACAGCTTGACCAACCACACTACTGAGGGTTAAATGCACTTGGTGACGGGCGCAGCTTGCCCCTGATGTAGTATATGGCCAAAAAATGAACAGACTATTGCTGGTTAAATGCACTTGGTGTGACAGCTTCACCCTGATGTAGGCTTTAGCCAAAAAACAAACGCACCATTGAGGGTTAAATGCACTTGGTCGCAGCTTGTGCTGGCGCACCACAAGACACAAAATGGCCGCCGATCACCCCAGAAAAATGTGACTGACAAACGGTCTGGGCAGCCTAAAAACAGTGAGCAATTGAGGATCAGCAGCTCAATGATCCACAGCTGCAGATCGATCAGTTAATCAAGTCCTTTGGAGGAGTTAATCTGCCTAATCTCGCCCTACTGTCGCAGCCGCAACCTCTCCCTACGCTAATCAGAGCAGAGTGACGGGCGGCGCTATGTGACTCCAGCTTAAATAGAGGCTGGGTCACATGGTGCTCTGGCCAATCACAGCCATGCCAATAGTAGGCATGGCTGTGACGGCCTCTTGGGGCAAGTAGTATGACGCTTGTTGATTGGCTGCTTTGCAGCCTTTCAAAAAGCGCCAAGAAAGCGTCACAAAAGCGCCAAGAAAGCGACGAACACCGAACCCGAACCCGGACTTTTACGAAAATGTCCGGGTTCGGGTCCGTGTCACGGACACCCCAAAATTCGGTACGAACCCGAACTATACAGTTCGAGTTCGCTCATCCCTAGTAATAAGCCTATGAACGGTATACATTTTTTTTTACAAAATAAAAGCTGTCTGGTTGTACATACAAAAAGTATGAGTTTCTTGCAGGATTGCAGAACTTGCTAGTAAGCTGTATGAAACAACTGACACAGTTACCAGTCCCTCACTCGCTCTCTATCCTAAGCTTTTCCTGAAAAAACTCAAAAATCTACCCAATTACAGCATATCTTCATTTCTCTCCCTCTAGTGCTCCTATACTATCCCTAGTAACAATTGTCTTTTGGCAGACATAGCCACAGCACATCCTATCACAACCACAAATGAGAGCAGAATGGCATCTGGCTCATTCTCAGCAGAAGGACCTGGCTTATTACTGCCCCCTGATTCCTGATCTGGGTATAGGTCAGCCTCGGAGCCAATCGGGGCAAGCCCTCACCCCCACTTCCTCCCAGTGTCATGTGATCCTTAATCTTCTTTCTCCCTCCTAGCCAATTTTCATAGTAAGCAATTTTTGTGCAATTTGTCCAAAACAAATTACCAAAACTTCAGATTCGTTTAGTGAAATAATTTTTGTGGATTTCATAAAATATCTGATTCATTTAGAATCGATGATCTCATCTGCACCCTGTGCCTAGACTTGAACTAGGCATAAAGAAAGGTATGTTTTGCCCTGGGTTCCTCTGCCAATTATTTTCTCTTCTAATACCAATCATAGGAGTAGCTCGAGGGATCAAATTCTGGGCACCAATGGAGTCTTGGTCAGGCTATTCAAATAGGGTCAAGGGTGTACACAGATCTCATAGAGTCCCATAGAAAAACTTTGCTCCATCTAGTTTCCCAATATGCATGTGTCAATCACTCCCATGCAAAGCATAATGCAAATTGCAATGCCCCAGAATCCTGCTGAAATTATGCTTTTTCTATTAATCGGAAGAGATTGAAATAAAATAATTGTAATAAGAAGTCACACTCAGCCTCACTCACATTATCTGTCTTCTATGTCAGAAAAACTGGAACAGGTGCTTCAAAAATATGGCGCTCATTCTGCTTTCCCTTTATTACAAAGCTCGCTCGCTGCAGCCACCACTAGGGGGAGCTCAGCACATAAGGAATTTATGCAGATAAAGACTGAAACGGCTGCTGTTTGCACTGAGCTCCGCTAAAGATGGCTGCACATTGGGAACAAAAAGAGGTCGGTGCTAGGCCTCCCTTTCCTATCATTCATGTGGTCGACCTCCATTGAAGGTAATTCATTGAATAGGGATAAAGCAGAAAACTGAACCTTTGCCCCCCAGTTAAATAAAAAAAATAAAAAAAAGCCTAGCTACGATTCAGATTAACTGGTAGAGATACAGAAAATGCACATTATAATCTTCTGTAGGAACAGGAGACACAGGGCTATCAAATGGGCATTGGTATACAGTTATAGCAGACACAACCAGGCCCTGGTGTCTGAGGGAGCTCAACAGCCCCTTCCACCATGGAAGATTTACATCTAGTGGGTTATAAAAGCAGACGACAACATAGTGATAATATTGTTTCTGACAAAGTAAATGATTGTCACTCTATGTAAACATGTTCACTTTTAGTTGTCCCTCACTTCTCATACCAAATATGGTGGCCTGATCTTCTGTGCTAGCCTGAGGTCCACCCACAATGGGAACGCATTCCCTTGCATTCCTGTTATCCCATGTGGCATGGATTTTCCAACCGTGTCATCGATTCTACGGTATGTCATCTATGTTGGCTTCATGACTAGGGATGAGCGAACCCGAACTGTATAGTTCGGGTTCGTACCGAATTTTGGGGTGTCCGTGACACGGACCTGAACCCGGACATTTTCGTAAAAGTCCGGGTTCGGGTTCGGTGTTCGTCGCTTTCTTGGCGCTTTTTGAAAGGCTGTAAAGCAGCCAATCAACAAGCGTCATACTACTTGCCCCAAGAGGCCATCACAGCCATGCCTACTATTGGCATGGCTGTGATTGGCCAGAGCACTATGTGACCCAGCCTCTATTTAAGCTGGAGTCACATAGCGCCGCCCGTCACTCTGCTCTGATCAGCATAGGGAGAGGTTGCAGCCGCGACGTTAGGGCGAGATTAGGCAGTGATTAACTCCTCCAAAAGACTTCATTCAGAGATCGATCTGCAGCTGTGGATGATTGAACTGCTGCTATTGAATTGCTCACTGTTTTTAGGCTGCCCAGAGCGTTTTTCAGTCACTTTTTTCTGGGGTGATCGGCGGCCATTTTGTGTCTTGTGGTGTGCCAGCACAAGCTGCCACCAAGTGCATTTAACCCTCAATGGTGTGGTTGTTTTTTGGCTAAATCCTACATCAGGGTGAAGCTGTCACACCAAGTGCATTTAACCAGCAATAGTCTGGTTATTTTTTGGCCATATACTACATCAGGGGCAAGCTGCGCCTGTCACCAAGTGCATTTAACCCTCAGTAGTGTGGTTGGTCAAGCTGTCACACCAAGTGCATTTAACCATCAATAGTGTGGTTATTTTTTGGCCATATCCCAGTCTAATTCTGTCAGTAAACGTATACCTGTCACCCAGCGCCTAAATACTAGGCCTCAAATTTATATCCAGCTAAATCTGTCGTTACTGCTGTACTGTTGTGGCTGGTCAAGTTATTTAGTGTCCGTCAAAGCACAGTTTTTGTTCTGGGTTGAAATACAATTCCCAATTTAGCAATTTCCTAATTTAGTGGTTTCTGCTGTATCAGGCCTACTTTAAATTTATCCCTAAAAGGGTATATAATATTCAAGGTGCACATAGGGTCATTCTCAATAACTTCACACACGCTACTGTGCATTTCCAAGTCTAATTCTGTCAGTAAACCTATACCTGTCACCCAGCGCCTAAATACTAGGCCTCAAATTTATATTCAGCTAAATCTGTGGTTACTGCTGTGCCTGTATTAGTGTAATTCGGTACCTAAATAGATGCCAGATAGTGTTAGGTGTCTGTAAAAAAAGGCCTGAATTTGAATTCAATACATTGGGCCAAATAATATTTTTGTTGTTGTGGTGAACGATAACAATGAGGAAAACATCTAGTAAAGGACGCGGACGCGGACATGGTCGTGGTGGTGTTAGTGGACCCTCTGGTGCTGGGAGAGGACGTGGCCGTTCTGCCACAGCCACACGTCCTAGTGTACCAACTACCTCAGGTCCCAGTAGCCGCCAGAATTTACAGCGATATTTGGTGGGGCCCAATGCCGTTCTAAGGATGGTAAGGCCTGAGCAGGTACAGGCATTAGTCAATTGGGTGGCCGACAGTGGATCCAGCACGTTCACATTATCTCCCACCCAGTCTTCTGCAGAAAGCGCACAGATGGCGCCTGAAAACCAAGCCCATCAGTCTGTCACATCACCCCCATGCATACCAGGGAAACTGTCTGAGCCTCAAGTTATGCAGCAGTCTCTTATGCTGTTTGAAGACTCCGCTGGCAGGGTTTCCCAAGGGCATCCACCCAGCCCTTCCCCAGCGGTGGAAGACATAGAATGCACTGACGCACAACCACTTATGTTTCCTGATGATGAGGACATTGGAATATCACCTCAGCATGTCTCTGATGATGACGAAACACAGGTGCCAACTGCTGCGTCTTTCTGCAGTGTGCAGACTGAACAGGAGGTCAGGGATCAAGACTGGGTGGAAGACGATGCAGGGGACGATGAGGTCCTAGACCCCACATGGAATGAAGGTCGTGCCACTGACTTTCACAGTTCGGAGGAAGAGGCAGTGGTGAGACCGAGCCAACAGAGTAGCAAAAGAGGGAGCAGTGGGCAAAAGCAGAACACCCGCCGCCAAGAGACTCCGCCTGCTACTGCCCGCCGCCATCTGGGACCGAGCACCCCAAAGGCAGCTTCAAGGAGTTCCCTGGCATGGCACTTCTTCAAACAATGTGCTGACGACAAGACCCGAGTGGTTTGCACGCTGTGCCATCAGAGCCTTAAGCGAGGCATTAACGTTCTGAACCTGAGCACAACCTGCATGACCAGGCACCTGCATGCAAAGCATGAACTGCAGTGGAGTAAACACCTTAAAACCAAGGAAGTCACTCAGGCTCCCCCTGCTACCTCTTCTGCTGCTGCCGCCTCGGCCTCTTCTGCTGCTGCCGCCTCGGCCTCTTCCTCCGCCTCTGGAGGAACGTTGGCACCTGCCGCCCAGCAAACAGGGGATGTACCACCAACACCACCACCACCTCCGTCACCAAGCATCTCAACCATGTCACACGGCAGCGTTCAGCTCTCCATCTCACAAACATTTGAGACAAATCGTAAATTCCCACCTAGCCACCCTCGATCCCTGGCCCTGAATGCCAGCATTTCTAAACTACTGGCCTATGAAATGCTGTCATTTAGGCTGGTGGACACAGACAGCATCAAACAGCTCATGTCGCTTGCTGTCCCACAGTATGTTGTTCCCAGCCGGCACTACTTCTCCAAGAGAGCCGTGCCTTCCCTGCACAACCAAGTATCCGATAAAATCAAGTGTGCACTGCGCAACGCCATCTGTAGCAAGGTCCACCTAACCACAGATACGTGGACCAGTAAGCACGGCCAGGGACGCTATATCTCCCTAACTGCACACTGGGTAAATGTAGTGGCAGCTGGGCCCCAGGCGGAGAGCTGTTTGGCGCACGTCCTTCTGCCGCCAAGGATCGCAGGGCAACATTCTTTGCCTCCTGTTGCCACCTCCTCCTTCTCGGCTTCCTCCTCCTCTTCTTCCACCTGCTCATCCAGTCAGCCACACACCTTCACCACCAACTTCAGCACAGCCCGGGGTAAACGTCAGCAGGCCATTCTGAAACTCATATGTTTGGGGGACAGGCCCCACACCGCACAGGAGTTGTGGCGTGGTATAGAACAACAGACCGACGAGTGGTTGCTGCCGGTGAGCCTCAAGATCGGCCTGGTGGTGTGTGATAATGGGCGAAATCTCGTTGCAGCTTTGGGACTAGCCGGTTTGACGCACATCCCTTGCTTGGCGCATGTGCTGAATTTGGTGGTGCAGAAGTTCATTCACAACTACCCCGACATGTCAGAGCTGCTGCATAAAGTGCGGGCCGTCTGTTCGCGCTTCCGGCGTTCACATCCTGCCTCTGCTCGCCTGTCTGCGCTACAGCGTAACTTCGGCCTTCCCGCTCACCGCCTCATATGCGACGTGCCCACCAGGTGGAACTCCACCTTGCACATGCTGGACAGACTGTGCGAGCAGCAGCAGGCCATAGTGGAGTTTCAGCTGCAGCACGCACGGGTCAGTCGCACTACCGAACAGCACCACTTCACCACCAATGACTGGGCCTCCATGCGAGACCTGTGTGCCCTGTTGCGCTGTTTCGAGTACTCCACCAACATGGCCAGTGGCAATGACGCCGTTATCAGCGTTACAATACCACTTCTATGTCTCCTTGAGAAAACACTTAGGGCGATGATGGAAGAGGAGGTGGCCCAGGAGGAGGAGGAGGAGGAAGAGGGGTCATTTTTAGCACTTTCAGGCCAGTCTCTTCGAAGTGACTCTGAGGGAGGTTATTTGCAACAGCAGAGGCCAGGTACAAATGTGGCCAGCCAGGGCCCACTACTGAAGGACGAGGAGGACGAGGATGAGGAGGAGGTGGAGGAGGATGAGGATGAAGCATGGTCACAGCGGGGTGGTACCCAACGCAGCTCGGGCCCATCACTGGTGCGTGGCTGGGGGGAAAGGCAGGACGATGACGATACGCCTCCCACAGAGGACAGCTTGTTCTTACCTCTGGGCAGCCTGGCACACATGAGCGACTACATGCTGCAGTGCCTGCGCAACGACAGCAGAGTTGCCCACATTTTAACGTGTGCGGACAACTGGGTTGCCACCCTGCTGGATCCACGGTACAAAGACAATGTGCCCACCTTACTTCCTGCACTGGAGCGTGATAGGAAGATGCGCGAGTACAAGCGCACGTTGGTAGACGCGCTACTGAGAGCATTCCCAAATGTCACAGGGGAACAAGTGGAAGCCCAAGGCCAAGGCAGAGGATTAGCACGAGGTCGCCAAGGCAGCTGTGTCACGGCCAGCTCCTCTGAGGGCAGGGTTAGCATGGCAGAGATGTGGAAAAGTTTTGTCAACACGCCACAGCTATCTGCACCTCCACCTGATACGCAACGTGTTAGCAGGAGGCAACATTTCACTAACATGGTGGAACAGTACGTGTGCACACCCCTCCACGTACTGACTGATGGTTCGGCCCCATTCAACTTCTGGGTCTCTAAATTGTCCACGTGGCCAGAGCTAGCCTTTTATGCCTTGGAGGTGCTGGCCTGCCCGGCAGCCAGCGTTTTGTCTGAACGTGTATTCAGCACTGCAGGGGGCGTCATTACAGACAAACGCAGCCGCCTGTCTACAGCCAATGTGGACAAGCTGACGTTCATAAAAATGAACCAGGCATGGATCCCACAGGACCTGTCCATCCCTTGTGCAGATTAGACATTAACTACCTCCCCTTAAACATATATTATTGTACTCCAGGGCACTTCCTCATTCAATCCTATTTTTATTTTCATTTTACCATTATATTGCGAGGCTACCCAAAGTTGAATGAACCTCTCCTCTGTCTGGGTGCCGGGGCCTAAATATATGCCAATGGACTGTTCCAATGTTGGGTGACGTGAAGCCTGATTCTCTGCTATGACATGCAGACTGATTCTCTGCTGACATGAAGCCAGATTCTCTGTTACGGGACCTCTCTTCTCTGCCTGGGTGCTGGGCCTAAATATCTGACAATGGACTGTTGCAGTGGTGGCTGACGTGAAGCCTGATTCTCTGCTATGACATGCAGACTGATTCTCTGCTGACATGAAGACAGATCCTCTGTTACGGGACCTCCCTCCTCTGCCTGGGTGCTGGGCCTAAATATCTGACAATGGACTGTTCCTATGTTGGGTGACGTGAAGCCTGATTCTCTGCTATGACATGCAGACTGATTCTCTGCTGACATGAAGCCAGATCCTCTGTTACGGGACCTCTCTTCTCTGCCTGGGTGCCTGGGCCTAAATATATGACAATGGACTGTTGCAGTGGTGGCTGACGTGAAGCCTGATTCTCTGCTATGACATGCAGACTGATTCTCTGCTGACATGAAGCCAGAGTCTCTGTTACGGGACCTCTCTCCTCTGCCTGTGTGCTGGGCCTAAATATATGCCAATGGACTGTTGCAGTGGTGGCTGACGTGAAGCCTGATTCTCTGCTATGACATACAGACTGATTCTCTGCTGACATGAAGACAGATTCTCTGTTACGGGAACTCTCTCCTCTGCCTGGGTGCTGGGCCTAAATATATGCCAATGGACTGTTGCAGTGGTGGGTGATGTGAAGCCTGATTCTCTGCTATGACATGCAGACTGATTCTCTGCTGACATGAAGCCAGATTCTCTGTTACGGGACCTCTCTCCTCTGCCTGGGTGCCGGGGCCTAAATATCTGAGAATGGACTGTTCCAGTGGTGGGTGACGTGAAGCCTGATTCTCTGCTATGACATGCAGACTGATTCTCTGCTGACATGAAGCCAGATCCTCTGTTACGGGACATCTCTCCTCTGCCTGGGTGCTGGGCCTAAATATATGCCAATGGACTGTTCCAATGTTGGGTGACGTGAAGCCTCATTCTCTGCTATGACATGCAGACTGATTCTCTGCTGACATGAAGCCAGATTCTCTGTTACGGGACCTCTCTTCTCTGCCTGGGTGCCTGGGCCTAAATATATGACAATGGACTGTTGCAGTGGTGGCTGACGTGAAGCCTGATTCTCTGCTATGACATGCAGACTGATTCTCTGCTGACATGAAGCCTGAATCTCTGTTACGGGACCTCTCTCCTCTGCCTGTGTGCTGGGCCTAAATATATGCCAATGGACTGTTGCAGTGGTGGCTGACGTGAAGCCTGTTTCTCTGCTATGACATACAGACTGATTCTCTGCTGACATGAAGACAGATTCTCTGTTACGGGAACTCTCTCCTCTGCCTGGGTGCTGGGCCTAAATATATGACAATGGACTGTTGCACTGGTGGCTGACGTGAAGCCTGATTCTCTGCTATGACATGCAGACTGATTCTCTGCTGACATGAAGCCAGATTCTCTGTTACGGGACCTCTCTCCTCTGCCTGGGTGCCGGGGCCTAAATATCTGAGAATGGACTGTTCCAGTGGTGGGTGACGTGAAGCCAGATTCTCTGCTATGGGACCTCTCTCCAATTGATATTGGTTAATTTTTATTTATTTTATTTTTATTTTTATTCATTTCCCTATCCACATTTGTTTGCAGGGGATTTACCTACATGTTGCTGCCTTTTGCAGCCCTCTAGCCCTTTCCTGGGCTGTTTTACAGCCCTTTTAGTGCCGAAAAAGTTCGGGTCCCCATTGACTTCAATGGGGTTCGGGTTCGGGACGAAGTTCGGGTTGGGTTCGGATCCCGAACCCGAACATTTCCGGGAAGTTCGGCCGAACTTCTCGAACCCGAACATCCAGGTGTCCGCTCAACTCTATTCATGACCCTATACTGGCAGCCAACCCCCGTTATCCCCCTTTTCAACACTAAAAACAACTCACATTATATGTCATAATATAAAGTACGTATCTGAACCACGCACCCATGGCTGGACAAGTTAGGAAACAACACCTCAAACTCTGTACAGACAGGAGAAATTGGGCAGAGAATAATTATCAGAACATGAGATACTCTCTTGAGAAATGAAATTCCCTCGAGATTGATGTTTGTCTTTCTCATGATATTAATTGCCAATTATTGTGAAAAATAAAATCATCATAGTCATGATTGTTTGTCCCTCATCCATTTTTCATTGGCCTATGTAAAAGTTCTTTTGAGCAAATGATGATCAACTTGATATTATGTGGATCAGCATGAGTTATGGTCCTGAATGAGGAAATGCAAAAGTACTCTCATTAGTACAGTCTCTGTAGCTGAAATGCCTCTGTGAGGGCCCATTTACCGTACACTGACCTGTATCACTGGGAGATTCTTGAAAAAGTGAACACTCATAGGACTGCTCATTCCTGATCATTGTAACTCATTAACTTGAGAATTCTTATACAGCAGTGGATGTGAAACCACTGTGTCAACCAACAGATTTGACTTTGGGATAATCCTAAAAGGCTTTATCCTGGCAGTCCCCTGGTATTTACTCTTTACCCCTATACAGAGATCTGAACTTCCTTACAGGAGATCCACCAGGCTGCTACTTCTTAGAGTAGTCTCTGTGTCGTTGACAGCTGACCCTCGGAAGTCAGAGACACCATGGGGAGCATTGAGAGGTCAGGCAAAACCATAGTCATGGACAAGTTGAGGTAAGGGCTGGCAGAGTACGTGCAATACGGTAAATGGTTAGAGGTCAGGGTAGGCAGAAAAGGTCAATGCAGAAGTCAGGCTAGGTTAGGCTAGCAGAGGGTAAGAGTCCAGTAAACTGGCAGAAATTGATACATGGGCAGACAAATAAATACTCCGAACCTTTCAGAGAACTAGCAAGCAGAAAAACCTGTTACTCAGGTACTTTCCCACAGGTGTCTTTAAGTATCCCTGGGTAACCTGAAATTGGCTTGGGAGGATTAGTGGGTTCACACGCTAACCCTTTAAAAGATAAAGTGAACATGCACCCTATGTGCAAGGCAGTGTTGGTTTAAAGCAGGCCACAAATTGCAGCTGGGCCCACTGGGTAGAGGACGGACATGGCTGCTGCATATGGGTAAGGCCCACCTCCAACCGTCATACAAATGTTTGTTCTTGATAATCAGCTCAATCATCTGCCAGTGCAAAAGGGCCTTTAGCCAATGTCCCCACAGTCACATGACCATGCTTCGGATGTTTATCATGTACTTGTGTGATGTCCTGTTATTATCCTTCTCCAACTCCCTAAAGTACAGGACATCAAAAACCCTGTTCTCTTGTTCCTGCTACATTGACTTGTCCCTGCCTCTTCTACAAGGGGTATTACTTATAAAGAACGATCAATGACTTTGAACTGATGAACAGGGGAGATACATATTGGGAACTGTATTCCTATACATTGGTATTTCAATCCATAGCAACCCCTGGCAGCATGTAAACAACTGTGCTGTAGGGATACAAATAGGGAAAATGAACCAACTAGCTTTAAACTATAGTTACATTATCTAGTGAACATTCTGACATCTATATAAACCTGGATAACCCATTTACCAGGGGCGTAACTACCATAGTGGCAGACCATGCAAATGCTATGGGGCCCAGGGCAAGAGAGGGCCCGGTCTTAGTTGGGATCTTCTCCTCTTCTACTGGAAGTGAAAACTTGGTCAGGACTCTACCCTCTAAAGCAGGCCTCCAGCTGTTGCAAAACTACAACGCTAACAATTCCCTGCTGAAGGCTGATAGCTATAGGCTGTTCGGCCATGCTGGGAGTTGTAGTTTTGAAACAGCTGGAGGGAGCAGGTTGAGCATGCCTGTTCTAAAGGAACAACTTTTAGCAGATGAGGCAGTGGAAAAAATGACCCATGGGTCATTGAAAGGGGTTTAGGTGGAAACTCTTCTGTACTGTGTGGGGGGCCTGGTTTGATCCTTGCTATGGGGTCCCTACTTTTCTATGTACGCCATTGCCATTTACACAGTGGTCGTAACACTAACCTAATCTCTTTCCCTTTTTACTGTTATCATTGACAGGACATGTTAGTAATACGGGTCATGCCTTTCGACTATAGTATCTCTACACCCTTTCTCCTCTAGTCTACAATTGATACTCTATCTAGCCTTACATCAGCACCACCAGCCTTCTTCCTATTTGTCACTAATTTTACTTTAGCTTTCCTTAATAAATGCCTAATACTGGACCTACAGGTCCTGCTTTACCTGTTAGCGAGAGTTCAACTTTAATTGACATCAGACTTGTTATAGCATAGTAAAGTTGTGACCAGAATTTGTTCATGTAAAACTATCCATCATCATGTCACTCAATGCTTACATTACATCATCCTATTATATCTTATATTAATTATATCATTTTTCTTCTGCGCATTAGAAGATTTAGTTAGAAATCTCCTTGTAGCATAAATTAATCTTATGGGACATACTGTGGCAATGCATGTCCCGATGGACGGTTCAGTGATGGCAAACATCATTATACGTGCAGTAAATTGGTCTAGGAAGAGACGTGTCATATGAGGTGAATGTCTGATTAGATTTAACTTTAACTATACCATACTGCATGTGGCAATGTACAGTACAAAACAATGAGCACAAAATATAATTTCTTGTATTAATTCTAATGCTAAAGAGATTTTTTTTAAAGCCTCACAATGGGGTAACACGTCATACTTACTGTTTTTCCACTGATAAAGTTCCAATATTAGAATTCAAAAAGTTGATGCTGTTTGGTTTTAAAAATTCTGGTTCTAGTAATCCCAAAATTTGTGCCATTGCCTTCTTCAGGCAATTGGGACACTTTTGACTCAGGTCAAATTTATTCAGACCCAAATCGAATCAGCTGGCCGATTTGACCCAAATCAAACTTTAAAAAAAGTCCTTTATCTCTACTAGAGGTCGTAGGATATTTATAAGTTCCAGCTTTCTGCAACACCATCATTATAAACCGCCCTGGTTTCTGTAACGTGACATTATAAACCACCCTGGGGTTAAAAATGTGAAGGCAGATGCCCTGTCAGGTTGTTTTCCGGGAGGGGGGAACTTTGAAGATCCGGGTCCCATTTTGGCTGAAGGGGTGGTCGTCTCTGCTCTTTATCCTGATTTGGAGGCAGAGGTTCAGGCAGCCCAGGCAGAGGCTCCTGATCTTTGTCCCCCTGGGAGGTTGTTTGTGCCTCTCACTTTACGACACAAGGTTTTTAAGGAGCACCACGATACTGTCCTTGCTGGGCACCCGGGGAGAAGAGCCACAGTGGGTCTCATTGCTCGGAGATTCTGGTGGCCGGCTCTTCGTAAGACGGTTGAGGGTTTTGTGGCAGCCTACGAGACCTGTGCTCGTGCCAAGGTCCCTCATTCACGGCCATCAGGTTCTCTCCTCCCGTTACCCATTTCTTCCCGTCCTTGGACGCATCTGTCCATGGACTTCATTACGGACCTGCCTCGTTCCTCGGGGAAGACTGTGATTCTGGTAGTAGTGGACCGTTTTAGCAAAATGGCGCATTTTATTCCCTTTCCTGGGTAACCCAATGCTAAGACGCTGGCGCAAGCATTTGTTGATCACATTGTTAAATTGCATGGCATTCCTTCAGACATCGTTTCTGAAAGGGGCACGCAATTTGTTTCCAGATTCTGGAAGGCCTTCTGTTCTCGCTTAGGGGTTCAGTTGTCGTTCTCTTCTGCTTTTCACCCGCAGTCGAATGGTCAGACCGAACGCGTCAATCAGAATCTGGAGACATCTGCGCTGTTTTGTGGCGGAGAATCAGGAGGATTGGTGTTCTTTTTTTGTCCCTTGTTGAGTTTGCTTTAAATAATCGTCGCCAGGAGTCCTCTGATAAGTCACCATTTTTTGGTGCATATGGGTTTCATCCTCAGTTTGGGACATTCTCTGGAGAGGGGTCTTCTGGTTTACCTGATGAGGAGAGATCCATAATGTTTTTCACAGGTCACTATTAAAACCTTATGTCCAACCCACTGAACCCTCCTCTTTGCCTCCTCCTCCGATTGTTGTTGATGGTAATCTTGAATGTCAGGTGTCTAGAATTGTGGATTCTCGCATTATCCGCGGTTCTCTCCAGTACCTCGTTCATTGGGAGGGTTATGGTCCTGAGGAGAGGCTGTGGGTCCCACTGGCGGACATTAAGGCCACTCGTCTCATCAGGGCTTTCCATAGGTCTCATCCTGAGAAGGTGGGCTCTGAGTGTCCGGAGTCCACTCGTAGAGGGAGGGGTACTGTCACCGCCAGCTCTGTGAGAAGATCTGGCAGACGTTCTTCTCTACCTGTTGTATGATGTTCTTTGTTTTGGTTTCACTTTCTCATCTCCTTTCCTGCTCCCAGCTGTCACCATTTGCACAGATTGTCTCCCTTTACATTCCCGCCCATACTGCCTCACTTTGCGGTTTATACTTCTTCCTGGATTGTGTTCTCTGCTGGAGGCTGCGTCTCCTGATTCCTCAGATAAGTCTGTTTCCTTCATTTGTGGTTCCTTGCTGGCTTGATTGTAGGTGACCCTGACTCCGTCCGTATTAAGTGCAGGGAGCCGGTGGTTGTGTCCCCTCACTATTATAGGGTTTTCAGGTGTCACATAGTATAAGGTACGAGGGCATGCAATCGTCTACCATAGAGACCCTTAGCAGTCAGGGAGAGTTCTAGGGGTTTTATAGGGCTCACCCATATGCTCCTTAGTTTGGGATCAAGCCAGTCGGATGTTTATTTATAAGTTCCAGCTTTCTGCAATACCATCCGTGACATATGGTATTGATGGCGCTGCCTATTTTTGTTGTCCTTGCCTCCTGTCAATTTGGACACACCTACAACATTTTTCTAGGGCCAATGTACATTCCCAGTCCGCCCCTGGGCATCTTATAGGGTAAAAAATACAGTATGTGTGTGTGTGTCTATATGTGCATTCTCCTCCCTTTTACCCCCTCACCATAGACATTGTAGCGCTGGGCAGTGTAATTTTATCTCAGCCAAAAAATACTCCCTTTTAATGTGAGCCTACTCCCATAATGTGTACCAGTACAAAATCTACTCCCTCATAAAAAAAACTACCCCCAAATCAAACCTCACATGAGACCCTCCAATATCAGACCTCAGATCAGTGCCTCGTTTAGACCTCCTTATCAGAACTCAGATCAGAACCCAGTTTCGGACCTAAGATCAGACCCCCCATTAGACTTGCATGTCAGACCCCCATATCAGACCTCAGATTAGACCCCCTTTAGACCTCCATGTGAGACCACCATGTCAGACCCATCCCCCATATCAGACCGCTTTAACCTTTATGTGAGACTTCAGATCAGGACTCTATATGAGATGGGGCCACCATATTAGAACTCAGATCAGACCCCTATTAGACTTTTATATCAGACCCCCCCCAAGTATCAGACCTCAGATCAGACCCCCATTAGACCTGCATGTCAGATCCCCCATATCAGACCTTAGATCAGACCCCCTTTAGACCTCCATGTAAGACTACCATGTCAGACCCACCCCCATATCAGACCCCCTTTAGACCTCCATGTGATACTTCAGATCAGAATTCCATCATGACATCAGATCAGACCCTCATTAGAACCACCATGTCAGATCCCCCAAATATAAGACCCCAGATAAGACTTTAAAATAAATAAATAAACTTACCACTCCTACTCCGCCACCACTCTCCCGGGCCGGCGTTCTCCCCTTCCCTACCTTGTCTTTTCTGGGCCCGCACTGTACATCCATCTGACTGCCTGCAGTGTCAGGTCATAGTGTGTGCAGCCCAGAGGAGACCAGGAAAGAGGGGTGAGTACAGCGCTCACAGCGCTTCACTTCCCCACCTCCTGCAGACTAGTGAGCGCTTCCATAATGGAAGCACTCACTAGTATTCACTTTATAAGATGCACTGCGTGGGCCCGGCACTTGACTGGGTGCTGACGATGGCCCTGGTAGGACCCCCGTTGATCTGACATTGATGACCTCTTCTGAGGACAGGTCATCAATATTAAACCACCACTCAACCCCTTTAAGGATGCATTCACCCGACTGTATTTTTGGGTCTGCATCTGTTCCGCAATTTTGCGTAATGGGTGCGGACCCATTCATTTTAATAGGGCCGAAAAAGATGTGGACAGCACACTGTGTGCTGTCCGCATCCGTAGTTCCGATCCGCGGCCCCGCAAAAAAGATAAAGTGAAATTGCGGACAAGAATAGGCATTTCTGTCATAGGGGCGGCTATATTCACACGCCCGCAATTTGTAAACCGCAAAACATATACGGTCGTGTGAATGTAGCCTAAAGGGAATCGGTCAGCATGATCTTGAGTCCAGATCACGATTTATTTTCCTTCTGCCCCCCATCCCCCCACTGTCAGCATTAAGATCTGCACTGAAATACATTGTCAAGACTGCAGTGCATGCGCACATGAGCATTTTGTGAGGAAAGCACAGCCGTCCGGACTTTGTATTTTTGTGCAGCTTTGAAAGCGGACAGTGGGGGAACCAGGGGGAAGTAGGAAAATAAAAAATAGTGACATGGACTCCTTATCTGCAGGACTACTCATGTATTACTAATGATATACTACAGTCCAGAATTGTGGTGACAGATTCACTTTAAAAACAGCAAAACATAAAAAATTTAAAAAAATATTTTTAAAAATGGTGGCAAAACTCAGTATGCTCAAACCATTGGTGTCAAGCCACGCTTGGCTTTTCTGTGGACTCTTGATTCACTAGGATGCAATGTTCTGCAGAGGTTGTGGTTTCTGGGTGGAATTACTATTACTATGGGAGCTATAGGGAAGCATTATTATTACTGAAGGAACTACGGTAAAGGGGGCACTATTATAAATATGGGAACTAAAGGGGAACATTATTACTGAAGGAACTATAGGGAGGCATTATTATTACTTGAGGAATTATAGGGAGCATTAATATTACTGGAGGAATTATAGGGGACATTATTATTATTACTGAAGGAACTATAGGGAGGCATTATTAATACTAAAGGAATTATAGGGGGCATTATTATTACTTGAGGAATTATAGGGAGCATTAAAATTACTGGAGGAATTATAGGGGACATTATTATTATTACTGAAGGAACTATAGGGAGGCATTATTAATACTAAAGGAATTATAGGGGGCATTATTATTATTATTTTATATTTTTTTATTAGAACTACAAGGGAACATTATTACTGAAGGAACTATAGGCAGGCATTGTTATTACTGTAGGTAGTATGGGAGGCATTATTATTACTGGATGTAGTATAGGAGGCATTATTATTACTGAATAAACTATAGAGGTCATTACTATTACTGGAGCTAGTATAGGGGGCATTAATATTACTAGAGGAACTATAAAAGGCATTATTATTACTGGAGGAATTAAGGGGGCATTAATATTACTAGAGAAACTATAGGGGGCATTATTATTACTGGAGGAATTAAGGTGGGCATTATTATTACTGGAGGTAGTATAGGAGGCATTAATATTACTGAAGGAACTATAGAGGTCATTACTATTACTGGAGGAAGCATAGGGGGCATTATTATTACTGGAGGAACTATTAGGGGCATTATTATTACTGGAGGAACTAAAGGGGGACATTATTATTACTGGAGCTAGTATAGGGGGCATTATTATTACTGGAGGTAGTATAGGAGGCATTGTTATTACTGGAGGTAGTATAGGAGGCATTATTATTACTGGAGGTAGTATAGGAGGCATTATTATTACTGAAGCAACTATAGAGGTCATTACTATTACTGGAGGAAGCATAGGGGGCATTATTATTACTAGAGAAACTATAGGGGGCATTATTATTACTGGAGGAATTAAGGTGGGCATTATTATTACTGGAGCTAGTATAGGGGGCATTATTATTACTGGAGCTAGTATAGGGGGCATTATTATTACTGGAGGTCGTATAGAAGGCATTATTATAACTGAAGGAACTGTAGAGGTCATTACTATTACTGGAGGAAGCATAGGGGGCATTAATATTACTAGAGGAACTATAGGGGGCATTATTATTACTGGAGGAATTAAGGTGGGCATTATTATTACTGGAGCTAGTATATGGGGCATTATTATTACTGGAGGTAGTATAGGAGGCATTATTATTACTGAAGGAACTATAGAGGTCATTACTATTACTGGAGGAAGCATAGGGGTCATTATTATTACTGGAGGAACTATAGGGGGCATTATTATTACTGGAGGAACTAAAGGGGGACATTATTATTACTCTAGGAACTATAGGGGCATTATTATTACTGGAGGAAGTATAGAGTTCATTAGTTACTGAAGGAACTATAGAAGCTGTTATTATTATGGGGGGCACTATATTTAAGGGGCACAGAGGGCACAGACTTGCTGAGGTAGGTAGGGGTGGCTTAGTGCTTAATTAATGACAATTGAAAGAAGATGAGGACAGAACATGGCACCAGCCACCACAGTAGGGGCAGCCTACTGAAGGTATTTTGTGCTGCATTTTTTTTATTTGGTATGTGGTATAGCTAGCCATGCCTACTTGTCTTTGCCACCACCATTTGTAAATTTGGACCCATCCACAGCATGACACCATGTTTAGTTTTTTTTTTCTTCCAGGACCACCTTACGTTCCCAGTCCGCCCCTGTTGTCATGTACTCTATGATGTCTGATTTCCATTCTTTCCATCCATCATTGGACAATCCCTTTAATACTTCAGGATGGGATAGAAGAGTTATTGGGGGGTGTTCAGGAGAGCTCTGGGGTTCAGGGTTAGTTGGCGGTTTAGTATGATATACATGTTCTTCAGAAGGCGCCGTATTAATAGTTCCTTCTCTTATAGATTCCCAGATGAGAAGGAAGATCACATCGGTCTGTATGGGAAGAGAGGTAGGAGACAAGTATCTGATAGGTTGGGGTCTGACTCCTGGAGCTGGCACCATCACAAGAATAGAAGTCCTGTTTTCACATAGCGTGCTGCACAAGTGTTTTTAATACTAAGCCACACCTCTAACTCCGCCCAATTACTATCTATACACACAATCCAATTTGTGTCCCCACAAAGGAATTATTCCCCCTTACTATCTCTTTACAGTAGTTGGGCCCCCTCAGTGCCACCCTGGGCCGCACCTTTAAGAAGCAAGATGAGGCAGCTGCCTCAGGCGGCGCCTTGTAAGGAAAAGTGGAGGGCAGAAGGCCAGTGATATGCAGTAATACTTAGTGACAGTGCATGGAGTACTGTACAGTATTCTTTGAGCTGTGTCAGTGGAAGACCAGCTCAGGACTGCACGTACTGCTCTGGTGAGGATTGGTGGGTCTAGCGTCTAGCGTCTTGTCTGATTCATCCTTACTGCCTGCAATCAATCCTGTCCAGACTCCAGGGAGCACCGAGCACGGCAATGATGAACACGTTGTGTATCCAAGGCAAGATTAAAGGGAGGACACAAAGGGCCTCCACTTATAAAGAGGAAGAAGGGGTCTCTACCAATTCACGTTAGAGCATCTGTCAACTAGGGGTGAGAGAATCCCACTTTGGATCCAAGATCTGAAGTCGATTCGTTCCCCGACTTCGTTTTAATGCTGCACTGCGTGGAGGCTCAGAGTCCAGTGTCTCGTGAGACTTCGGTGAAGAACTTCAGCCTTCGATTGTACAACTTTAAAAACATTTTAAAACAGCAATTCGAAGACTGCTTTGGTACTGACTGGTATCTCAGTACCGAAGCCGCATTTGGATTGCTGTTTTAAAATGTTGTATTGAATTAAAAGTCGAAGTTCTTCCTCCAAGTCTCACGAAGTTTCGGACTTAATGAATTCTGCCTCTGTGCAGCGCATACAGCATTAAAACAAAGTTGGGAAAATTAATCGACTTTGGATCTTGGATCTAGGGCAAAGGCATTATTAGGAGTTCCGGTGACGTACCGGGACTCTCCATGGGGCTGCCAGGAAGCCCGGTGACATCACCGGCACTGATGGGCAGGCTATAGTGCTGCCCTAGCCAGTAAAGCAGCTAGGGCGGCGCTAAAGCCCGCCCATTAGAGCCGGTGACGTCACCGAACACACTGCCGGGCGGAAGCTTCCGCCCGGCCGTGTGTTATGATAAACAAAAAAGCCTGTGCCCTGCGCGATTTAGCGCAGGGGAAGGGAGCGCATCGGGGGCTGCCTGGGAGAAAATAAGGGTATGTCCGGGTTCAGCTCTGAACCCGGACAACCCCTTTAATTGATAAACAATACTGGAAGACTCCCCTGCATAACAGAAACAGGACGGATCCGTTTTGCAGCCCATAGACTTCTATTATGACGGAATGAATAACGGAATACCTCTAAAGGCATTCCGTCATAGAACTGGTAACTGAATCCATGACGCAACTCACCTTTTACTACAAAAGTGTGAACGATTTTCAAAATATGACATTCGCTCATCTCTAGTTACCACCCAAAAAAATGTAATAAAAAGTGACCAAGAAGTCACACTGGCCAAAACAGATCACCCTTAAAAAATGAGTCCTCACACATAACTATAAAAATGTTATGGGAGCAGACTATAGACATAAAAATAGTTTTTACCGCATAGTCAAAGCTGTAAAAAAAAAATATATATATAGAACTGTGTTTTTGTTTCCAATTCCACCCCATTGGGAACTTTTCCCAGCTCCCTACTACATTCTATGCACTATTAAACGGTGCCATCAGAAAATACAATGTGTCCAAGCAAAAAACAAACCCTCAAATATCTATGTGAACAGAAAAATAAGAAAGGAAAACCAGAAAGTAAAAATGAAAACACAAAACCACTGAATCAAAAAACTTTTTTTTATTTTTTTATTATTATTTGCTTCAACACAATTTTATTGTAAACCACTGATTTGCCGCACACAACCCTCAACCTGTTCACCCACACCTTCAAAACTCCATCATCTACCATCCTGATTACTGCTCAGCTGAGGCCTTTTATACCGGAGTGTCTCCCACAATCCTCTGCAGTTTCCTCTATAAAAGTCCAGACTTCCTGCTGGCCGTCCTCTTATGTGGTCAGAGCAGACACCCCCTGCTGCAGTCAGTGCAGGTAAATAGTACATGGGTCTCACAAATTGTAGTTATTTTGCTTTTGATTCCCTTCAGAAGTACAATAAAGTGGGGGAAGCAGAGCACTAGGTGGGAGCCTGAGAAGGAAGAGATGAGATGCGCACATTTACAGGGGTTTTATCAGAGAACTTGTATCATAACCAAGATTAGTCCTTGTCACACACTTATCTCTTCATAGGTGTCTTCTACTACAGGGGAGCATTATACCACATGGGAGCTTATGGGTCCCATTATACTATAGGAGACTACAGGGGTGTGTTATAGGGGGGGGTTCCATGGTAGGAGAGGACTACATACTAAAAGGGACTACAGGGGAACATCATACTACAGGGAGGGGTACCGCATGGGGTGTAGTTTGAGGGGGGGACCGCATGGGGTGTAGTTTGAGGGGGGGGGTACCGCATGGGGTGCAGTTTGTGGGGGGACCACATGGGGTGAAGTTTGTGGGGGACCGCATGGGGTGCAGTTTGTGGGGTGGGGACCGCATGGGGTGCAGTTTGTGGGGTGGGGACCGCATGGGGTGCAGTTTGTGGGGTGGGGACCGCATGGGGTGCAGTTTGTGGGGGGGGACCGCATGGGGTGCAGTTTGTGGGGGGGGACCGCATGGGGTGCAGTTTGTGGGGGGGGACCGCATGGGGTGCAGTTTGTGGGGGGGGACCGCATGGGGTGCAGTTTGTGGGGGGGGACCGCATGGGGTGCAGTTTGTGGGGGGGGACCGCATGGGGTGCAGTTTGTGGGGGGGGACCGCATGGGGTGCAGTTTGTGGGGGGGGACCGCATGGGGTGCAGTTTGTGGGGGGGGGACCGCATGGGGTGCAGTTTGTGGGGGGGGACCGCATGGGGTGCAGTTTGTGGGGGGGGACCGCATGGGGTGCAGTTTGTGGGGGGGGACCGCATGGGGTGCAGTTTGTGGGGGGGGACCGCATGGGGTGCAGTTTGTGGGGGGGGACCGCATGGGGTGCAGTTTGTGGGGGGGGACCGCATGGGGTGCAGTTTGTGGGGGGGGACCGCATGGGGTGCAGTTTGTGGGGGGGGACCGCATGGGGTGCAGTTTGTGGGGGACCGCATGGGGTGCAGTTTGTGGGGGGGGGGACCGCATGGGGTGCAGTTTGTGGGGGGGGGACCGCATGGGGTGCAGTTTGTGGGGGGGACCGCATGGGGTGCAGTTTGTGGGGCGACCGCATGGGGTGCAGTTTGTGGGGGGGCCGCATGGGGTGCAGTTTGTGGGGGGGGGGGCCGCATGGGGTGCAGTTTGTGGGGGGGGCAGCATGGGGTGCAGTTTGTGGGGGGGGGCCGCATGAAGAGAAACTGCAAGGATGTATTTTCCCACTGGTAATAGTGGCAAATTATAGTACAGGGTCAGCAGGGAATTACAGGAATTGTATTATACTGTAGTGGTGGATTCTACAGGAAGATTATAGGGTTGCAGTACACTAAGGGGTTTTACAGGTGTGCATTGCTGTCGGGGGATTACAAGGGTGCATTATACTATAGAGGTCAAGTATACTCCGGGTGGGGCCTATGGAGGTGCAGTATACTCTGGAGGGCTACAGGGGGTGTAGTATACTGTGAGCTTCCATGTTTGATTTCAAGTGTTTGTATTAAGTGACGAGCTTCAGGGAGCGTAGCAGGGGACTACAGTAAGTTAGTTGCTAATCGTTGCACTGTATTGTTTCTCTTGTGTAATCCCCGTCAGTAGGTGTTCCATCGACAGTGCAGTCCAGTGCACTTCTTGTCTGACGGTTTGGTATCTCACATCGTGTATCTAAATGAATGAGACACCCCCTGCTGCAGCCGGTGCAGGTTAGTACATGGTTCTCAGTTACTTTGGCTTTGATTCCCTGGTTCAGAAGGAAAATGAAGAGGGGGAAGCAGAGCACTAGGTGGGCAGCCTGAGAAGGAAGAGATGAGATGCGCACATTTACAGGGGTTTTATCAGAGAACTTGTATCATAACCAAGATTAGTCCTTGTCACACACTTATCTCTTCATAGGTGTCTTATACTACAGGGGAGCATTATACCACATGGGAGCTTATGGGTCCCATTATACTATAGGAGACTACAGGGGTGTGTTTATGGGGGTTACATGGTAGGAGAGGACTATATACTATAAGGGGACTACAGGGGCACATCATACTACAGGGAGGGGGGCCACATGGGGTGCAGTTTGCTAAGGGGGGCCACATGGGGTGCAGTTTGCTAAGGGGGGGCCACATGGGGTGCAGTTTGCTAAGGGGGGGCCACATGGGGTGCAGTTTGCTAAGGGGGGGCCACATGGGGTGCAGTTTGCTAAGGGGGGGCCACATGGGGCGCAGTTTGCTAAGGGGAGGCCACATGGGGTGCAGTTTGTTAAGGGGGGGCCACATGGGGCGCAGTTTGCTAAGGGGGGGCCACATGGGGCGCAGTTTGCTAAGGGGGGGCCACATGGGGCGCAGTTTGCTAAGGGGGGGCCACATGGGGCGCAGTTTGCTAAGGGGGGGCCACATTGGGTGCAGTTTGCTAAGGGGGGGCCACATGGGGCGCAGTTTGCCAAGGGGGGGGGCCACATGGGGCGCAGTTTGCTAAGGGGAGGCCACATGGGGCGCAGTTTGCTAAGGGGAGGCCACATGGGGCGCAGTTTGCTAAGGGGAGGCCACATGGGGCGCAGTTTGCTAAGGGGGGGCCACATGGGGCGCAGTTTGCTAAGGGGGGGCCACATGGGGCGCAGTTTGCTAAGGGGGGGGCCACATGGGGCGCAGTTTGCTAAGGGGGGGCCACATGGGGCGCAGTTTGCTAAGGGGGGGCCACATGGGGCGCAGTTTGCCAAGGGGGGGGCCACATGGGGCGCAGTTTGCCAAGGGGGGGGCCACATGGGGCGCAGTTTGCCAAGGGGGGGGCCACATGGGGCGCAGTTTGCCAAGGGGGGGGGCCACATGGGGCGCAGTTTGCCATGGGGGGGGCCACATGGGGCGCAGTTTGCCAAGGGGGGGGGCCACATGGGGCGCAGTTTGCCAAGGGGGGGGGGCCACATGGGGCGCAGTTTGCCAAGGGGGGGCCACATGGGGCGCAGTTTGCCAAGGGGGGGCCACATGGGGCGCAGTTTGCTAGGGTGAAAGCTCGGACTGGTCCCATAGGGGCCCAGGTGAGTATCCTGGTGGGCCCCTGAGCAAGGTAAGCCCCTAGTCTCCCACCCCCTGCACAGGTGGCACATAACAGAGTAGACTTACTGCACTACATATATATTGTATCTATAGCACCACAACCAGCCAATGTTCATATAAAAAACTTGACACTAGACAGGATCAGAGCTGAGATGACGTCTAGGTAGAGAGGAAGCTACCAGTGTCCTCTTTTCCCCAGGACCTACCTTCTCAGAGTTGCTGCAGGGACCCCATAGTCAATCATCTGGTAGCATCTTGCTGCTTTGTGAGCAGGTAATATTTGAATGTATAGCGTACATTGGGCCCCCAAAATAAATTTTACTGGTAGGCCCTAGGCACCCCAGTCTGACACTGCTGAGGGAGGGGGGGGGGGGTGACGGGGCAGTATGCGGGGTGGGGGCAGTATGTGGGGTGGGGGCAGTATGCTGTGTATATATACTAAGGACAGTACTGTGCTTATGGCAGAGAAGTAGCGGATGAGGTTAAACACTAACAAATGTAAGGTTCTGCAGCAGGTTTCCACACAAACATAGAGGATTCTTTACGGTAAGAGCAGTGAGACTATGGAGCTCTCTGCCTGAGGAGGAGGTGAGCTAATTTCCGCTTATGAAATTTGTTTGCGATTAATTTACTGGTAAAAGCAGAATTGTGTTATGGATTCTGTTACCACGGACCTTAACGAAATTCTATGACTGAATAACGGAAGGCCTTTAGAGGTATTCCGTTATTTATTCCGTCATAATAGAAGTTTATGGGCTGCAAAACGGATCCGTCCTGTTTCAGATATGCATTCCATCGTAGAATTACGTTATGGTCTGCGGTAACGGAATTCATAACGCAAGTTACATTTTACTACAAAACAAAGTGTGAACGAATTTGAAAATTTGAAATTCGCTAATCTTATTGTGGTCACTTTGCTAAAAAAAATAACATTACTTTATTCTGCGACTCAATATGAATACAATACCAGACGTGTCATTTTTTTACTACTTCAAAAAAAATAAAACTGTTGCATTATACTACATTGGAACTAAAGGGTCACATTATGCTACAGGGGGACTGCTGGGGCGCATTATACTACAGGGGGTGCATTATATGGATGTATTATACGAATTGGCCACTACAGGGGGTGCATTATACTACAGGGCAAGGCTGGCGTCGGCACCGGCATACCCGGGCGAGTCCCAGGGCCCAGGGCACAGCTGCCAGAAACAATGAGCGCTTCCATCAATACAGATGGAAGTGCTCATTGCTGGGAGCTGCGGTCCTGTCACTCACCGCTCAGCTCTTAGCGCTCCTCCCCTCCTTCAGGCCGGCTGCGCTCTGAATGGTGAATGGTTTTTACTATGGAGGGGGCACATGGGGCTTTTACTATGGAGGGGGCACATGGGGCTTTTACTATGGAGGGGGCACATGGGGCTTTTACTATGGAGGGGGCACATGGGGCTTTTACTATGGAGGGGGCACAGGGGGCTTTTACTATGGAGGGGGCACAGGGGGCTTTTACAATAATGGAGGGGGCACAGGGGGCTCTTACTATAATGGAGGGGGCACAGGGGGCACTTACTATAATGGAGGGGGCACAGGGGGCTCTTACTATAATGGAGGGGGCACAGGGGGCTCTTACTATAATGGAGGGGGCACAGGGGGCACTTACTATAATGGAGGGGGCACTTACTATAATGGAGGGGGCACAGGGGGCTTTTACTATAATGGAGGGGGCACAGGGGGCACTTACTATAATGGAGGGGGCACAGGGGGCACTTACTATAATGGAGAGGGCACAGGGGGCACCTACTATAATGGAGGGGGCACAGGGGGCACTTACTATAATGGAGGGGGAACAGGGGGCACTTACTATAATGGAGGGGGCACTTACTATAATGGAGGGGGCACTTACTATAATGGAGGGGGCACAGGGGGCACTTTCCACAATGGAGGGGGCACAGGGGGCACTTTCCACAATGGAGGGGGCACAGGGGGCACTTTCCACAATGGAGGGGGCACAGGGGGCACTTTCCACAATGGAGGGGGCACAGGGGGCACTTTCCACAATGGAGGGGGCACAGGGGGCACTTTCCACAATGGAGGGGGCACAGGGGGCACTTTCCACAATGGAGGGGGCACAGGGGGCACTTTCCACAATGGAGGGGGCACAGGGGGCACTTTCCACAATAGAGGGGGCACAGGGGGCACTTTCCACAATGGAGGGGGCACAGGGGGCACTTTCCACAATGGAGGGGGCACAGGGGGCACTTTCCACAATGGAGGGGGCACAGGGGGCACTTTCCACAATGGAGGGGGCACAGGGGGCACTTTCCACAATGGAGGGGGCACAGGGGGCACTTTCCACAATGGAGGGGGCACAGGGGGCACTTTCCACAATGGAGGGGGCACAGGGGGCACTTTCCACAATGGAGGGGGCACAGGGGGCACTTTCCACAATGGAGGGGGCACAGGGGGCACTTTCCACAATGGAGGGGGCACAGGGGGCACTTTCCACAATGGAGGGGGCACTGGGGGCACTTTCCACAATGGAGGGGGCACTGGGGGCACTTTCCACAATGGAGGGGGCACTGGGGGCACTTTCCACAATGGAGGGGGCACTGGGGGCACTTTCCACAATGGAGGGGGCACTGGGGGCACTTTCCACAATGGAGGGGGCACTAGGGGCACTTTCCACAATGGAGGGGGCACTACAACTTTGCTACCTACTCCATCTTCATTGAGCCGCCAGCGCTCTACAGCAGCAGCACGATGTCCTCACACATGGTCCTGCTGATCTGTGTAGGAGGAGGAACGGGGCAGTTTGGGAATCAGCCTCCGCTCCTCCTACACAGCAGCGCGACGTGGCAGTGTCCTGCTGCTGATCATGGTAGGAGCCAGATGACTGAGACGAGGAGTATTTGTTTTTTCACTTCCTGTGAAGGGGGCACATTTGGGGCATAACCACTGTGAACGGGGCACTGGGCACATATCTTGGCATATCCACCATAAGAGGGCACACATCTTGACATATAAACTGAGGGGGCACATATTTTGGGATACCTACTGTGAGGGGGCACCTATCTTGGCATAACTACTGTGAGGGGGCACCTATCTGTGAGTAGACCTGAGGGACTAAAACACTGGGTAGAAAATAAAAGTAGGCACATAAGGACTGATTCACATATATCCGCTCTGTAGTATGCTCTGTGTAAGGTATTTCATCTATAATAGTTTCATTGCTGTAAGCGCTGTGCAAAATGCCACAAGGGGCCCACTGAGACTTTATCGCCCAAGGGCCCACATAAACCTAGAGCCGACCCTGCTGCAGGCGGGTGCGTTATGCTGCAGGGGTAATAAATGGGTCCATTATACTATGGGACGCATTATCCTCCAGGGTGGCTGCAGGGACTAAATGGGTACGTTCTAATCGGGTTGCACTATATTATAGGGGCACATTATACTACAGGGGTGCATTCTGTTGGGCTTTTAGGAATTTTCTAGTAGGTATCTGTATGGTAGTATCTTTTCAGTATAGTATCAGCAGCAGACACTGGAGATGCTGGTCATGCATGTGCGCTCCCACAGTCCCAGCCACAAGAGGCTGATGCTTTTTTCTATAGTGTGCACTGCCACCGCTGCTGGATTCAAGGTGGTCGTAACCAGGGGTAAGTTAACTGCATGATGGGCCTGGGGCTGTCTAACCAACTTGGGCCCCTCCTTCCATTTTAGTTTAGTTAGTTTTCTGTATGTAGAGGCTCCTGGCTTTGAGCGTCACTCGTCCTAGGCTTCTTCCTCATCACATTTATCTAGGGCACAGCAGCGCACACTGCTCCAGACTAAAAAATACCCAGGAGCCATTGGCTCTTAAACTAAAAAATTTAGAAGCCAAATTACATTTTCAGTTAAATTTAAAATGCATATAATTATAATAAAGACTTGGAGAATACAGCACCACATACCTCTTACATTCCGTGACATAGACCTTTCCTCTTCTTTGTTTGACCCAGACCACCATAACAAATTCTTTCAGCTGCATCTCATCTCTCCAGAGTTTTACATAGACATGTTAGATTTCTGAGTTTTTGCTCAACCTCCCCATCCTGGTGTCCTGACTGTCTTTCTGCTGCCCCCAATACTGTGCCCGTTGTGCTCCCCAATGTCCCAGGTACTATACTGCTGAAAAATGCTGACCTCAGTAGACCTAATTGGGGTTATTTATCAAACTGGTGTATAGTAGAACGGTTTTAGTTGCCCATAGCAAACAAATACCACCTTTCATTTTCCAAATCGGCTGTCAAAAATGAAAGGTGGTTGCTATGGGCATCTAAGCCAGTTCTACTTTACACCAGTTTGATGATTTACCCCAAATGTCCCTAGTTTGGCCCCTGCACTGCCCTCCCCCATGCAGTAGTTTGGCCCCTGCACTGCCCTCCCCCATGCAGTAGTTTGGCCCCTGCACTGCCCTCCCCCATGCAGTAGTTTGGCCCCTGCACTGCCCTCCCCCATGCAGTAGTTTGGCCCCTGCACTGCCCTCCCCCATTCAGTAGTTTGGCCCCTGCACTGCCCTCCCCCATTCAGTAGTTTGGCCCCTGCACTGCCCTCCCCCATTCAGTAGTTTGGCCCCTGCACTGCCCTCCCCATGCAGTAGTTTGGCCCCTGCACTGCCCTCCCCATGCAGTAGTTTGGCCCCTGCACTGCCCTCCCCCATGCAGTAGTTTGGCCCCTGCACTGCCCTCCCCCATGCAGTAGTTTGGCCCCTGCACTGCCCTCCCCCATGCAGTAGTTTGGCCCCTGCACTGCCCTCTCCCATGCAGTAGTTTGGCCCCTGCACTGCCCTCCCCCATGCAGTAGTTTGGCCCCTGCACTGCCCTCCCCCATGCAGTAGTTTGGCCCCTGCACTGCCCTCCCCCATGCAGTAGTTTGGCCCCTGCACTGCCCTCCCCCATGCAGTAGTTTGGCCCCTGCACTGCCCTCCCCCATGCAGTAGTTTGGCCCCTGCACTGCCCTCCCCCATGCAGTAGTTTGGCCCCTGCACTGCCCTCCCCCATGCAGTAGTTTGGCCCCTGCACTGCCCTCCCCCATGCAGTAGTTTGGCCCCTGCACTGCCCTCCCCCATGCAGTAGTTTGGCCCCTGCACTGCCCTCCCCCATGCAGTAGTTTGGCCCCTGCACTGCCCTCCCCCATGCAGTAGTTTGGCCCCTGCACTGCCCTCCCCCATGCAGTAGTTTGGCCCCTGCACTGCCCTCCCCCATGCAGTAGTTTGGCCCCTGCACTGCCCTCCCCCATGCAGTAGTTTGGCCCCTGCACTGCCCTCCCCCATGCAGTAGTTTGGCCCCTGCACTGCCCTCCCCCATGCAGTAGTTTGGCCCCTGCACTGCCCTCCCCCATGCAGTAGTTTGGCCCCTGCACTGCCCTCCCCCATGCAGTAGTTTGGCCCCTGCACTGCCCTCCCCCATGCAGTAGTTTGGCCCCTGCACTGCCCTCCCCCATGCAGTAGTTTGGCCCCTGCACTGCCCTCCCCCTTGCAGTAGTTTGGCCCCCGCACTGCCCTCCCCCATGCACTAGTTTGGCCCCCGCACTGCCCTCCCCCATGCACTAGTTTGGCCCCCGCACTGCCCTCCCCCATGCACTAGTTTGGCCCCCGCACTGCCCTCCCCCATGCACTAGTTTGGCCCACGCACTCCCCCCCCCCAATGCACTAGTTTGGCCTCACTCTTGCTTCACTAATGTCCTCCTGTGCCCCTAGTAATGTCCCCAAAGTTGGCAAAAAAACTAAAAGCTAATACCTCCCTCGGCCATGTAGATGACGGGGGGGGGGGGGGCCGTCCTCCCTCGGCCATGTAGATGATGGGGGGGCCGTCCTCCCTCGGCCATGTAGATGACGGGGGGGGCCGTCCTCCCTCGGCCATGTAGATGACGGGGGGGGCCGTCCTCCCTCGGCCATGTAGATGACGGGGGGGGCCGTCCTCCCTCGGCCATGTAGATGACGGGGGGGGCCGTCCTCCCTCGGCCATGTAGATGACGGGGGGGGGGCGTCCTCCCTCGGCCATGTAGATGACGGGGGGGGGGGCCGTCCTCCCTCGGCCATGTAGATGACGGGGGGGGGGGGCCGTCCTCCCTCGGCCATGTAGATGACGGGGGGGGGGCCGTCCTCCCTCGGCCATGTAGATGACGGGGGGGGGCCGTCCTCCCTCGGCCATGTAGATGACG
This sequence comes from Bufo gargarizans, assembly GCF_014858855.1. Lineage (NCBI taxonomy): Eukaryota > Metazoa > Chordata > Amphibia > Anura > Bufonidae > Bufo > Bufo gargarizans. Next base: position 95,543,847 of record NC_058090.1, on the reverse strand, counting down.
GGGGGGGGGGCGTCCTCCCTCGGCCATGTAGATGACGGGGGGGGGGCCGTCCTCCCTCGGCCATGTAGATGACGGGGGGGGGCCGTCCTCCCTCGGCCATGTAGATGACGGGGGGGGGGCCGTCCTCCCTCGGCCATGTAGATGACAGGGGGGGGCCGTCCTCCCTCGGCCATGTAGATGACGGGGGGGGCCGTCCTCCCTCGGCCATGTAGATGACGGGGGGGGGGAGCCGTCCTCCCTCGGCCATGTAGATGACGGGGGGCCGCCCCCCCCTCGGCCCTGTAGATGACGGGGGGGCCGCCCCCCCGCCCCCCCCTCGGCCGGAGGTCCACAGGTTGGGCATCACTGATGTACATGACTGTGGGCAGTCCCCCAATGGTAATCATACAGTGTGAGTTCACATTAGACAACGGCCACATTTAATTTGAAGGTCACATAGGGGGCACATAAGGGGCCATTATGCAGTGTATGCACATAATCAGGTTTGTAGGGATATCATACTGATCTGAAGGCATGTAAGAGGCTTTAATATTAGATGTGGACAATTATTTTGTGTGGGAGGTACTTATAGGAGCATTATACGGTTTGGTGTACAATAAGGCATTGGGGCATCACACTGGGTGCACAAATAGAAGAATCATACCATGTAGCAGCATATTTTGGGACATAACACTTGGGGGTGGGCACAGAAGATAGCATTACACTGAGGGTTACGTAAGGACAATTACACTGTGTTCAGTCACAAAATGGGCATCGGGGGCCAAGGAGTGATTTGCCATAAATCCCTCATGTACTATTCACTTCATGGCAGAATAAACCGCGCAGAGGATAAAAGTAGCATTATATGCTGTTGTAGTTCCTCATATGGAGCTGGAAAAGGGCGAAGCTATATACTGCTGGACAGAAGTCCCATCCAGGCCAGGAAGTGTGAATGCGGTGCTGTGCTCAATACCTTGCAATTGCCATTTTGAGGAATTTTTAAAAATTGTCTTTATATAATCTGACTGTCTCTGAGGTGAAGCACAAATCAAAGCTTCATATTGGATAAGTGTGTGGCAGTTAAACATGGCAGTTGTATTACATGCTCTCTTCTCTCCCCACAGGTATGGGGAGTGTACATTTTGATTCATAAGAACACAAATAAAGAATACATCCTATGTTTCAGTTGTGTACATCTGGCATCCATTTTGGTCATTTCCGTTTGAGATCTGTTTTTAGATGGAAAAATTCTAAGCGCATGGCATTAAACACGGCAGTTCATAAGGGCACAATGCAGGTATCTAATCCCAGACAATTATGTTCATTTGTCTCTCCATTTTGTGCTTTTCCTACATACTCACCGCCCTGTTATCACTCTTTAACTCTCTACATCAACCCCTCTCTCCTTCCTTCCCATGTACAGCTCACATGGTTTATTCACCTTCCTGAATCTTCTCAACCCATCATGTCTCACTTAAATCACACAACCATCTTCCCTTTTTCTTGATACTTTTGCTTTGGTGGATATATTGCCTAACCTTGGCCCACCATCTTCACATTTCGACCCCTTCCCCATCTACCAAAGATGTTGCGCATTCTCTTCAGTCTTTCAACTGTGTGCTCTGGAATCCACGGTTGGTGTGTAACAAACTCCCATACATTCACAACTTCTGACTAATTTGCTTAACCTGCTGGCCCTCACTGAACCTTGGATTCAGCAATCTGACACTGCTGCTCTTACTGTGGCCTATGTGTTTCACATACACCTGACAAGACATGGTGGTGGAATAGGTGTACTTTCCCTTTCGCCCATGACAGCACCCTTGAGAGACCGCCTCCATCCAGGACAGGAAACAGGAACTTTCGTGGAGAGCTCATAAGGAGGAGCATGGCCCCGAGACCACCAGTTCCTGTTTCCTGTCCTAGACAGAGGACGGTTCGTGGAGAGAAGAAAAGAAAAAGCTAGGCTGCAGGGCCCCGGAGGAATTGTGTTAAGAGTGGGGTTACCTGTTCCGGCATAAGTCTCCTCTTGGAGCCGCCGGCCGGAGTCTGGTGCTGCTGCTGGGGTCTGGCTTACGCTCCGCTGGCGATACTCTGCAGTCCCGGGCTCACCGAGAGGTGCGTTCGGCACGCCGGTCCTGCCCGACAGTGCTCAGGCGGGCCGGGGCCTTCTCCTTTGCCGCGCGCAGGGGGAACTAAAAATCTCGCGATGCGGCGAGATCCGGGTCTCGGTAGAGACTTCCGGTTTTTGGAACGCACGCAGCGTGCGTTCCGGAAGTAGGAAGAGCCTTCTCCTACTTAGGCCGCAGAAAGTTTCCAGCAGGACCCGACCGAGGACTTCGGACCCACAGGCGCACGGTCAGCAGCAGCCCAGCCAGCCAGCCTTACAGGAAGCCACATTTCCTTGGATCCGGGGAGTCACTCTCTATCCCACAGCAGTATGGAGGAGGAGAGTGCCTTACGCGCCGATCAACAGGAGGGTCATGAGATCAGACCGGTACTCCTGGTGGGGTAAGGGGGATCATTCCCCACCATTTATTTCAGCCATCTGTAAAAAGAAACTGGCCCCCTCTTGGTTGAAAAAGTTATGCCAAAGTTGTATTGAGAAACTAGTGGAGGAGGAGTCCCCATCCCTTTTACACAGTATTAGGGAGATGGTAAAGACGGAGGTCTCGGACTCCCTGAAGGATTTCAAAAAGAGCTTTCCCGCTGTAGCCTCTACCTCCCTGGGAACCAGACCAAGCACGGCTAATAGATCTGACTCAGATCCCTTAGAGGAAAGCGATACGGGAGAAATCCTAGATAGCCCAGATTCGTCCCAGGATGAAGAATCCACGGGCAGGCCACTCTTTTCCCCCGATGATACGGAAGCTTTATTAAAAGCAGTTCGTGCGACTATGAAAGTAGACGAACCCAAAGACCCAAAATCCGTTCAGGATATCATGTTTGGTGATCTCGGGCAGAAAAAATCTAGGGTATTTCCCGTTAACGAGAATATAAAGTTTTAATACAGAGGGAATGGAAAAGACCCGATAAAAAGTTTTTGTGCCAAAAAATGTAAAAAGAAAATATCCCTTTGACGAGGCAGACTCAGCAAACTGGGACAGACCCCCTAAATTGGATGCACCTGTTGCAAAAATTTCCCAAAAAAAAAATCGGCCCTTCCATTCGAGGACTTAGGTTCTCTTAAAGACCCTATGGATAAGCGAGCAGAGGTTTACTTAAAAAAAGTTTGGGAGACCTCAGCTCAAGCATTCAAACCAAATATTGCTGATGCATCAGCCGATGCTTTAAAATTAAATGCTAGATCAGCCGCTCTTTCAAATTCAGCCAGACGAGCTATTTGGCTAAAAGGTTGGTCGGGAGACACGGGATCTAAAAATAAGCTGTGTGCAATTCCTTGTCAGGGCGATTATCTTTTTGGATCCGTCTTAGACGACCTTTTGGATAAAGCCTCGGACAATAAAAAAGGATTCCCTGTCTCCAGACCCCCGAAAAAACAACGTTTTTTTCGCAAAAACAAGAAAGATTTTTTTTAGGGGGCAGAGGAAAGACTTCAGAGCTGACAACAAGAATAGGAAAAGCAAGGGGTTTCTCTTCAGTTCCCAATCCTCCTCAACCTCTAAACCATCACAGCAATGACGGTTTCTCTCCTGTGGGGGGCAGACTTTCTCTCTTCCTCTACGCCTGGGAGAAAATCTCCTCAAGTCTCTGGATTTTAGGCGTTATAAAGGAAGGGTTTTGTCTAGAGTTTGTCTCCCGCCCACCGGACAGATTCAAAATCACAAATTTTCTAGGAAACCCGAGGAAAAATCTAGCCTTACAACAAGAGATTGTATCCCTACTTCGGAAGAATGTTCTAATCCCGGTGCCGGAGGCAGAGAAGGGCGAGGGTTTTTACTCCTCCCTTTTTCTGGTCCCCAAACCGGATGGAACATTCAGAACTATTATAAATCTAAAGGATTTAAATCAATTCCTCTCTTACAAAAAATTCAGAATGGAGTCGATCCAATCAGTCATAAAACATCTGTTCAGGAGTAGTGCAGATCCTAGAAGACCTCGGCTGGCAAATAAACGGAGAAAAATCCCATTTAATTCCTTCCCAAGTTTGCATTTTTTTAGGGATGATGCTGGACTCAAAAAAACTACTCTGTATTCTACCCCAGGACAAGATTCAGAGATTAATACAACAGGTTCAGTCCCTGATATCGGCAGAGAACCCTACTATCAGACAAGCAATGGCGGTCTTGGGCAGAATGACCTCAACTATACCAGCGGTCAGTTGGAGCCATCTTCACTCCAGACCCCTACAGTGGCAAATTCTGAAGGAGTGGCAGGGTTCCCTCCGCCCATTAGATACACCTTTCACACTCACCCCCCAAGTGATCCAGTCCCTTCACTGGTGGCTGAACCCCGTAAACCTGTCCCAGGGGCTCCCTTGGTTCCAACAAGACTTTGTTACCCTTACCACCGACGCAAGTCCTTCCGGGTGGGGGGCCTGTTGCCAAGGGGACTTAAGACAAGGTGTTTGGGAAAGAGAGCAGAGTCTAGACTCCCAAAACATGAGGGAACTGAGGGCGGTCTTTTTCGCCTTAAAAGAGTTCCTTCCTTTACTACAGGGAAAGTCTATAAAAGTTTTTTCAGACAACGCCACAGTGGTCTCCTATCTGAACAAACAAGGAGGAACCAGATCAGAAAATCTGATGCGGTTAACAACGGATATCTTTTCCCTTATAATTCCTTCTGTGCCGTCCCTTATGGCAATACATCTAAAAGGTTCAGAAAACAAAGTGGCAGATTTCTTAAGTCGAAATACACTAGACCAGGGGGAATGGTGTCTGAACCAAAGGGTGTTCGATCAAATAATTCGACTTTGGGGTCGTCCTCATCTGGACTTGTTCGCCACCAGAGAAAACAGAAAGTGTCATCGTTTCTTTTCCCTCAGCACGAGAGATTCACCAACAGGGATAGATGCCTTCTCCCTTCCCTGGCCGAACCAGCTCCTCTACGCCTTTCCTCCGTTAAGGCTTCTTCCAAGATGTTTACAGAAGCTGAGACAGGAAAGAACAACAGTGATCTTAATTGCTCCTTTCTGGCCCAGAAGAACCTGGTTCACCTGGTTGAGGAAGCTATCCTTGACGGACCCTTGGATTCTCCCGGAGTGGCAAGATCTTCTATCCCAAGGACCAGTCAATCATCCGAGTGTGAAGCAGCTACACCTAACAGCATGGCTCTTGAGGGGGAAATCCTAGAAAGTAGAGGACTCTCCAAGAGCGTAGTTTCCACTTTACTATCTTGCAGAAAGGATGTCACCTCCTCTATTTATCTCAGGATTTGGAACACCTTCCAGAAGTTTGCCAAGGATCCAGTGAATCCTTTGAATCCCCCACCTATGTGTAGGATTTTAGATTTTTTGCAAGCTGGACATGAAAAAAATTTGAGGCCAAGTACTCTGAAAGTACAGGTATCCGCTTTGAGTGCGTTCTTTGATTCTTCCATCGCTAGCCACCCGTGGGTCCGAAGATTCTTTAAAGCCATCAGCAGGCTTAGGCCTATACCTGGACCTTCAATTCCCCCCTGGGACCTCAACTTGGTCCTTACTAGCCTCACAGAACCTCCCTTTGAGCCACTTAAACAGTTACCTATAAAGATCTTGTCTTTCAAAATAGCGTTTCTTGTCGCAATTACCTCAGCAAGGAGGGTTGGTGAGATTTCGGCCTTCTCTACCTCGCCTCCGTACACTAACATCTTAGATGATAGGGTTCTCATTAAACCAGACCCTTCCTTCTTACCGAAAGTGGTTTCTATGTTTCATAGAACGCAGGACATTATCCTTCCTTCCCTGTGCCAAGATCCGAGAAATGAAAAAGAGGAAAAACTGCACTGTTTAGATGTAAAAAGATGCCTATCTCATTATCTGGAGGTTACTAGTCAGTGGAGGAAAACCTCAAAACTCTTCATTCAGTTTAGTGGGAAAAATAAGGGCCTCCCAGCCTCTTCTAAAACCCTTTCCAGATGGATCGTAAGAGCCATTAATTTGGCCTATTCTTCAGCTGGAAAGGCGCCCCCGGGGGGCTTTGGTGCTCATTCTACAAGATCAGTCTCCACCACTTGGGCAGAAAGGGCTGACGCTACCCTAGAACAAATTTGTAGAGCAGCCACATGGCAGTCGCCTAGCACCTTCTTCCGTCACTACAGATTGGACCTAGGCAATAGAGAACAGCTAGCCTTCGGTAGGAAAGTCCTCCAGGCGGTAGTCCCACCCTAAGAAATAAAGGGATTTCTATTCTAATCGTCTCTCAAGGGTGCTGTCATGGGCGAAAGGGAAATTTAAGATTACACTTACCGGTAATCACTTTTCCATAAGCCCATGACAGCACCCGGGTTTATTCCCACCCTGATATTCATATAAAAAAAAAAAAAAAAAAAAAAAAGATATAGAGAAAAAAAAAATAAAAAAAAAATTAAAATATATAAAAAATATATATATACATATACAAAAAAAAAAAAAAAAAGAAAAAAAAAAAAAAAAAAAAGAAGAGTGTGGTCTAGGACAAGTTCTTGCGATTAACTGGTGGTCTCGGGGCCATGCTCCTCCTTATGAGCTCTCCACGAAAGTTCCTGTTTCCTGTCCTGGATGGAGGCGGTCTCTCAAGGGTGCTGTCATGGGCTTATGGAAAAGTGATTACCGGTAAGTGTAATCTTAAATTTTCCCACCATGCAGTTTTCAGTTCATCCTCCAGTACCATCACACTTAGGCCTAGTTCACACGAACGTATAGCTTTTATAGTTTTTTGTGGTCCATTTTTCATGGATCCGTTGTTCCGTTTTTGAGTTCCGTTGTGTTTCAGTTTCCATTTATCCGTATGGCAGTAATTACATAGAAAAAATTGGGCTAAGCATAACATTTTCAATAGATGGTTCCGCAAAAACGGAACGGATACGGAAAACATACGGATGCATTTCCGTATGTGGTCCGTTTTTTTTTTCGCCGACCCTTTGACTTGAATGGAGCCACGGAACGTGTTTTGCCTTAGGCCTAGTTCACATGATCGCTTTTTTTGCGAGTGTACGGGCCGTTTTTGTGTGTTCCGTATACGGAACCATTCATTTTAATGGTTCCGCAAAAAAACTGAATGTACTCTGTATGCATTCCGTTTCCGTTTTTCCGTTCCGTTGAAAGATAGAACATGTCCTATTATTGCCCGCAAAGCACGTTCCGTGGCTCCATTCGAGTCAATGGGTCCGCAAAAAATACGGAACACATACGGAAATGCATCCGTATGTCTTCCGTATCAGTTACGTTTTTGCTGAACCATCTATTGAAAATGTTATGCCCAGCCCAATTTTTCACACCACCTCCAGTCTCTCTCCCTGCTGTCATTAATTACCTAAGATCTTGAACCTGTCATTTCCTTTTGGAACCTTCCTTTTCAAACATGGTCATAACCCCATTATTAAAAACTTCTCTTGACCCAATTGTTCAACTAACTACGGAACCATCTCTAATCTCCCCTTCATCAATAAACTCTTGGTGTCTGGTCTACTCTTCCCTCATCCTCTCTGCTAACTCTCTCCTTGATCCATTACAATCTGGTTTTCACACCCTACATTCTACAGAAACTGCCCTCACCAGTGACCCATGACCTCCTTACATGTAAACATGAAGGTGACTACTCTTTACTAATTCTCCTTGATCTCTCCTTTGCGAACCTGCTTGTCAAATATCCACACATTTACTCAGAAGTGCTACAGATATCAGCTGGTGACTGGCTCATGCAGCCTTATCTCCTCCTCACCATGCTCCTGTCTTTTGGCCTTAAGGACACTATTCTTGGTTTAATTCCTATTTTTCTGGATGCTCTTAGTGTCATTTGTTGGCTCTACTTTACCTCCACCTCTTGCTGTTTGTTTTCCCCATGGTTCAGTTTTTGGTCCTCTGCTCTTTTCTACACAGCCCCCATTGGACAGACTGTCAGCTGATTTTGTTTTCCATCACCATTTCTATGCTGACACAACTGTATACTTGTGTTAACACTCCTGCTCTACTACAGAACACCAGGGATTGTCTATCTCTCTCAAACCCACGTCTTCATTTCAAACTTTCATAAGCTGAACTACTGATGTTTTCTCAATCTTCTAACTTGCCTAAACCTGACATCTCTATGTATAGGCAGCACGCCTGCTGTCACTTTTGTTTGACACTGATCTTTCCTTTATCCTCTATTTAATCTCTTGCCTGTTCAGGCCACCCACACCTCAAAAATATCTCTAGACTACACACCTTTCTTACTGTGGAAACACTCCTTGCCCTGATCTACTATAGTCTCAATTACTGTAACTCATTAGTAATTGGTCTATCTCTCAAGACTTTCCCGTCTCCAGGCGAATCTATAACTGCTACTCTGATGCCTCCACCCTGTGCCAGTCACTGCCTTGGTTGTCCATATAGTTCAGGATTCAATGTAAAATGCTCACTCACCCCCAAAGCTATCAAGTGCTGCACCCCCATACATTTCTTTCCTATTTCCTGTCTACCATCCTACCCATTATGCCAATGACTTGTGACTAACATCCACCGTAATCCAAAACTCTTTCTGAGCTTCACAAATTGTCTAGAATGCCTTACCCCAAGTAGGTTAATTTGGGGATGCCCAACAACTTCAATCATGCCTGGAAGCTATCAGGGCATGTTGGGAGTTGTAGTTTTGCAACAGTTGGAGGGCTGCAGGTTGGGCAAACCTGGGTTGATTCATAACATCCAGTTAAGCTGTTCTCTATCTTACTCTAAATTTTCCCCTCCATCTTTCTGAACCTGCTTGTCAAATATCCACACATCTACTCAGAAGCGCTACAGATATCAGCTGGTGCCTGGCTCATGCAGCCTTATATACTTAAATGTACTCCCATATAGTGTTAGATGGGGGGACCATTGCACAAATCAAACATTTACCTATTGTCACCCCATCTCCACAGATTGTAAGCCTCTTCAAGCAGGGCCCTCATTCCTCTTGAATTTGTTGACTTGTTTATGTAACTAGTTTGTACATGAACCTCTTGATTGTTCAGCTATGTGGAATATGTTAGTGTTATATAAATATATACATACAGTATGTGCTAGGTAAGACTACCCTGTCATTTTTATTGATGAAGAGCAAGGCAGAATGGAGCTCAGCAGGTCCTGGTGGTAGGCAGCATCTACATGGACTGTAAGGCCATTAATCTCAGACCTTTGTGGTGCCTTCTGGTCTGCAGGGATACATTTCTTGAGCCACTCATTTTTGAGATTACTTTACATGTGAAAAGGCAGTACACGGTCTACTGAGATGAGAAAGCATAAACCTAAAAAGTAGAACCCTTGCTGCTACAGTGTGGTAACCCATCTTTGGTTGGTGGGGTCTGATGCTTGTCTGCTAGATTCATGAAAAGGGGTACAAGGTTCTGGCAGAGCTAGGGTTCTGACTGTATGAAGTTAAAATGAGCACCTTGCATACCACACCTAACTTAAGGGGAGAGGTAGTTATGATGGTATCACAGAATTATTTACTGATCCCACTTCTCTTTTGCAGGTGCAATGACAATTTGGATAGCATTTTACCCATCGGTTGTTTTAAATTGAGCGGAAACCCTATTTTGGTAAACCGGAGACTGATTTTATGATGGCTGCATCCTCAATTTTCCATCCTTGCCCTCAGACGTCCAGATTCAGCTGTCGTTATGGTGGAACTTCTGAAGAAAGTTGTCTTTGGGGTTGGGTGTTTCATAATAGAGTTTTGATGTGCTATAGTTTGTTTCTTTGTGGCACTGATCTCCAATTACATGGAAGGATTCTTTCTACATGGGGCACTGATATATGGTTTTATGCACTGTATGGTAGTTATATATGATCCCACAGTACCATAGAATAGCATGTATAACAGGAAATGGTAAAAGTAAAGTCTGGGAGCAAGAAACAAAATGAAAATAAAAGCTTTACTATAGAGCTGTAGCTAGCTTGCTCTAGTTCTGGATCAAAGCAGCCATGTTTCCCACTGTGTTTGTTTTACTTTATATTTACATGATTATTCTTAGGCAGATATTACATTAAACATTTTCTAGTCAGTACTAGGAGATTCTCACTAGCAGTTATCATCCAACTTTCCATGACTCCAGAATAAATTGCTTACTTTTGTGACTATTATAAATATTCTGAAGTTGGGATCCAAACTTTTTTTTTGAAAATGGCTGCAGGTCTTATTGGTTTAACCATGTGTAAAGGGATTTCCTGGATTAGGTCACACATGGATGCCTCCAAGAGCAGTGCCTTAATTATCTGTGGCTGCATGCTAGTGTGGCTTTATGGGTGTGAGTGTCATCCCTTTCGTGATGTGGTGCTGTTCTTGGAAGAGAGCATCCATGCCCTCCTCTGGTTTGTATCCTAGCCCACGTCTTTCCTCCAGATGATTAGTCTATGCAACCTCAAAAGACTCTTCACTTCTGTCAAATAATTCTGACAGTGATCCATTTCTACTCCCTTTACCAGCTGACGAAAAGGTACCAGCATTACCTGGTGATGAATGAGGGACCTGTGGAGCGAAGAACCCAATGTTTCTGGTGCTGAGTTGCCTTTCTTTGACATGGACCGCCTCGGTTGCAGATATTTTGAAGCAGTCTCCTCCTGTTGGTTTAGGTCCACTCACCTCATCACGTGTGGTGCCAAAGAGCTGTATGGTGATTACAGTTGTGGAAACCACCAGTGCTAATCTGCTTGTGCTATGAAAGCAAAATAAATGGTGGCCTAACTAAAAGAACACTGATGATTATATTTGGTGATGAGTAAAGTATTGGAAAATTCAATTTGATGACTTTGAGGAATTTTACAAAACAATTTGCTTTGTGTCAAATAACTTTCACGATTCACATTTCTTTGTAAGTAAGGGGAGCAATGCCCCCTATATTTTACCCCCTCAGCGGCTGTGTTCTTAGCTGATCATGGCATCTGACTAATAAAACTAAAATAAAAAATACTTATCCTTATCCATTTGATTGCAAATAGTGTAGAGTGAATATGTGTTTTCAAGTTTGGTGTACAGGGTTCAGGTTATGTAAGTATTAGATTATGGATTATGAAATTTGGATCAAATTTGTGAAGTTTAATTTGCTCAACACAAATTATATTAAAAGAACTGTGCCTAGCACTATATGTTCTTTATCTGGCTTCTGCTCTGTTCCTCATCCCTTTATATGGTAATGAGATGACTATAAATATTCATGTACTTTGCAGCAGTGGGGGGGATGGGGATTAGGGGGTCTCCTTTAGATATTTTCCCATTTTTTTGTGGTTTCTGAAGTATTGTGGTCTACACCAGGGTTCAGCAATCTCCGGCACTTCAGGTGTTGTGAAACTACATCTCCCATCATGAACACTTGCTTGGCTGCTCTATAAAACCTGAGGTTTCTTTGGAGGTGGAGGGTACTAAGTCACTGATACCTCTCAGGTTAGGGCTGCTGAGATGATCCTTCCAAAGTGTTCACTTACTGGTTATTGCTGCTCTTATTAGACATTGCCGATTTGCCTCCTGTGATCAAGCCTACGCTATGTGTACTCGGGTCACCCTGCCTTTAGTAGGGATAGTACTTAGTGTGCTCATGCTGTGCTGCTTCTACAGCGTACTGTATGATAATAGCCTTGGGGTACTTGGGTCATGTATTTCACCATGGAGTGCTAGGCTTAGGAACATTAAGAAACCCTGGAACTACATAGATATCTCATCACCTGAAGGCTCTCTTCCCGTTGCTGGTACATGTCATCATTCACCTCCTCGTACTTTCCTCCCTTCTGAAGGGTTCACTTACTGTTGGTTTCCCGTGGTAATAGACATTGGCCATTTACCTCCTGTGATGAAGCCTGTACTACGTGTACCTGTAATAGGGACCATGTGCTCCTGCTGTCCTTCTTATAGGCAGTGCAGTATATGGTCATAGCTTTGGGGTACTTGGGTTATGTATTTGACTAGGGGTACTAGGTTAAAGGGTCTTCTCTTTCTGTTGCTGGTACATGTCATCATTCACCTCCTCGGACTTACTAGTACTGAGCTGAATGGTGGCTCAGCGGTCAGCACAGGTGTCTTTCAGTTGTGAGGCTCCCCGGTTCAAATCCACCCAATGCTGTTATCTGATGGAGGTTCTGTGTTCTCCTGAAAGATGCAGCTTGGTGGTAAGAGATGAATGGAAGTATTCTTTGTGCTATGCAATTACAATTAATTGTGGTCTCCCTGGGGTGGGGAGACCAATAGTTTTTAAAAAAATATAAGTCCAAAAGATACTTAAAATCCAACTTCAGACTCAACCTCCAGTCCAAACATATTTCTTTTCCCTCTCACAACCAACCTTCAAACATGTTCTCTTTCTCACTACACACATTACCACCACTTCTCCATCTCACACTAAATTACTTCACACATCTCACACCACTCACTCACTCACTCACTCACTCACTCACAACCTATTACCAGACAGCACACACTCTCCATGCAGGTCTCACCCTTGATCAGATTTGAACCAAGGACCTCATTGCTCTAAGATACCAGCTCCAACTACTAGAGCCACCAGACAGCTCAACACAAGATACCACTTGGAGGTGAGCAATGACATGATCAGCCCACTGTGTTTTCAAAAATGCTTTTGGGTGTTGGGCAATATAGTGGCTTAGTAGATAGCACTGGATGTTAGGTCCTAATCCAATTTGTTTTGCTCACCCATTTAATCCAGGGAGAACACACAAACTGCATGCTAGTGTTGCTCTTGATCAGATTTGAACCAAGAGCCTCACTGCTCTAAGACACCAGCTCCAACTACTGGAGCCACCACATAGCTCAACACAAAGAACAACTAGGAGGTGGGCAATGACATGATCAAGCAATGGGAGGAGGCGTCCAGTTTGTTAAGATATTTCCTATTTCCAAAGTCCAAAACTCTTTTCTTTCCCACACCCATCATCACCACTCACATTCAAACTTCCTAGAGATATAGCCCTTCCTAGAGATATAGCCCTCTTTCTCAGATTTGAGCCAATGACTTCACCACTCTAAGATGGCAGCATGGTGGCTCAGTGGTGAGCGCTTCTAACATAAGAAACCACTCTGAAGTAAATGATGAAATGACCCAGCAAGGGGAGGAGGACCAGGTTTAATTGTTGTGTTATTTCCATCCTGCTCACCGTGTTTTCAAAAATGCTTTTGTTTGTTGGGCAACATGGTGGCTTAGTAGATAGAACTGTGATGCTTGGCTCAAATGCAATTTGTTTTGCTCACCCATTAAATCCAGGGAGAACACACAAACTGTATGTTAGTGTTGCTCTTGATCTGATTTGAACCAAGAACCTCACGGCTCTAAGACACCAGCTCCAACTACTGGAACCACCACACTGCTCAACACAAGAAGCCACTAGGAAGTGAGCAATGACATGATCGAGCAATGAAATGCTCGAGCAATGGGAGGAGGCACCCAGTTTGTTAAGATATTTCCATCGTGGGGCCTCCATTGTGGTTTCAAAAATGTTGGTGGAGGCCAACAAATACTTAGTATTTTTTTTTACTATTAATAAACTTCCAAAGTCCAAAACTCTTCTCTTTCCCACACCCATCATCACCACTCACATTCAAACTTCATAGAGATATAGCCCTTCTTTGCCACAACCACTCTTTCTCAGATTTGAGCCAATGACTTCACCACTCTAATATGGCAGCATGGTGGCTCAGTGGTGAGCGCTTTTAACATAAGAAACCACTCTGAAGTAAATGATGACATGACCCAGCAAGGGGAGGAGGACCAGGTTCAATTGTTGTGTTATTTCCATCACGCCCACTGTGTTTTCAAAAAATGCTTTTGTGTGTTAGGCAACATGGTGGCTTAGTAGATAGTACTGGGATGTTTGGTTCAAATCCAATTTGTTTTGCTCACCCATTTAATCCAGGGAGAACACACAAACTGCATGCTAGTGCTGCTCTTGATCAGATTTGAACCAAGAACCTCATGGCTCTAAGACACCAGCTCCAACTACTGGAACCACCACACTGCTCAACACAAGAAACCACTAGGAGGTGAGCAATGACACGATCATGCAATGGGAGGAGGCATCCAGTTTGTTACGATATTTCCATCTAAGATATTTCCATCACCCCCGTTGTGGTTTCAAAAATGTTGGTGGAGGCCACCACTTTTTTTTACTATTAATAAACTTCCAAAGTCCAAAACTCTTCTCTTTCCCACACCCATCACCACCACTCACATTAAAACTTCATAGAGATATAACCCTAGCTCTCCCACAACCACTCTTTCTCAGATTTGAACCAATTACTTCTCCACTCTAAGATGGCAGCATGGTGGCTCAGTGGTGAGCGCTGGTAACATAAGAAACCCCTCTGAGGTAAATGATGACATGACCCAGCAAGGGGAGGAGGGCCAGGTTTCATTGCTGTGTTATCATGCTCACCGTGTTTTCAAAAATACTTTTGTGTGTTGGGCAACATGGTGGTTTAGTGGATAGCACAGGAACCTTGGTTCAAACCCAATTTATTTTGCTCACCCATTTAATCCAGGGAGAACACACAAGCTTCATTCTAGCATTGCTCTTGATTAGATTTGAACCAAGGACCTCAATGCTTTAAGACACCAATATCTAACCACTGGAGCCACCACACTGGCCAACACAAAAAGCCTCTAGGAGGTGAGCAATGACATGATCCAGCAATGGGAGGAGGCCCTTAATTTGGTTATGACATTTCCATCACCCCATATTGTTTTCAAAAACACAGCTGTGTGTTGAGTAACATGGTGGCTCAGTGGCTAGCATTGTGTTCTTGCAGTGCTGGAATTCTTGGTTCAAATCCAGTTTAATTTTGCTCAGCAATATATTACAAAACCATAGCTGTCACGCACAGTCAAGTATAAATTGAAAACAAGGGAGAACCCACAATCTCCTGGCAGGAGATGCATTTAATAATTTGAACCAAGGATCCCAGCCCTAACAATACACCAGAACTAACCGCTGAGCCTCCCTGCTCTCCAAAAGATGTCAGCATTATTTTTAAAACACTATGAAGTGAGGCAAAGGTTTTTTGCACATTAAGTATAAATTTCTTTTTTACTTTACACCCTTTATTGCCACCAAACATGTTTCTTTGCTCCTTCCTCAAAACAAATTATTATAGATTACCACCACTAACCCTTACTAAGATTCGAACCAAGAACCTCACTGCTTTATAACACCTGCACTAACCACCACACCTAACCACTCATGAAAAGCTACAGAGCGCCACAGCTTCAAGTGGGAGAATCTGTTCACAGGAGAACTATTAGTTGTGTACTGCACAAAACTGTTCTTTGTGGATGAGTAACAAGAAGAAAGCCATTTTTGAAAACAAGTCCCATTTGCAGTATGCCACAAGCCATGTAGGGGATTAAGCAAACATGTGAAAAAAGGTGCTCTGGTCAGAGAAGACCAAAGTTTAACTTTTTGGAGCCGGTTGTTGATGCGAGGTGACAAAGCTTTCCACATGTCGGCCATACTAACCCTTTTGAGGTGCTGGCGCTGACACAGCTGCGTTGGCGACCTCTACCTCCCCCCCTACCTTCGCCTTGTTCTTCCACTTGTCCCCCGGGGGCGTCAGTCGGGAATGCTCTCAGGAGCGCGTCTACCAGCGTGCGCCTGTAGTCGTGCATCTTCCTATCACGCTCCAGTGAGAGAATTAAGGACGGCACATTGTCTTTGTAAAGGGGATCCAGCAGGGTGGCCACCCAGTAGTCAGCACATGTTAAAATATGGGCAACTCTGCAGTCATTTTGCAGGCACTGCAGCATGTAGTCGCTCGTGTGTGCAAGGCTGCCAAGAGGTAAGGACAAGCTGTCCTCTGTGGGAGGCGTATCATCTGCGTCCTCTGTATCCCCCCAGCCACGCACCAGTGATGGGCATGAGCTGCGTTTGGTGCCACCCTGCTGTGAACATGCTTAATCCTCCTCATCTTCATCCTCCTCCTCCTCCAGTAGTGGGCCCTGGCTGGCCAAATTTGTACCTGGCCTCTGCTGTTGCAAAAAAAACTCCCTCTGAGGCACTTCTGAAAGACTGGCCTGAAAGTCTTAGAAATTACCCCTTTTCTCCTCCTCCTCCTCCTCCCCCTGGCCCACATCCTCTTCCATCATCACCCTAAGTGTTTTCTCAAGGAGACATAGAAGTGGTATTGTAACGATGATAATGGCGTCATCGCCACTGGCCACCTTGGTAGAGTACTCGAAACAGTGCAACAGGGCACACAGGTCTCGCATGGAGGCCCAGTCATTGGTGGTGAAGTGGTGCTGTTCCGCAGAGCGACTCACCCGTGCGTGCTGCAGCTGAAACTCCACTATGGCCTGCTATTGCTCGAATTTCTGCACCACCAAATTCAGAACTTGCGCCAGGCAAGAGATGTGCGTCAAACCGGCTATTATCGCACACCAGCAGGCCGGGTTTGAGGCTTACTGGCAGCAGCCACTCGTCGGTCTGTTGTTCTCTACCCCGCCACAACTCCTGCGCGGTGTGGCGCCTGTCCCCCAAACACATCAGTTTCAGAATGGCCTGCTGACGTTTACCCCGGGCTGTGCTGAAGTTGGTGGTGAAGGTGTGTCGCTGACCGGATGATGAGCTGGTAGAAGAGGAGGAGGAAGCCGAGTAGGAGGAGGAGGCAACAGGAGGCAAAGAATGACGCCCTGCGATCCTTGGCGGCGGAAGGACATGCGCCAAACAGCTCTCCGCCTGGGGCCCAGCCTCCACTACATTTATCCAGTGTGCAGTTAGGGAGATATAGCGTCCCTGGCCGTGCTTACTGGTCCACGTATCTGTGGTTAGGTGGACCTTCCCACAGATGGCGTTGCGCAGTGCACACTTGATTTTATCCGATACAGGGAGGGCACGGCTCTCCTGGAAAAGTAGTGACGGCTGGGAACGACGTACTGTGGGACAGCAAGCGACATGAGCTGTTTGAAGCTGTCCGTCTCCACCAGCCTGAATGACAGCATTTCAAAGGCCAGTAGTTTAGAAATGCTGGCATTCAGGGAAAGAGATCGAGGGTGGCTAGGTGGGAATTTACGCTTTCTCTACAAGGTTTGGGAGATGGACATTGTGGAGATGCTTGGTTACCCAGGTGGTGGTGTTGCTGGAATATCCTCTGTTTGCTGGGTGGCAGGTGGCACTGTCATTCCAGAGGTGGATGAAGAGGCCGAGACTGCAGCAGAAGAGGAAGCAGGAGGAGCCAGAGACCTTTCTTGGTTTTTGAGGTATCTACTCCACTGCAGCTCGTGCTTTGCACTTAAATGCCTGGTCATGCAGGTTGTCCTAAGGTTCAGAACGTTAATGCCTCGCTTCAGGCTCTGATTGCACAGAGTGCAAACCACTCGTGTCTTGTCGTCAGCACATTGTCTGAAGAACTGCTACGCCAGGGACCTCCTTGGAGCTGGCTTTGGTGTGCTCGGTCCCTTGCTGCGATGGGCGTACTGTCTAGAGGACGGCTGCTCCGCTTTTGCACCCTGCTCCCTCTTCTGCTGTGCTGGTGGCTCTGTGCGACCACTGCCTCTTCCTCCGAACTACATAGGTCACTCGCATAAACTTGATTCCATGTGGGGTCTAGGACCTCATCGTCCTCCACATCATCTTCCACCCAGTCTTCACCCCTGCCTTCCTTGTCGGTCTGCACACTTTCGAAAGCCCCAGCATTTGTTTCGTCATCATCCGAGACGTGCTGCGATGGTCCTCCCATGTACTCATCTTGAAATATGAGTGGTTGGGCATCGGTGCACTCACTCTCTTTCACTTCTGGGGCTGATCTAGGTGGATGGCCCAAGGGGGTGAGGGGAAAGACTGATGGACATCGGCTGCAGGTGCCAATTGTGGTCTTTCAGCAGGAGACTGGGTGGGAGACAATGTGAAGGAACTGGATCCACTGTCAGCAACCCAATCTACTATCGCCTGTACTTGTTTAGGCCTCACCATTCGTAGAGCAGCATTAGGCCTGACCAAATACTGCTGCAGGTTTTGTTGCCTACTCGCACCTGAGGAAGGGGTGTCACTTGTAGCTGGCACAGATCGACCACGTCCTCTTCCTGCAACAGGAGCTCAACCAGCAGCACCACGACCTGGGCCACGTCCCTTATTTGACGCTCTCCTCATATTTCTCGAATTTAGGATCTTGCCCTAAATGTGTGTTTAATTAATAGTAGAATAGAACGACAGTATGTAAAGGGTGTATCTCACATGGCCTGAACCAGACTAGGCCTCAATTAAAGATTTGTTTGCCCAAAATGGCTGTATTTCAAATGCCTGAATCAAACCACTGTATGTAAAAGGTGTATCTCACAGGAAACACCAAAATACCCGTAGGGACACACATACAAAAAATATGAAACTTTATTAGGTAATTAATAATGACAAATAATTACAACACATGATTCAAGACAAATATCTAAAAAAGTAAAGCAGCAATGCACTTAAGTGCTGCGAGAAGTATCTCACCTGCTAACTAACAAGGTGTAAGATCCCAACATCTAATCTTGCTCAGCACAAGGGCAAAAGAGCAAAAGCAAAGTATACCAATAATCTCCTGGAAACTATCTCATAATCCCATATGCCTTCTATGCAAAAATCCACATAAGGTACCAAGAAGGAGATCATCTGTGGATGTAAACTGCAGATGAATGAAAGACCTGAACCAGTGTAGGCCTGAATTCAATATTGGTGCACCAAATGGCAGTATTTCAAATGCCTGAATCAAACCCCAGTATCTAGAGGGTATATCTCACAGGGCCTGAACCAGTGTAGGCCTAAATTAAATATTTCTTTGCACAAAATGGCTGTATTTCAAATGGCTGTATTTCAAATGCCTGAATCAAACCCCTGTATGTAGAGGGGGTATCTCACAGGGCCTAAACCAGTGTAGGGCTGAATTCAATATTGGTGCACCAAATGGCGGTATTTCAAATCTCTGAATCTAACCCAAATGAATTAAGGGTGTATCTCACAATGACATCTGCATCAAAGGCTGCAAAAACTCCTGCCATCCTTCCGGAAGATTTTCCCATTCCTTATCCCCTTGTGCCTGTCGGGGGCGTCTCGCCCAGTTCAAGGATGTCTGGGCTCAGGAGATTCCGGACCCTTGGGTCCTAGAGGTCATTTCCGAGGGCTACTTAATAAACCTCAAGTCGCCTCCTCCGGACAGATTTGTCATCAACCAGCGCCTACCGCCCGCCAGGCATGCGATTATGGAGGCCTATATCCAGGACTATATCCTCAAGGGCGCTCTGAAGGAGGTTCCGGCAGGAGAGCGGGGCTTAGGGATCTATTCTCCGGTTTTTCTATTTCCCAAGAAAACCAGAGACCTCTGCATGATTATCGATTTGAGATTTTTCAATCGATTTACACTCACCTAAAGAATTATTAGGAACACCATACTAATGGTGTTGGACCCCCTTTTGCTTTCAGAACTGCCTTAATTCTACGTGGCATTGATTCAACAAGGTGCTGATAGCATTCTTTAGAAATGTTGGCCCATATTGATAGGATAGCATCTTGCAGTTGATGGAGATTTGAGGGATGCACATCCAGGGCACGAAGCTCCCGTTCCACCACATCCCAAAGATGCTCTATTGGGTTGAGATCTGGTGACTGTGGGGGCCATTTTAGTACAGTGAACTCATTGTCATGTTCAAGAAACCATTTTTTCAGTCTTCAACAGTCCAATTTTGGTGAGCTCGTGCAAATTGTAGCCTATTTTTCCTATTTGAAGTGGAGATGAGTGGTACCCGGTGGGGTCTTCTGCTGTTGTAGCCCATCCGCCTCAAGGTTGTGTGTGTTGTGGCTTCACAAATGCTTTGCTGCAGACCTCGGTTGTAACGAGTGGTTATTTCAGTCAACGTTGCTCTTCTATTAGCTTGAATCAGTCGGACCATTCTCCTCTGACCTCTAGCATCAACAAGGCGTTTTCGCCCAAAGGACTGCCGCATACTGGATGTTTTTCCCTTTTCACACCATTCTTTGTAAACCCTAGAAATGGCTGTGCGTGAAAATCCCAGTAACTGAGCAGATTGTGAAATACTCAGACCGACCCGTCTGGCACCAACAACCGTGCCACGCTCAAAGTTGCTTAAATCACCTTTCTTTCCCATTCTGACATTCAGTTTGGAGTTCAGGAGATTGTCTTGACCAGGACCACAACCCTACATGCATTGAAGCAACTGCCATGTGATTGGTTGACTAGATAATCGCATTAATGAGAAATAAGGTGTTCCTAATAATTCTTTAGGTGAGTGTATATGAGATAACTAACTAATGTAATTGCGCAAGCAAAGTACAGAGCACAGCAATGACACTGCTGTCTCTCTCAGAACTTTAAAAAAAACTGTAGAAAATGGCTTTTGGGGAGGTTCTTATATAGTACGGGGTAGGCAACCTTCCTATTGGTTGCTGGGGGTGTTGCTAAGCTCAGACAAATAAATAGCAGCCTTCTCATTGGCCCACAAGCAAGAAGGGAGGTTGCTGGTGGAAAAAAAAATCTAGAATATTCGAAATTATGAATATACAATAACTATATTCTAAATATCTGCAAATTCTCGAAGTGTCGATATTTGTGATTAATATTCGCAATTCGAATATTCGCGCCCAACACTAATACTGTAATGAGATACAGCAAATTTCTCCTTGTCTGCTCTGCCATTGCTTCTTCCGTTCCTTGCTGGTCTCTATTTCCTGGTGTCCCTCAATACACAGGAAATGGTGCTCTGCCAATCACTAGATGAGATAGGTTACCACAACAGCCAGTGATCTGCTAAGTAGACATTTCCTGCATGTTGAAAGTCAACAGGAAGTAGAGACCAGCGGGTGGAATAGAAAAGTGCTGGAACGGCAGCAAAAGGAAATGGCTTCTGTAAATAATTTATACCATAACAGGAGTCTAAAATTTGAATCTACTTTTTTAGACAGCGTTGCCTTACATGGGGAGAAGATTAATCTCTGATATGGATCCATTTTGCCCCCATAAAGACCATAAAGTCTGAAATGTAAACTTCTATGGGTACAGGGATGGGCAAATTGATTTAAACAAATTAATTTATCTCATTAGCAATAGTTCTTCACCTGAAAGGGGCCCACGGGTGAAGAAGGGTCCACCTGCCGGTAAATTGACCACAGGGGCATTGCTAGGTTAAAACATTCGGGGCCTGGGCCCCTGATGTTTTGGCCCCGAATGTACTGCCTGCCAGATAAATCCAACTGTATTGCCATCCTCAGGACGGCAATACAATTGAATCTAATGCCTTGCAAGAGCTGAAGGACCTGTAATAACATCACAGTCCATGTGATCAGTTCTAAATGCAGTAGCTGAAAAGGACCTGCGATGATATCACCATCATGTGACCAGTGCAGGAGGGGACGGCTCAGCAGTGAAAAGAAGTCCTGAGAAGAAGCTGTGATGAAGTCTGCTACATGAGGAGAGGCAAGTGAAGGAGTAGATTACTCAGTGTGAGAGGTAGAGCAATGTTGGGAGTTGTAGTTATTTAACTGGGACTGTATGTTAGGGCTGAAGTTATTTACGTGGGACAGTGGGGTGGAGTGATGTTATTTACATGGGACTGAATATTGAGGGGTGATGTTATTGACGTGGTACTGTATTTTGGAGGGGGCTGTAGATAGAGAGGGATGTTATTTACATGGGACTGTATATTGGAGGGGGCTGGAGAGATGGTGTGATGGTATTTATATGGGACTCTATGGCGGAGGAGGGAAATAATATTATTTACCTGGTACTGTATGATGGAGGGACTGATGAATTATAATTTCTGAGGACAGTAACTACAGGGGGCACTGCAGGGGGCATTATAAATACTGGGGGCACTTCAAGGCGAGCATTATAAAAGTAAGGGGCGATATAAATACTGGGGGCACTGTGTGGGCATTATAACAGTAGGGGGCGATATAAATACTGGGGCACTTCAGGATGAGCATTATAACAGTAGGGGGTATTATAAATACTGGGGGCACTGTGGGGATATAAATCCAGGGAAGATTAAGCGTTCTTATTACTACTGGGGGCTCTATAGATCCACATTATTTCTATTAAGAGCATTATGGGGGGCCTTATTACTACTGAGGGGTCTGTAGAGATCTTTATTACCACTGGGATAACAATAGGGGGGCCTTATTTCTACTAGGGGTTATTTAAGGACATTATTAATACTGGAGGGCTCTTCTACTAATTTGGGGCACTATCACTGTTGGGGGCACTGTAGGGGGCAGTATTACTAATGAGGGCATTCTAGAAGGGAAGTTGGGACTATGAGGTGTACTATTACTATGGGGGGCACTCATTTTTCTTCAGGATAGTTTTTGGGGGTAGAGAAAAGTGAGGAAGCTAAGATGTCTGTGTTTCACACTCTGCAGAGACGAGGAATTGCTGAGAGAAGTTGTCCGGACTAAATGGAGAAGATGATGACAGAGAAGAGACGTCACCTGGGAGGCACTGGATGTGAAAGGTACGTGCTTCTGTATAGCAAGTACAGTAAAATGTCTTCAGTGCTAGTGTTTGCAGGGGAAGGGGTTGGGGGGGCGATTGGTTGACTTTGATAATTGGGCAATATTCATTGGGGCTTGGGCCCAGGATCTTTTGAGACCCCAGAAATGCCCTGATTGACCGAGCAGAATATCTTGTCTGGCTCTGTCAATCTCGCTCCTGCTTTGCTACTTTGTGTAGTGGTTCAGAGTTTAGTTGCGTCTCTACTCTACGTGCATTGTGTAGGCGCCAGATTTTCGGTAGTTGGACGCTTCTTTACCTTTGGGACAACCCCTCACCGGTGCAGAACTCATGCTAATAAGATTTCTTACAATCAAATTGTTCATCACTATATAGGAAGATTACTGAATTGTGGGAGTCAGCAAAAATGTTGGGTGCAGAATTAGTCATTATTTTTATTTTATTTTTTTGCCTATGTATCTTTCCCTAAAAGTACGGTACAAACATGAAATGGACTGATGGGACTGGATAATAAAGTACTCACCTACAGTACTCTGGTCTTCTAATAACGTCAAAGAGAATTTATGAGTTTTTCCAGAACTTCATTATCATTTGTTTTTAGGTCCAACTGCAAGTGGTGTTTACCAAAATGAGGTGGGAAAATGCGTGAGAAGACGAGAATCAACATCATGGTCCTGTAACCTTTAAAAATCTGCAAGTTTTGTCATGGGGTGCCCTGGATATTTTTAATGGCCTAGAATAAAGGAACTTGTTGAGTGATGTTGATGGCTCTTGAAAGTGGTGGTGCTAGCTATCCTTCGAGCAATTAGCATAAGATCATGTCAGAAAATGCTTAACAGGTGAAACTCAAAAAATTTGAATATTGTGCAAAAGTCCATTTATTTCTGTAATGGAACTTAAAATTAGAATTTTGTAAAAAAAGGTTCAATACTTTAGGCTCAAAGTCTCACACTCTAGTCAGCTAATTAATCCATACCCCCTGAGCAAAGGGTACCTCAAAATTGTGACTTTGGGGTTTCATAAGCTGTAAGCCACAATCATCTAAATTATAACAAATAAAGGATTGAAATGCCTCACTTTGCCTGTAATGAGTTTCATATGTTAGTTTCACCTTTTAAGTTGCATTAGTGAAATAAATTAACTTTGCACTATATTCAAATTTTTCGAGTTTCACCTGTATATTGCATTAGTTTTAGTAACGTTTCTTCCTGTTCAATTGATTGAAAAGAGTGTTTTTCACATCCTTGTTCCTTATGCTATATATGAAAGGGTTCAACATTGGGGTTACGGTTGTATAAAGAATAGGCACTATCTTGTCGGGGTTACCAGAGTAATTAGTATATTTTTTTGAGTGTGGCCGCAGATACATGACCATAAGAGTCCCAAAGAAGAGGGTGACAACAGTGAGGTGGGAGGCGCATGTGGAGATAGACTTCTGCCTCCCTTCCGATGAAATAATCTTCAGAACCTCAGAGATAATATGAATATATGAAATTAGGATCAGATAGAAGCAACCAATAGCAAGAATTGTTCCTGTGATATATATAGACAACTCATTAGGAAAGGTATCTCCACAAGACATTCGTATGAAAGCAGGTACCTCACAAAAATAGTGGTTGGTGTTGAAACTATTGCAGAATGGGAGTTGAAATGTGAGGATCACCTGCAAAGTAGAGTTCATAAATCCGACATTCCATGATACTGCAGCTGAGAAAAAACACAATTTCTTGTTCATTATGGTGTTATAATGCAAGGGTCTACAAATAGCAGCAAACCTATCATAGGCCATGAAGGCAAGTATTAAAATTTCTGTAGCACCCATAGCAAGAGAGAATAACATCTGTGTCACACACCCCAATAAAGAAATACTTTTGTCTTTGGACAAGGTGTTCATTAGGATGACAGGAACAATGGAGGAGGAGAAGATGATGTCAATCATAGAGAGGTTAGTCAGGAAAAAGAACATGGGGCTGTGAAGACTTGGATTGATTCTCAC